>NC_057386.1:44080007-44388276 GCF_019320065.1 Cervus canadensis | reverse complement strand
CTCTTGGTTGATTGGAACCATTAGCTAATTTTGACCAAAAAGTGAAGAGACGAAGTGACAAATGCCATTTCTAAGCTAATTTTTGTAATTACCAGTGCAAGACCTTTGAGATCTTTCTTTTCCTTCATTACAATAAGCAGTAATGTTCCCAATCCATCAGTTGCTCCATCCATCCAGAATCCTGAGTATATGAAGTCAAAGCTCTAGCCAATACATTATGGATGTTCAGTACAGGTAAGAAAATTAACCTTTGTTGTTTTAAGCCACTGATAATTTAGGTTTGTTTGTTACCCCAGTGTGCATTGCCTTATTCAGACTGATACATACAGTAAATCTAAGTCATCAGAGGGTAAAAACATGAATTATGTACAAACATAAAGATATTTTTCCCAAACAGAATCAAAACACATCACCTTGAGAGATTCCCCGGGACCTCATGCCCTTCCCCTAACCATTGATCCTAAAGGCTGTCTTAGATTCCAGTAAAAATCTGGGGTGTACAACCAAAAGATTTTCTTTTACTCTCCATCACTGAAAAAAATCCCTTCTATGCCCCTAGTAAGAGAAGTCATTCTCTCATGTGCCCCCATCCTCAAACATGCAAGGGCATCCAGATCATGGATGTATACAGCATTGCTCTCAACATTCATGTCAGGAAAGAACAGGGGTACCAGCTCAGTGGCCTGGGTTTCTAGTTCTGTCTCTTGCTCTGTTTGTGAGGCTGAGGCTCTTGTCCACTCATGAAACCCGTTTTCCCATCTTTAAAATGTGGGAGTTTGCAGCAAGTCTCTGAAGATTCTTGCTGATCCGACAGTGAAGGCAGTGATCAGTTTTCTTCACAGAGAGAGGAGCTTACCTGGCTGAGCCAACACCTGGATGCTGCAGAGGGTGGCTGTGAGCAGCAGACACAGGAGCACTGCAGAGACCTTCATGTTGAGGGGCGAGGTCTCCAGAGTCAGCCTGACAGCTGCTGGTTCCTGAGTTTGTCTCAGCCTCTCTGCAGCTCTGGCTGCTCTGTGTGCCTTTTAAAGACATCGCAGCGTCTATGGGAGCATCCAGGGAAGCTTTTGCTTGGCCAGGGTCATGAATGAATCATAATGAAGGCAGGTCCCAAATTGCTGTTACAGATTCCAGCAAGTTAACAGGACAGAAGAGGTAAACTAGGGGGTGGGGACTTGACACTTTTTTTTTTTTTTTCATTTAAACCATGTTTGTGGAATGACTGAGCACAGATGGTAATCTAGAGGGTCATTTTTACAAAGCTCTGCTTTCTCTGAAATTAACCTTATGCAGTGGAAAAAGAATCCAGGAGACCAAGGGCATGAAGAGATAAGGAGATTCAAGTACCTTCCATGGTCCCTATGTTCATATGGTGGTCTTTAGGATTTTGAAGGTTAGAAAGGGGCCCTAAGACTTCTTCTAGGCTCCCATCCAAATGCAGGAGATCTCAGCAACTCTGAACATTTCCAGGTCTCTGGGAACCCATAAACTCTAGCACATGAGAATCTCACCCACATAATTCAATCTAGTGGTCAGAGAATCTTAGTTCCCTGATAATTTAGTGTCCTAGAACATCAGAACTGAATAGTTCCTCTTCCTGTGCAGTCTTTACTCAGCTTTACTGAGGAATATTTGAGAAATAAAGATTGTTATGTATTGAAGGTGTACAGTGTGATGGTTTGACATTTATATGCATTAGGAAATGATTATCACAAGCAAGTTAACTCAAGCATCCATCACCTCCATCATCACACGTAGTTACTTTTCTTGGGTGGGGGGGTGTGTGGTGAGAACACTTATAATCTACTCTCAGCAGATTTCAAGTATATTGTTGATGTTATTGCTCAGTCTCTAGGTTGTGTCCAAGTCCTTGCAACCCCATGGACTGCAGCACACCAGGCCTCTCTGTCCCTCATCATCTCCCAGAGTTTGCCCAAGTTCATGTCCATTGAATAGGTGATGTCATCCAACCATCTCATCTTCTGCTGCCCTCTTCTCCTTTTGCCTTCAGTCTTTCCCAAGATCAAGGTCTTTTCCTGTGAGTCAGCTGTGTGCATCAGGTAGTCAAAGTATTGGAGCTTCCGCGTCAGCATCAGTCCTTCCAATTCCATTTTATTCAAGTATATAATATAGTGTTATTAACTCGAGTCACCTTGCTGTGCCTTAGACCCCCAGAACTCATTCATCTTATAACTGAATGTTTGTATACTTCGATAATCACCACCCCAGAAATGCAAGTCAAAACCGTAATGAGATGTCACTCCACACCTGTTAGGATGGCTTTTATCAAAAAGACAAGACACAGTACGTGTTGTCGAGATGTAGAGAAAAGGGAATTTCTGTACACTATTGGTGGGCATGGAAATTGGTGAGTGTGCTCTGTGGAAAACAGTATGGAGGTTCCTGTGCATTTCTAAACTATTCGCTTAGCTGCTAAAGCCTTTTCCAATTGAAACCAAATAGCCAAATTCTGTTCATCAAATACACTGTCATGGATAGGTTCTGTTTGAAGCAGAATAGGTGACCCCCTGCCCTCACAGGACTTCCCTGGTGGCTCAATGGTAAAGAACCCACCTGCCAATGCAGGAGATGCAGGTTCAATCCCTGGATCAGAAAGATCCCCTGGAGAAGGAAATGACAAGCCACTCCAGATATTCTTGCCTGGAAAATCTCATGGGCAGAGGATTCTGGCAGGCTACAGTCCATGAGGTTGCAAAAGAGTCAGATACATTTAGCAACTAAATGACAAAGGCAACGTGCCACCCTACCCCAAGGATTCAAGGAACACATTCGAAAAACCAGCCATCTAGTTCTTATTATTCCCTGAGCACACACTGCAGACAAGGTGCCTGATGGCTAAAAACACCAAAGAGGAAAAGGAGACAAGAACCCACGTGTATCTTCTTCAGGCATAACATTATGCTCCCTAGCAGAAGATGGTGTAAGGGGAAGTCATCATTAGTGGGGTCTTTAATGAAGTCCTTAATTAGAGTCTTTAATGGGGTCACTGTGGTGAATACAGAATTGAATAGTGATATGGAGTCATTGCAAGACTGTTTGCAGGTTTTTCCTTTACATTCATGTATCAAATTTGTACAGTTACACAGAGAGGTGTGTTGAGAAGGACTCTGAGAACTTGCCTGGCATTAGTAGATTGCAGTTTTGTGGCTGACTGGTCATATCCATCATGGGCACAAGATTAAAAGAGTCCCCTTACTGGCCTGCATGGTCTCTAAGCTCTCATCTAAAGTAATTGGAGACCAATTACAGCTCCGGATGAGGTGGTCTGGTGTAGACTCTGAAATTAGGATCCTGATGGCTTTGCCACTAATGGGCTTCCTTGGTGGTTCAGCTGGAAAAGAATCTGCCCACAATGCAGGAGACCTGGGTTCAATCCCTGGGTTGGAAAGATCCCCTGGAGAAGGGAAAGGCTACCCAATCCAGTATTCTGGTCTGGAGAATTCCATGGACTATGTCTATGGGGTCTCACAGTTGGACACAACTGAACTACTTTCACTTTCACTTTCTGCCACTAATTAGCTTTGATACCATGGACAACTTACTAGCCACTCTCTGCTAGGTTAAAATGGAAATACTAACTATGCCTATCTTAGAGGATTATTGTGTGAAATAAATCTATCTATCTATCCATCTATCTTTCTATATATATATATACAGGCTAAGTTGCTTCAGTCGTGTCTGACTCTGTGCAACCCTATGGACTGCAGTCGGCCAGGCTCCTCTGTCCTTGGGATTCTCCAGGCAAGAATACCTAAGTGGGTTACCATGCCCTCCTCCAGGGAATCTTCCCAAACCAGAGATCAAACCTGCGTCTCTCATGTCTCCTTCAATGGCAGGGGGGTTCTTTATGACTTGCACCACTTGAGAAGCTATGTATGTGTATATACATACATACATACATACATATATATATATATATATATATATATATATATATAGCTTCTATATATGGCTTATACATATATATATGGTTTATACATGTATACATGGCTATACATACATATAATGTAAGATAATAAAAGTGAAGTGCAAGTTGCTCAGTTGTGTCCAACTCTTTGTGACCCCATGGACTGTAGCCCATGGAATTCTCCAGGTCAGAATACTGGGGTGGGTGGACTTTCCCTTCTCCAGGGGATCTTCCCAACCCAGGGATCCAACCCAGGCCTCTCACATTGCAGGTGGATTCTTTGCCAGCTGAGCTACCCCAGTGGAGTGATTACTGTGTTACTCAGTAAGTGGAAGTTCATATATTAAGAAATAGGTCAGATTTTGTTAGCCAGTGGGTGCTAGAAAAGGGCCCTGAGGCTGGCCAGATGGCTTCCTCCATGTCTTCGCCCCAATTTTCCTAACGGCTTCCAAGTAAAAGCATGTTACAGTAAGGACAGTTCCCAAGAATGCCTGAGTTACACATGTGGAGGATGTGAGGTCTCCAAAGCTGTGTCATTATATAACAAGTTGGGAACATTCCTGACCTCTAAGGTGTTTGGTGGATGCAACTGAGTGATTATGTGTCCTTAATAGGAATAGTTTTAGAACACTCCTGGGTGTTTTGAGGGCCCTATGAGCAAATGACTTTACATTTTTGTGTTTCCCTCCAAAGGTTTGGATTGCATCTGAATCAGAGAAACCTCAGTGGGAATAAATAAACCAAAATCACAAATCACTGAAGTTCAGCAGCTGTTCCATCCAGCTGCCTGGTTGTATCTTACAAGTGGAGGCTGCTTCATTGGCTGCTGTGTCTCTCTTCCTTGGAACTAGCACTCAGCAGTGACTTGAGCTGAATCTGATATTTGCCTCTGGCCTGGAGCCTGATAGATGTGGGACCTTGGACAGGAATGATTCTGAGTGATGGGCAGGGCATGGGTTCCCCCTGTCCCTGTCATTTGGAAATCTTAGCTTCCTGTGTGTGTGTGTGTGTTAGCTGCTCAGTCGTGCCCAACTCTTTGTGATCCCGTGGACTGTAGCCCCCCAGGCTTCTCTGTCCATGGAATTCTCCAGGCAAGAACACTGGAGTGGATTGCCATTCCAGTCCGGAGTGTTTTCCAAAGAATGATGAATGATCAGTGGGCAAGGATCCTGGGAATCAGGGCTCCTTGTTTGTTTTGTAGTTCTGTTCCATAGTTCCTCTAATAATGCAAATTTATACACAGAATTGAGAGACATTGTGTGTGTGTGCTAAGTCATTTCAGTCATGTCCGACTCTTTGTGACGCTATGGACTGTAGCCCACCAGGCTCCTAGAAGTTAACTTTCATTTTATTCCAATCCTCTATTTAAAAAAAGAAAAAAAATAATATAGAAATCTGAGACTTGGAAGGAAACCAGTAACAAAATCCCTAAGGCAAGGTGGTGTGTTTTAGGCTGAACTGATTCTAGAACCTGTCTGGTGACAATTGCACCATAACAAAGCCCTTGGACCCTGGTTTTCCTAAGTGCAAATCAGGGTCTGCTACCTCTCTTTCTCTGGGCTTCCCAGGTGGCACTAGTGGCAAAGAGCCTGCCAATGCGGGAGACATAAGAGACATGAACTTGATCCCTGAGTCAGGAAGCTCCCCAGGAGGAAGGCATGGCAACTCACACCAGTATTCTTGCCTGGACAATCCAATGGACAGAGAAGCCTGTTGGGCTACAGTCCATAGAGTTACAAAGAGTCAGACACAACTGAATCAACTTAGCACACATGCACACACCTCTTTCTCAAGAGTCACTGAGACCAAGTGTGCACTTTTGGAGGAAAATGTTAGTATAAAATGTTAGGAGTATACATTAGTATATAAAGTCTAACACGTCTAAAAAAATAGTAAGTTTTCAATAAAAATGCTAACTTCTGTAATCTACGTGAGCTGCCATATTATTTCACTTCACGTGGGTTGACTCATTGAATCCTCCCAGCATATATATGAAGCAGGTATTCAAATTAAGTTCATTTTAAAGAGGAGAAAACAGAGACTTATGGAATTCAAGTGACTTCCTTTTCTGTGAAGTCATTTATAAAAATTTGCCCTAAAAAAAAGCCTTTTATATAAAAACCTTATATTTTGATTTGCATTTCTCTAATAATTAGTGATGTTGAACATCTTTTCATGTGCTTTTAAATCATGTGTATGCCTTCTTTGGAGAAATGTCTATTTAGATCTTTTGCTCATGTTTTGATTGGGTCTTTTTTTCATTTGTTTTATTGAGCTGTGTGATCTCAGTATTTTGGAGATTAATCCCTTGTTGGTTACTTCATCTGCAAATATTTTCTTCCATTCTAAAAGTTGTGTTTTCATTTTGCTTATGGTTTCTTTTGCTATGCAAAATATTTTAAGTTTAATTAGGTCCCATTTGTTTATTTTTGTTTTTATTTTCATTATTCTAGGAGGTGAATTAAAAAGATCTTGCTGTGATTTATGTCAGAGAGTGTTCTGCCCATATTTTCTGCTAAAGGTTTTATAGTACCAGGCCTTAGATTTACACCTTTAATCCATTTTGAGTTTATTTTGTGTGTGATGTTAGGGAGTGTTTTAATTTCATTCATTTATATGTAACTGCCCAGTTTTCCCAGCACCATTTATCAAAGAGACTGTCTTTTCTCCATTGTATATTCTTGACTACTTTATCATGGATTAGGTGACTGTAGATGCATGGGTTTATCTCTGAACTTTCTGTCCTCTGTCACCAATCTATGTTTCTGGTTTTGTGACATAAGTACCATAGTGTTTTGATGACTGTGGCTTTTAGGTATAGTCTGAAGTCAGGGAGCCTGATTCTTCCAGTTCCATTTTTCTTTCTCAAGATTGCTTTAGCTTTTTGTGATCTTTTATGTTTCCATAAAAACTATAAAAAAATTTTTTGTTCTACTTCTGTGAAAAATTAATTTGATAAGATTGCTTGAATCTATAGATTGCTTTGGATAGTATAGCTATTTTCACAATATTGATTCTTCTAATCCAAGAGCATGGTATATCTTTCCATCTGTTTGTGTCATTTTTTTTTTTTTCCATCAGTATCTTATAGTTTTCTTTTTCTTCTTTAGGTAGGTTTATTCCTAGGTATTTTGTTCTTTTTGATGCCATGGTAAATGAGATTGTTTCCTTAGTGACCTCACACTGGTCAGAAAGGCCATCATCAAAAAATCCACAAATAATAAATACTGAGGAGGGTGTGGAGAAAAGGGAATCCTCTTCCATTGTTGATGGGAATGTAAATGGTACAGCCACTATGGAGAACAGTATGAGATTCCTTAGAAAACTAAAAATCAAGCTATGAACCAGTGATCCCATTCCCAGACATATAATCTGGAGAAAACCATAATTTGAAAAGATGCAGCCACCCCAATATTCACTGCAGCACTATGTATAATAGCCAGGACATGGAAGAAACCTAAATGTCCATCAATAGGGGAATGGATAAAGAGGATGTGGTACATATATACAATGGAATATTACTAAGCCATAAGAAGGATGAAATAACACCATTTGCAGCAGCACAGGTGGCCCTAGAGATTGTTGTACTGAGTGAAGTAAGTCAGTCCAAGAAAGACAGATATCATATGATACCACTTATATGTGGAATCTAAAAAAGGCTATAAATGAACTTATCTACAAAACAGAAATAGAGTTATTGATGTAGAAAGTTAAATTATGGTTACTGAGAGGTAAGAAGGGAGAGGGATAAATTAGAAGATTGACGTGTATGCACTGCTATATATAAAATAGATAACTAACAAAGTCCTACTGTACAGCCAGGGAACTAACTCTACTCAATATTCTGTAATGGCTTATATGGGAAAAGAGTCTAAAAGAGAGTGGATATATATGTGTATGTATATATGTATATGCATGTACACACATATGTATATATGTATGTGCATATACACACATATGTATATACAAGCTTCCCAGGTGGCTCAGTGGGTAAAGAATCTACCAGCAATGCAGAAGATGCAGGAGATGCAGGTTGAATTCTTGGGTTGGAAGATCCCCTGGAGGAGGGCATGGCAACCTACTTTAATATTCTTGCCTGGAGAATCCCAAGGACAGAGGAGCCTGGTGGGCTACAGTCCATAGGGTTACAAAGAGTCAGACATGACTGCAGTGACTGAGCATGCACATATGAAAATGCATATGCATATATATATATATATAACAGATTCAGTTTGCTGTACTCTTGAACTAACACATTGTAAATTAACTATATCCCAATAAAAATTATAATAAATAAAAGTAAGTAAAGACCTTACATTTAAAAATCTTGTATCTAAAAGCCTCATTTGCTATGTTATCCCATATAATCTTTTCTGGAGCAATCAACTTTAACTTTATGTGCAAAGGAAAAATCTGAAGCAACAGAATGCTGGAAGTATTTCCTTGAGCCATTAGTCACAGTAAAGCTAGCCTATGCTTCAACAATAACAACCATGAAAATCTCAGTAGCTTATTGTGACAGATATTTATTTTCTGTTTGTGTCACAGCAATACTGGTTTGTGTCACCTTGCCAAGAGTGCTCTTTTCTGAAGAGTGATTCTGAGATACAACTGGCTTGTAAATTACAGCCACCATCTGGAACCTGGAGCCTCCAAGTTCACTGAAGCAAGGGGAGAGAGCAGATAGATTGTGTAAGATGTTTTAAAGAAACAGGCATGGACACAGCTTGTATCACATCTTTCTACATCATGTTGACTTTCACTTATTATATGGCTCTAGTCTAAGTGCAAAGGAGGCTGAGAAATGAAGAGGAGCACATGAATTTTGGTGAGGGCTAATAGTTTCCATCATGGTTTGTCCTTTGCTCGCTTTTTCTCAACATCAGTCAACACAGTTAACCTACCCCTGAGACAGAAAACCCAAGGTCCTACGTAGCTACTGCATCCACCAAAATGTTCAGGATCTCTGGATTGCAGGTGGTCCTCTCTGCCAGGTGAGGATATGGAGCTATTGGGTTGACCAGATAGTTCATTTGGATTTTTCCATAAGATGGCTCTAGTAGTGCTTGCTTGTCTTTAACTTCATTCGAAACAATCTTGCTAGACTGTACTATGACAGCTGTCTTATCAGCATGAATTAAAAAATATTTATCAAAAGTGGTGAATTTTTGTGTAGCCATTTTCATATTGAAGTTGGAAGGGAAAAAACATTTTCAGCATATTATGCTTTATTATTTCAATAAAGAAAAGCACAACTAAAATCCACATAAAGGTTAATTCAACATATAGAGGAAGCTACTGTTTAGTCACTAAATCATGTCTGACTCTTTTTGGCCCCATGGACTGCAGCATGCCAGACTTCCTGCCCTTCACCATCTCCTGGGGTTTGCTCAAATTCGTGTCCAATGAGTCAGTGATGCCATCCAGCCATCTCATCCTCTGTTGCCCCCTTCTCCTCCTGCCCTCAATCTTTCCCAGAATCAGGGTCTTTTCCAATGAGTTAGCTCTTCATTTCAGGTGGCCAAAATATTGGAGTTTCAGCTTCAGCATCAGCCTTTCCAATGAATATTCAGGACTGATTTTCTTTAGAATTTACTGGTTTGATTTCCTTGCTGTCCAAGGGACTCTCAAGTGTCTTCTCCAATACCACAATTGAAAAGCATCAGTTCTTCGGTGCTCAGCTTTCTTTCTGGTCCAACTCTCACATCTATACATGGCTACTGGACTTTGACTATAGGGACCTTTGTTAGCAAAGTGATGTCTCTGCTTTTTAATTTACTGTCTAGGTTTATCATGGCTTTCTTTCCAAGGAGCAAGCATCTTTTAATTTCATGGCTGCAGTCACTGTCTGCAGTGATTTTGGAGCCCAAGAAAATAAAATCTGTCTCTGTTCCCACTTTTTCCCCATCTATTTGTCATGAAGTGATGGGACCGGTTGCCATGATCTTAAGTTTTTGAATGTTGAGTTTTAAGCCAGCTTTTTCACTCTCCTCTTTCACCCTCATCAAGAAGCTCTTTAGTTCCTCTTCACTTTTTGCCTTTAGAGTGATATCATCTGTGTATCTGAGGTTGTTGATATTTCACCTGGCAAGTTTGTGATTCACCCAGTCTGGCATTTAGCATGCTGTGCTCTGAATAGAGGTTAAGTAAACAGGGTGACAAAATACAGCCTTGTCATACTCCTTTCCCAATTTCAAACCAGTCTGTTGTTCCATGTCCAGTTCTAACTGTTGCTTCTTGACCCACAAATAGGTTTTTCAGGCGATGGATAAGGTGGTCTGGTATTTCCAGCTGTGACTGATTGATTGAACATGTCAAAAGTTGTTTTTGAAGTTTCATGCTGGAGATTTTTTGCTGAACTATGCTCCATGATTAGGTATAACAGTTGAAGTTGATAGCGATCAAATCAAGACATTAATTGAGAACAAAAGTTATACCATGTGGAAGATAGCTGACATACTCCAAATATCCAAATTAAGCACTGAAAGTCATTTGCACTAGCTTAGCTATGTTCATTGCTTTGATGTTTGGGTTCCACATAAGTTCAGCAAAAAAAAAAAAAAAAAACCTTCTTGACTGTATTTCCAAGTGTGATTTTCTACTTAAACATAAAAAAAAAAATCTGTTTTTAAAGCAAATTGTCATGGGCAATGAAAAGTGGATACTGTAAAATAATGTGGAATGGAAGAGATCATGGGGCAACTGAAATGAACCACCAACAACCACACCAAAGGCCTGACTTCATCCAAAGAATGTGATGTTCTGTATGTGGTGGGATTGGAAGGGAGTCCTCTGTTAAGAGCTCCTTCTGGAAAACCAAATGATTAATTACAATGAACCCCAATTAGACCAACAGAAGGCAGAACTAGATGAAAAGCGTTTGGAATTAGTCAACACAAAATGCATAATTTTCCATCGGGATAACGTAAGACCTTGTGTTTCTTTGATGATCAAGCAAAAACTGTTATGGCTTGGCTGGAAAGTCCAGACACTGCAACTTCAGGTTTCTATTATTTTGGTCTTTACAAAATTCTCTTAACGGAAAAACTTTCAGTTCCTTGGAAGACTATAAAAGGCACCTGGAACAGTTCTTTGTTCAAAAAAAATAAATAGCTTTGGGAGGATGGGACTATGAAATTCCCTGAAAAAATGGCACAAAATAGTGGGAAAAAATGGTGAACATGTTGTTCAATAAAATTCTTGGTGAAAATTACAAGTGTGTATTTTATTTTTACTTAAAAACTGGAGGAACACTTTGGCCAACCCAGTACTTTTTTGTTAGTGGGGTCTCAAAACGTTGGACGTGAATGAGCAACTGAACAACAACAATACTTTGTCCAGTGACCTGTGAACCAAAAAGACAAGTTATTTGCTCCTGATGCAATGTATTGTGTTTGCAGGGGACAGGCTGCTTGCCATCCACACCCTCTTTCATGGAGGGGAAGACAGCAGACACCAGTGGGTATTGTTCTGTAGCAATCCTGCGGTTCTTCAGGCAGAGGTTGGAGGGACTCATCAAGTCCCTGCCCTTGATGAGGCTTGATTCTGCAATCTGGAGAGTCTCCTTTGTCTCTTTGATCCTGGCTCCTGATTGCCCTTGTAAGGATGCTCCTTTTATGTTATTCCCCTTGGACACCTTTGAAGTGGGTGTTACAGAGAGACATGATCTTCTAGGGGGCCCTGCAGCCTTTGATGACTGCTTGCTGCACTGTGGGGTTTGGAGTTTGTTTTCATTTTGATCTGTCAGTGGCTTCTCGTTTGTTTTTCCAGTCCACAATCATTCAGTCATGGTTTTTATGGTGATATAGTATAATTCTTTTGATAACTTAGTAGGCTGATACCTTCCCACTCAGTCAATTTCATATGCCAGTAACCACAGCCCATGTTTCTTTCTAGATAAACTTATTAAACAGTTTTCTGCTTTCCTCCCTCCATCTCTCTTTCTCTCTCTCTCTCCCTCCCTCTCTGCTTGATCTTAATGGGGCTTGAAATGGCAAGACTCCAGCTTCAATCTGATTTTTGCCCTAAGTCACTTCAAGTAAGAATTTTTTTTTTCTGATTTTTATTACTGAAATCCTTTTACTTTCCTCTCTTAAATTCCTTCTTCTAATGTTTGGGACTCGAAACAGATAGCTTTCCCAATAATCTCAGATCTAAGATTTGGGTACTTAATTATATTTCACTTAAAATCAGTCCATTCTTTCCTGAACTCATCCCTTTCTTGCAATACTTTAACAGGTGCAGACAAAAGTAACCAGTACATGACTAATGTATATTTTTCATACTCATTCTTAAAACTACAACTTTAGCAGACAGGACCTCACAGTTTTGACTCTTTGTAACATGAACCTCCATCTTTTCAACACAAAATATTAGCTTCTTTACTGTTGAATATCTAATCAGTACCACACATTTTAGGTTTCTAATGGCAAATCAGTGAGGTAGAGGGGAGAGGAGCATCCTGCAGTTTTCAGGGTACTTATGGATGTTTCCAAGGCTCTACATTTAAAACCCATTTTATTGAAGTAAATAATGGAGTTAATTTCCTGTTACATCAAACTACAATACCAACTCTTAAAAAGGGCATTACTTAAGAAAAAATATGATTCAAATAATTGTACAAAGCTCACATTCCTTAGAATTATAATAAAATTATCTCGGGGCACATCTTGGGAACAATCAGTTCAGTTCAGTCTCTCAGTTGTGTCTGACTCTTTGCAAACCCATGAACTGCCTCATGCCAGGCTTCCCTGTCCATCATCAACTCCCAGAGCTTGTATAAACTCATGTCCATTGAGTTGGTGATGCCATCAAACTATCTCATCTTCTGTCATCCCCTTCTCCTCCTGCCTTCAATCTTTCCCAGAATCAGTGTTTTTCTAATGAGTCAGCTTTTTGCATCAGGTGGCCGAAGTATTGGAGCTTCAGCTTTAGCATCAGTTCTCCCAATGATTATTCAGGACTGATTTCCTTTAGGATTGACTGGTTTGATCTCCTTGCAGTCCAAGAGACTCTCAGGAGTCTTTGACACAGCAGTACAAAAGCATCAATTCTTTGGTGTTCAGCTTTCTTTATGGTCCAACTTTCATATCCATTCATGACTACTGGAAAAACTATAACTTTGACTACACTAGACTATTCTTTGGGGAAGAATAGGAACTGTTGATCTTTTCTCAGATGCCAGCTTGGCTTCAGTGCAGGCATGAGTATCAAAGCTTTAGAGTTTGAGTTTTCTTGTCCTGGCATCCTGGACCCACTTTTGCTCGAGGTCAGCACAGGCCTCCTTGACCAGTTTGGCCTTGAAGCTGTGGGGGATAGGAGGGCACAGTTAGATGGAGAACCTTGAGTGTTCAGCCTGGGAGTGTCACTACCGTATAGGAAACATGCCTGGTCTGATAGTCAGGGTGCTGGGGCCGCCTCAGCGATGGAAGAGGAAGAAGGGGCCTCAGGAGAAGCAGCTGCTTTTGTTGGCCCAAAGGAAGCCACCATGTCTCCTGCATGAAGGAACTGAAAGCTGAACCGATGGCTGGACAGGATCTGGGAGGAGGAAGTCCATTTATTTTCCTGAATTCTGTTTTCCCATGGGAAAATTTCTAGGATTGGGTTCAGATCAGATCAGAAACTCAGTCGTGTCCAACTCTTTGTGACCCCGTGGGCTGTAGCCTGCCAGCCCCCTCTGTCCATGGGATTCTCTAGGCAAGAATACTGGAGTGGGTAGCCATCCCCTTCTCCAGGGGATCTTCTTGAGCCTGGGTCAAACCTGGGTCTCCTGCATTGCAGGCAGATTTTTTACTGTCTGAGCCACTAAGGAAGGAGTGGGTTAGAGATGGTTTGAAGCATCTCCAACTCAGTCTGATAAGAATCCTGTTCACTGCACAGGAGAAGAACTCAGGACCAAGGGCTGAGTGTGGGTGGTCATGGTCCACTCACATCACAGCTTCCCAGCGACACTGGCTGCTGGTAATTCTTCGGTAGGTCTCCAGCTTCTAGATAGGGATCTTCTTATTGGTGAGTGTAGAGCAGTAGGCACTTGAACAATTAATTCCTTTACAGTAAAACAACAAAAGAAAGGTGATTCAAGATGTGATCTTTCTGCTTATAAAGTATAGAAAATCATAGAAGGAGGAGTCAAAGAAGAGGGAAATTGCTCATCCTAAATCCAGTGACTCTGCCCTTTCAGATGTTCCTTAAACTCTTGGTTTCACTTGCATGGACTATAAAGTGGGAGAAAAACTGATGACAACTCTAGGCTGACATGCTTGGAGGAGCAAATAGAGCATTACAATTCTTTAGGGCCAGGGGCTCTCAGCTTTGGGTCGCCTGTTAGACTCTAGCCAATCTCTGCTCCATCATGAGTTTTCTTGATACCCACTGCCTCTGCAGAACTGTGTCTCTGAAGTTCAGATTCTGGTCTCCTCCACTGCCCTCCAACATATCTGGAAATATTCTGCACAACGACTGCTAGAGGCCCCCTCTTTGATATTTTGGTCCCCAAACACCAATGAAAGGAACCACGGTAGTAACTGCACTGAGTTCATGCTTCCCAAGCTGGTGTATGAATGCAGAGTTCCAAAGAAGAGCAAGGAGAGATAAGAAAGCCTTCCTCAGTGATTAGTGCAAGGAAATAGAGGATAACAAAAGGATGGGAAAGACTAGAGATCTCTTCAAGAAAATTAGAGATACCAAGGGGACATTTCAGGCAAATATTCATGAGCACAATAAAGGACAGAAATGGTAGGGACCTAACAGAAGCAGAAGATATTAAGAAGAGGTGGCAAGAATACACAGAAGAACTATACAAAAAAGATACTCATGACCAAGATAATCACAATGGTGTGATCACTCACCTAGAGCCAGACATCCTGGAATGTGAAGTCAAGTGGGCCTTAGGAAGCATCACTGAGAACAAAGCTAGTGGAGGTGATGGAATTCCAATTGAGCTATTTCAAATCCTGAAAGATGATGCTGTGAAAATGCTGCACTCAATATGCCAGCAAATTTGGAATACTCAGCAGTGGCCACAGGACTGGAAAAGGTCAGTGTTCATTCTAATCCCAAAGAAAGGCAATGCCAAAGAATGTTCAAACTATGATACAGTTGCACTCATCTCACATGATAGCAAAGTAATGCTCAAAATTCTCCAAGCCAGGCTTCAGCAATACATGAACCATGAACTTCCAGATGTTCAAGCTGGTTTTAGAAAAGGCAGAGGAACCAGAGATCAAATTGCCAGCATCTGTTGGATTATCCAAAAAGCTAGAGAGTTCCAGAAAAACATCTATTTCTGCTCTATTGACTATACCAAAGCCTTTGACTGTGTGGATCACCACAAATTGTGGAAAATTCCTCAAGAGATGGGAATACCAGACCACCTGATCTGCCTCTTGAGAAATCTGCATGCAGGTCAGGAAGCAACAGTCAGAACTGGACATGGAACAACAGACTGGTTCCAAATAGGAAAAGGAGTACATAAAGAATACATATTGTCACCCTGCTTATTTAACTTATATGCAGAGTACAGGATGTGAAATGCCAGGCTGGATGAAGCACAAGCTGGAATCAAGATTGCTGGGAGAAATATCAATAATCTCAGATGTGCAGATGACACCACCCTGAGGGCAGAACGTGAAGAAGAACTAAAGAGCCTCTTGATAAAAGTAAAAGAGGAGAGTGCAAAAGTTGGCTTAAAACTCAACATTCAGAAAACTAAGATCATGGCTTCTGGTCCAATCTCTTTATGGCAAATAGATGGGGAAATGATGGAAACAGTGAGAGGCTTCATTTTGGGGGGCTTCAAAATCACTGCAGATGGTGACTGCAGTCATGAAGTGAAAAGACACTTGGTCCTTGGAAGAAAAGTTATGACCAACCTAGACAGTATATTAAAAAGCAGAGACATTGCTTTGCCAACAAAGATCTTTCTAGTCAAACCTATGGTTTTTCCAGTAGTCATGTATGAATGTGAGACTTGGAATAAAAAGAAAGCTGAGCACTGAAAAATTAATGCTTTTGAACTGTGGTGTTGGAGAAGACTCTTGAGAGTCCCTTGGACTGCAAGGAAATCAAACCAGTCCATCCTAAAGGAAATCAGTCCTGAATATTCATTGGAAGGACTGATGCTGAAGCTCAAACCCCAATACTTTGGCCATCTGGTGCAAAGAACTGACTCATTTGAAAAGACTCTGATGTTGGGAAAGATTGAAGGCAGGAAGAGAAGGGGATGACAGAGGATGGATGAGATAGTTGGATGGCATCACAGACTCAATGGACATGAATTTGAGTAAACTCCGGAAGTTGGTGATGGACAGGGAAGCCTGGCATGCTGCAGTCCATGAGATTGAAAAGAGTCGGACATGACTAAGTGGTTGAACTGAAGTAAGTAGAGTTTTGGTATGCAACCAAAGTTGTTATCAGTGCAAATAGACTATTATATCTATAATTTGTATTATGTGAGCTTCAAGGTAACCACAAAGCAAAAAACTACAGCTGATACATAAAAAATAAAGAGAAGGTAATCAAAACTCACCACTTTGAAAAAGTACCAGTTCACAAAGGCAATGAGAGAGGAAGAAAGAAACCAGGCAACTACAAAATAATCAAGAAACAATGAGATGGCAGTTTAAGTCTTTTCCTACCAATTATTACTCTCAATGTGAATGGATTAAGTTCTCCATAAAAAGCATAGTGTGACTGAATGGATTACAAAGACAGGACCTGACTATATGCTTCCTACAAGTAATTCACTTCAGTTTTAAGGACACATACAGGCTCTAAGTGAAGGGATGGAAACAGATGTTTCATGCAAGTGGAAACCAAAAGAACATAAGTAGGCTATACTTCTGAGTGTATATATACACTCCCAGGTGGCACTAGGGGTAAAGACAAAATAGACATTCAGCCCCAAGCTGAAAGAGACAAAGAAGGTCATTGTATGATGACACAGGTGTCAATTCATCAAGGGAGCATAACAATTATAAGTGCATGTGCTTAACATTGAAACAACTAAATATTCATATTAAGCAAATACTAATAGATCTAAAAGGAAAAATAAACAACAATACAATAATAGTAGGGTACTTAAATACATCATTTTCAACAATAGATAGGTTATCCACACAGAAGATCAATAAGAAAATTTTAGACTTGAGCTATACTTTAGATGAAATACACCTGACAGGCAAAGCAGAAGCAGAATATACATTCTTCTCAATCATACACAAAACATCTTCCAAGATAGATCATATGATAGATAAAAAAATAAGTCTCAATAAATGTAAGAAAATTGAAATCATGGCAAATATCTTTTCTGAACACAATAGTATAAAGCCATAAATAAATAACAGGAGAAAAAGTGGAAATTCACAAATATGAAAATCAAACAAACCCTCCTAAACAATGGGTAAATGAAGAATCAAAAGGAAAATCAAAAGATATCTTGAAACAAGTGAAAATGGAAACTAAAACGTATAAGATGCAGCAAAATATTCTAAGAGGAAAGTTTGTAGTGATTAATATCTTCACCAGAAAAAAAAAAGATCTCAAATAAACAATCTAACTGTACACTTTAAGAAACTAGAAAAAAGAGGAACAAACTCGGCCCAAAACTAGCAGCAGGAAGGAAATAACAAAGATCAGAACAGAAATAAATTAAATTGAGTCCAGAAAAACAACAGAAAAGATCAACAAAACTAAGAGTTTTTTTTTTTTTTTAAGATAATCAAAACTTGACAGTTTGCTACACTAACTAAGATAAAGAGGGAAAAAAGACTCAAATAAATAAAATCAGAAATTAAAAAGAAAACATTACAATAAATACCACAGAAATGCAAAGGATTACATGGGACTACATGAACAATTTACACCAACAAATTAGACAACATAAAGTAATGGGTAAATTCCTAGAAACATGCAACCTACAAAAACACAAATTAGGAAGAAACAGAAAATCTGAACAGACCAATAATAAGTAAGGAGATTGAGTCAGCAATCAAATCTCCTAACAAAGAAAGGTCCAGGACGAGAAGGTTCCCCTGATGCTTTTTTATCAAACATTTAAGGAAAAATTGATGCCAATGTTTCATAAACTCTTCCAAAAAACCAAAAAGGAGGAAACATGCTAAAACTAATTTTATGAGGCCAGCATTACTTTGATATCAAAGCTGGATAAAAATATTACAAGAAAAAAAGACTACAAGCCCATGTTCCAGATAAATATAGATGCAAAAGTTCTCAATAAAATATCCCAAGCTGAATTCAAGAGCACATTAAAAGGATTTTATATCACAATCAAGTGGGATTTAACCATGTAAGGGTGATTCAACATACACACATCAATAAATATGATGCACCACATTAATAGAAAGAAAGATAAAAATCATACAATTCTCTGAATAGATGTAGAAAAAGCATTTGATGAAATACAAAATCTTTTCATGATAAAAACTCTCAACAAATGGGATATCGAAGGAATATACCTCAACATAATAAAGGCCATAGATGACATGCCCAGAGCGAACATCACACTCAGCAGTGTAAGGTTAATAGCTGAAACAGTCGTCTTAATACATGTCTGCAACTTATTTTACACTCCTTGCGTTTAGATATGTGGCATATGTTCACTTCCCTTGCATCCGGGAGCCTAAAAGGAAAATGGGGAAATTCCTTGCATCTCCTTGACCTTGGTACCCCTATTTCCTTCCTTTTTCTACAGAAAGTGTTTTATTTCCAAAAAGCAGAAGCTTTAATTTCAGCCAGAGGTCACATCTTGTGGTCTGACTGGCTATAGCTCCCACCTTCCCTAGCACTCCTGACTGGAGAATAAAAATAGGCCAGTGTCAAGTCACACTTTTCTCTTTCATTTCTTAACATCCTCCTCAGGACAGGGTGATGGCTCAGCAGATTTGTCACTCCATCTTGTGATTCATTCCCAAAAATAAGGGCCTCTCACCCACTGACTTATTCCTTATTCCTATCTGTTCTCTATAAATGACATGCAGAGCCACTAGAGGAACAGAGAGGCTGAGACCAACTCAGAAACAAGTAACTGCCACAGTAAAGCTCAAGTCTTCACCCTCCAGCAGAGCCCTTCTGTGTCAGCTGCCTTCAGCACCCAGGTACTTGTTCAGCCATGCAAACACCCCTCTTCTTCCCTCTGAAGCACATCACACCACTCTGGGTCATGATGAGCCATCAGAGCAGAAGGGAACTCACACTCTCACTTTAACAACTGATTTTACAAGATCAGGAAAGGTCTGAGATGGGTAAGGAGTAAGCCTGATTGCACAGTTGCTCCTAGGCAGAGTCTGGGTGAGAATTCCAGCTGTGGACATAAAATCCAGCTCCTCCCAGTACAGTTCAATTCAGTTCAGTCGCTCAGTCATGTCCGACTCTTTGCAACCCCATGGACCATAGCACGCCAGGACTCCATTTCCATCACCAACTCTCGGAGTTTACTCAAATTCATGTCCATTGAGTCTGTGATGCCATCCAACTATCTCATCCATCCTTTGTCATCCCCTTCTCTTCCTGCCTTCAATCTTTCCCAACATCAGAGTCTTTTCAAATGAGTCAGTTCTTTGCACCAGATGGCCAAAGTATTGGGGTTTGAGCTTCAGCATCAGTCCTTCCAATGAATATTCAGGACTGATTTCCTTTAGGATGGACTGGTTTGATTTCCTTGCAGTCCAAGGGACTCTCAAGAGTCTTCTCCAACACCACAGTTCAAAAGCATTAATTTTTCAGTGCTCAGCTTTCTTTTTATTCCAAGTCTCACATTCATACATGACTACTGGAAAAACCATAGGTTTGACTAGAAAGATCTTTGTTGGCAAAGTAATGTCTCTGCTTTTTAATATACTGTCTAGGTTGGTCATAACTTTTCTTCCAAGGACCAAGTGTCTTTTCACTTCATGACTGCAGTCACCATCTGCAGTGATTTTGAAGCCCCCCAAAATGAAGCCTCTCACTGTTTCCATCATTTCCCCATCTATTTGCCATAAAGAGATTGGACCAGAAGCCATGATCTTAGTTTTCTGAATGTTGAGTTTTAAGCCAACTTTTGCACTCTCCTCTTTTACTTTTATCAAGAGGCTCTTTAGTTCTTCTTCACGTTCTGCCCTCAGGGTGGTGTCATCTGCACATCTGAGATTATTGATATTTCTCCCAGCAATCTTGATTCCAGCTTGTGCTTCATCCAGCCTGGCATTTCACATCCTGTACTCTGCATATAAGTTAAATAAGCAGGGTTGGGGACTTCCCTGGTGGTCCAGTGGCTAAGACTCTGAGCTCCCAATGCAGGGGGCCTGAGTTCGATTCCTGGTCAGGGAACTAGCTCCCATATGCCACAACTAAGGCCCAGAACAACCAAATAAATATTTTTTTTTTTATTTTTAAAAGAAAAAAAAAATAAGCAGGGTGACAATATGTATTCTTTATGTACTCCTTTTCCTATTTGGAACCAGTCTGTTGTTCCATGTCCAGTTCTGACTGTTGCTTCCTGACCTGCATGCAGATTTCTCAAGAGGCAGATCAGGTGGTCTGGTATTCCCATCTCTTGAGGAATTTTCCACAATTTGTGGTGATCCACACAGTCAAAGGCTTTGGTATAGTCAATAGAGCAGAAATAGATGTTTTTCTGGAACTCTCTAGCTTTTTGGATAATCCAACAGATGCTGGCAATTTGATCTCTGGTTCCTCTGCCTTTTCTAAAACCAGCTTGAACATCTGGAAGTTCATGGTTCATGTATTGCTGAAGCCTGGCTTGGAGAATTTTGAGCATTACTTTGCTATCATGTGAGATGAGTGCAACTGTATCATAGTTTGAACATTCTTTGGCATTGCCTTTCTTTGGGATTAGAATGAACACTGACCTTTTCCAGTCCTGTGGCCACTGCTGAGTATTCCAAATTTGCTGGCATATTGAGTGCAGCATTTTCACAGCATCATCTTTCAGGATTTGAAATAGCTCAATTGGAATTCCATCACCTCCACTAGCTTTGTTCTCAGTGATGCTTCCTAAGGCCCACTTGACTTCACATTCCAGGATGTCTGGCTCTAGGTGAGTGATCACACCATTGTGATTATCTTGGTCATGAGTATCTTTTTTGTATAGTTCTTCTGTGTATTCTTGCCACCTCTTCTTAATATCTTCTGCTTCTGTTAGGTCCCTACCATTTCTGTCCTTTATTGTGCCCATGAATATTTGCCTGAAATGTCCCCTTGGTATCTCTAATTTTCTTGAAGAGATCTCTAGTCTTTCCCATTCTATTGCTTTCCTCTATTTCCTTGCATTGATGACTAAGGAAGGCTTTCTCATCTCTCCTTGCTATTCTTTGGAACTCTGCATTCAAATGGGTATATCTTTCCTTTTCTCCTTTGCCTTTAGCCTCTCTTCTTTTTCTGAGCTATTTGCAAGTTCTCTTCAGACAACCATTTTGCCTTTTTACATTTCTTTTTCTTGGGGATGGTCTTGATTACTGCCTCCTGTACAATGTCACGAACCTCCATCCGTAGTTCTTCAGGTACTCTGTCTATCAGATTTTGAATCTATTTGAATCTATTTGTCACTTCCACTGTATAATCCTAAAGGATTTGGTTTAGGTTGTACCTGAATGATCCAGTGGTTTTCCCTACTTTCTTCAATTTAAGCCTGAATTTGGCAATAAGGAGTTCATGATCTGAGCTACAGTCAGCTCCTGGTCTTGTTTTTGCTGACTCTATAGAGCTTCTCCATCTACTTATTTAACCCCTTTTTATATTTGTTATGTTACAATTAGACTCTCTGTATGTTTTATAACCAATAACAAATTATTGTGGCTGTATTTATTTTTTTAACACTTTCGTTCTTTAACATTGGTATTAGAGTTAAGTGGTTAATACACAGAACTATAGTATTCTGAATTTGACTATATGCTTACCTTTACATGTTGTATATTTTCATATAACTAATTAGTGTCTTTATTTCCGTTTACAGAACTCCTTTCAGCCATTCTTCTAAGGCAGTTCTAGTGGTAGTAAATTCCTTCAAGTTTTGTTTATCTGGGAAAATCTTTCTCTTTCTTCATTTCTAAAGGACAACTTTTCCAGGTAGAGTGTTCTTGATTGGCAGTTTTGTTGTTGTTGTTTTTGCTTAAGCACTTTGATGAGAACATCCCACTCTCCTGACTGTTAGTTTCTTCGTGAGAAATCTACTGACAGCCTTATGGGTGTTGCTTTTTAAAGTTGCAAGCTTCTTTTTTCTTGCTCCTTTAAAAATTCTCTTTGATTTTTGACAGTTTTATTAAAATATGTCTTGCAGAAGGTCTCTTTGAATTTGCTTGGGGACCTATAAACTTCAACAACTTGAATATCTAAATCTCTCTACAGATTTGGGAGGTTCTTAGCCACTATTTCTTTAAATAAACTTTCTTTACCATTCCCCCATCTCTTCTCCTTCTAGGACTTCAGTAATTCACAGATTGTTTCTTTATTCTGTAGACCACAATGTCATTCTTCAATCTTTTTCTTTTTCCTTCTCCTCTGATTGATAATTTCAAAGGTCCTGACTTCTATTTCACAAATTCTTCTTCTTGGCCCATTCTGCTGTTGATGGAACCTATTGCCTTTTTCATTTCATTCACTGTATCTCCAGCCCCAGAATTTTAAAAAATAGTTTTCCTTTGTTAAACTTCTCATTTTGTGCGTTTTTTGCCTAATTTTGTTGAATTGTCTTTCTTCACATTCTTGTAGCTCATTGAGATTTCTTACAAAGCTCACATTAAACTTGCTTTTCAGGGAAATTATAGATCTCCATGTCTTTGGAGTCAGTTACTAGAAAATTATTGTGATCCTTTGACGCTGGCAAGTTTCCTTGATTTTTCGTATTTCTTGAAGTCTTTCTTCAAAGCGTTTTGGTTTTTTTTTTTTAGAATATTTATTTATTTGGCTACATTAGGTCTTAGTTGCCGCCCTCAGGATCTTCTATCTTCCTTGCAGCATGCAGGATCTTTAGTTCCTGACCAGGGATTGTACCCAAGCCCTTCGTACTATGAGTACAGAGTCTTAGCCACTGTTTCACCAGAGAAGTCCCACTTTCTTTGAATCTGAAGACTCAGTCACTCTCTCAGGTCGTGACTGAGTGATTTCAGGGGAGAAATACTTTCTATCGGCACTGCTAGGGATTTTGACGCTGTCTTAGAATTTCTAAATATATGCTTGCTCCATGCTTTAAGCTCCCTCTTGTGGCAGAATCCTTCAACTTGCTTGCCTCCTCTCAAGCCTGCCACACACCAGGCCAAGTGCTGACAGCCTGGCTTGCTTTCTCAAGGGCAGAACTAAAGCCAAGGTAGGTCTCTGCCTGGCGCGCAGATTCAGGCGGGTTTTCTGCGCGTGCTCACTAGGTGTCTGCCGAAGCTCACTCTAGTCATTTTCAGGAATCATCACTGGGAACCAGCCCTGTACAGGATGGATATGGGTGTAGGTGAGACTCATGTGGTGATGCGGGCCACTTAGAGGGCTCTGCAGCTGAGATCTTTGGGGTCTGCAATGCAATTACTAGGATCCGCCTCCCTCTGATGCCTCCCCAAAATTCTTTTTTAAAAATATTTTTTGATGTGGACCGTTTTTTTAGTCTTTATTGAATTTTTGTTACAATGTTGCTTCTGCTCGATGTTTTGCTTTTTTCCTGGCCTGGAGGCATGTGAGCTCTTAGCTCCCTGACCAGGGATCGAACTCGCACCCCCTGTGTTGCAAGGTGAAGTCGTAACTACTGAACCACCAGGGAAGTCCCTCCCCCAAAGTTCTACCTGCTGCTTCCCAACCTCTACTTAACCCCTGGTCATGCAGTTCAGGACTCAGTACTCTGTGTGGAGCAGGAAAGAAGTGGGTCTCCATAGCAGTGTCCACATAGCTGGGAAACTGGAGAAGGTCACACTCCCACTCCCTCCCTCCCACCCCCCAGTCACCAGCCTCCCAGGAGGAATAATCACACCAGCCAAGAAGGTTTCTCTTGGCACTGAGCTGTGCCGCTTTGGGGGAAGGGTGATGCACGTCATGTGAAACTGGTCCTCCTACTGTCTCCAATGTATCCACACTTGAATTTTTTGTTCCAACTGTGTGGTGTGCAAACCTGGATTTCTCCACTACAAACTTGGCTTCCACAAAGGCTCTCTCATCTATGGGTGATTGTCTAAGACACTGTTCTCCAAGGGCTTCCAAACCACAGATGAGGTGCCAATTCACCGGCTACCGCAGATCTCATAGTCAAGACCATGATCTGTATGCTTTTGACCTAGCATGGGTGAATGGGTGGGCAGGACTCCTCCCAGGTCGCTTGGCATATGGTGCTGGATTTCACAGCTCCAAAAAGGCACTTTTGTCCATGGCTGGGTGCAAAAGTTGTTGATGGGGATATGTGAGCAAGGGACATCTTATTTGGCCATCTTCCTGACTTCAGTCTTCTTTCCATTACTTTTAAAACTGCTTTTGTGTGCTACATAGTTGCTAGTGTACTATTTCGTTTCCTTTTTTCTTTTATTATATATTTTTGAGTTATTGTCTTAGTGGGCACAATGAAGATTACTGTTATTACTGTCATCTGTGAGCACCTAGCTCAGGTTAACACCATCCTAATTTCAATACTGGTTTTCCCAGGTGCTCAGTGGTAAAGAACCCACCTGCCAAGACAGTAGACACGAGTTTCATCCCTGGGTCGGGGAAGATCCCCTGGGGGAGGACATAGCAACCCACTCCAGTATTCTTGCCTGGGAAATTCCATGGACAGAAGAGTCTGGCGGGCTGCAGTTCATGGGGTCGCAAAAAAGTTGGACGTGACTTAGCAACTAAACAACAATTACAACGGTAGATGTGAACTTTGACATATAGCACTCCATCCTTACCCCTGCTTAAAGTTGCTATAAATGGAGGAAGGGGGGTCGGAAGCTAAGGGATGCAGAAAACCTCTAGAAGTTAAAAAAGGTGCTGCAACTGAAGATCCCAGCTGTGACAACTAAGACAGCGCTGCCTAATACCTAAGTAAAAATAAATAAATAAGTATTAGAAGTTGGAAAAGGTGCGAAAGCCGATTGTCCCCTAGAGCCTCCAGAAGGAAGCCCTCTAGAAGCCCTCCGGACCTACTTTAAATGTCCAATCTCCAGCACTGTAAGATAATGCATTTGTGTTGTTTTAAGGCATAAAGTTTATGTTAGTTTATTACAGTGGCAATAAGAAACAAGTACAGAGTTTGGTACCTGGAAGTGGGGTGCTGCTAGGCAACCGTGTATGCTAAGTTGCTTCAGTCCTGTCCAATTCTTTGCAACCCTATAGCCCACCAGGCTCCTGTCCAAGGGAATTCTCCAGGCAAGAATACTGGAGGGGGTTCATGTGCCCTCCAGGGGATCTTTCCGACTCAGGGATCAAACCCAAGTGTCTTACATCTGCGTTGGCAGGCAGGTTCTTTACCACTACGCCACCTGGGTAGCCAGGGGTGCTGCTAGAGCAAACACTGGAAAATACAGCAGTGGCTTTAGAATGGGGCAATGAGAAGAGGTTGGAAGAATTGTGAGAATAGTAAGAAAAGCCTAGGTTTCCTGGAACAGACCCCTGGCTGCTACAGGATATGAATTCACTACACTTGGCATTCCCTCCTAAAACAGGGCCTCTTGCCAGAGCTTTGTGCTCAGAGATTCATTGTGCAAGGAGCAAGGAATCCCATGCTTAGCTGGCGCTGAAACAGATGGACCCAAGGTTTTCTGAAAGTGAATAGATATGCCTTGAAAAGGAAACGTGAACAGATTATTTTGGGGACTTGAGCACATGCATGGCCTCTCTCTCAGCCTCCCGTGGTTGCAGACTCTCTATTTCAAATCTGCCCGACATTAGAAGATCTGATGCTCTGTAAGCTAGATGATGATGCCCCCTCTGTTTGCACTTACTCTGTTTTTGCCTCCTGGCATCCACTGGAAGTCGAGTGATCAAGGCTGAGGATTGGAGGAGGGAAGGAGGGGCAAGGGAGACTGTCGGACCTGGCACAAGGATCAACGAGTGCCTTTAATAGCTGCCAATGAATTGTCTGTTGACTGATAGACTCACAGGGCACTTGGGGAGCGTTCCTTGGGGCTTTGATGGAATCCCTCAGCCAGAATCAGGGTCTCCAGGACAGGCTCAGGAGTCTGAAAGCAGAATCCCCTCTTCCTCTTCCTCTCTAGGTGGTAGAAATGAAAGCTTTCCAAAAGACACACTCCTGGATCTCAAAACCCAGGTTCTACTGAGTTTCTATTTGTAACACATCATTGTTGTTTTGTTGTTTAGTCACTAAGTCGTGTCTGACTCTTGCGACCCCATGGACTGTAGCCCACCAGGCTCCTCTGTTCAGGGGACTCTCCAAGCAAGAGTACTGTAATGGGTTGCCATTTCTTCTCCAGGGGATCTTTTGGACCCAGGGATTGGACAAGCATCTCCTGCATTGGCAGGCAGATTCTTTACCACAGAGCCACTGGGGAAGCAGTACACCATTATCCCCATTTTATTGATGGAGACTCAGAATATTCAACCTGCCCTAGGTGAGAGTCAGTGCCAGTTCTGGGATTGTCCTTCTGTCAGTCCTTCTGTCCCCAGTGTCCTTCTGTCAGTCAATGGTCTCCCTGCTGCCAAAGGCACTGCCTGATCTAACTTGATACATCACCCATCTCCCCACCAGAGTGGCCTGGGAATCTGCAATTTCACCATGCAGAGTTTATTCAATAGGACAAGATATCCACTTTCTTTAGTGGAGGAGCTGTCTGTGTCTACGTGGGTCGAATGCCTCACAAGGAGATCAAATGCCATGCAAGAGAATAGACACCTTAGTAGGAAACTCAGGAAAAAGAGGCTCATCCTTCTAACTGGATGTTTGCAGGTTCCTGGAGTTGGGACTGGGACATAGTGGTGGGGAGCCATGCATTCTGGTTTCAGACAAGCTGTCCCCTTAAAATGTGGGTTGTAGAAGGGACTTCATCTTAAGCCACGGTCCTTCTGCTCCATCTAAAACACCTAGCCTTTCACTCTGCCCAGATCATTTTTCCAGTGTTACCTCTTAGACTGCATATTCAGACATTCGCCATTTTTTGCCTGGACCACAGCAGTAACTTCTCTCTTGTCGCTACTTATCCAGGTCTGCATGAAGCCCATGAGGTACATTTACTGAAACTTATGTCTGAACCTCTGAGCATGTCCTTTCTCACTGGACCAATCATTCCCAACATCTCCTTTTAACCTATGAAGTTGGGAATTAACTTGCCACCTTGATATTTAAAACTCTCTTCTCAAGCTTTATTTCTCATCTTATCCATCACTTGAAAGGCACGGACCTCAATTCCCATCTAATTGTTTTTCTCCCTCTTTGATCGACACGTCAACATCACTTTTACCTCTAGGTATTTGCTCTCACTCTTTTCCTTTTCCTTTTTTCCTATTTCTTTTCACCCCACGTAGCTTGTGGGATTTTCGTTTCCCAACCAGGGATTGAACCCAGGCCCTCAGCAGTGAAAGCATGGGCTCCTAACAACTGAACCACTAGGGAATTCCCTCTCTTCTTCTTCATGATCTGGAAATTTCTCTAGAAAAGTCTCATTCAATCATCAAAGATAAGTTTAAGTCATGTCTTCCTTTTTTTTAAAAGATTTTTTGAAGTGGACCATTTTTAAAGTCTTGATTGAATTTGGTACAACATTGCTTCTGGTTTTTTATTTTATTTTATTTTTTTTGCCTTGAGGTGTGTGGGGTATTAGCTCCCCAACTAAGGATTGAACTTGCAGCCCCTGCATTGGATGGCAAAGTCTGAGTCATATCGTCTTAATTAATCTTAGCAATGGTCATTTCCCAATGTCTCCAGTGTGTGTATCACTCCAAGTTGGAGGATTAATTGGAGGGGGAGAAATTAAGGGAAAGTAACTGAGTTAGGGGAAAGTTGCAATAGATTGTGAGAGAGGGTGAGGGCTGTGAAGACAACAATGGTGGTGAGCTGGCTGCTGCTACACAGGGGACAAGGGTCACTGGGATTGGGGCAGATGATGTTGGCATGACAGCGATGAAATGCCTGATTGCGTCCTGCCTTAAAAATTCTTCTGTAGGAACTCACATGAGCTCACCTGGTGAAACAGACCACAGCCAGTTCACATTCTTATTCTTCCCAAACATGAGCCTCACACTTTGAAACCCTGCTCCTCCCCCATCAACCAAGATTATACTCAGTTTTTAAGTTTCCTTCAAGAAAAGGCCAACAGTCAGGTTTTGTACAAAAATATATATGTGTATTTTTTCAATAGTTACATAATATATATTTCCACAATAGCAGTTTTAGCAATGACATAGAATGTAAAACCAAAAGTTCTTGCATTAATCATTCTTGTGAGGACTCTTCCACCATCCCAGGGGTAGAATTGAGATTCACAGAGGAAAGCAATTTGCCCAAATCTCCATAAAAACAAACAAACAACCAAAAAGAAAACAAAAACAAAAAAACACTAGTAGTCATGGAAGATAAACTTAAAGCACCAATAACTTAAATAAGATTAACATTACTTAAGGCATCATGTTTCATATCAATAAAGTTCATACTCTTTAAAATTATAATAAGGTAATATCAGAGGGCAGTTAGGGAAAGCCAGAAGAACACAAATTGTCTTCAGATTCTTGGGTTGTGGAGTGAGTGCTCAAAGCTTCGGAGTTTGGTTTTTCTTGTTGAGATGGTTTATGGAGTCCTGGACCCATTTCTGCTTGGGGTCTGCACATATCTCCTTGCCCAGGATGGTCTTGAAACTGCAGAGGAAAGAGAGAGGGTAAGGTTAGATGGAGTTCCATTGAAATCTCAGCCTACAAATGTAGCCCATTTGCCCCAAAGCTGCCATGGGAACTCAAGGAGGAAAGCAGGTGGAAGGAGGGAGCCCATGGCAAGTTAATCATAATAGATGTCCCAGTTGAAACCATCCTGACTTCAGGCTAAAGAGACTGGGATGGCCTGAATGAGCACCCAGAGGGAGCGTGATGTTGGGGGGCACTTTTGGATATTGGATTAGATGATGTAACTCTCTGACGTCACGTTTGTGTGAGCCTTGCCCCTTGCACCCTGAGGAAGAACTGGACACCCGGAGGACTGGTGTCCTCAACTTACATCACAGCTTCTTTGGGACACTTGCTGCTGGTGGCTCTTCTGTAGCTCATCAGCCTCTGTGTGGGGATCTTCTTATTGGTGTATGTATAGCAGCAGGTGACTTGGGAGTTAATTGCATCTGGAAATAGAACCACAAAGAAAAAGCATTTTAGAATGGACTAGGTTCTTTCCGATCTCAATCAGAGCAGAAAAGAGGAGTAAAGAGAAGGCAAGATGGCATCAGGGGTGCAGGGAGAACCCTTTAAATCATAATATTTCAGCTTGTGCTTCAAAGCTACAGTATCAGATGGACTCAGTTTCCTAAGCCCTAAAATGGGCATATAGCACTGACAATGAACTGAAGGAAGGGAGCTTTGTTAAAACTAGATAATTTTGGTAAATTCTATTAGTAGGAGCAAATAATCCAAGTTATCAAAGTGAGCTAAGGGTCCCCTTTAGGTAAGAAGAAATGGATGCTTGGTTGTGAGTTTCCCTGATACCCACTCTCTCTGCAAAACTGAGTCTCTGGAGTCCAGATTTCAGATCTTCTCCTCTGGCCTCCGTAGTATCTGGATATACCCTGCCAGAGACCCCCTCTCCTTGTATCCCAGTCCCCACATGCTGCTGGAAGGAGCCAGGGCAGTAACTGCGCTGGGCTCAGGTTTCCAGAGCCGGAATCCTGGAAGGAGCTGGATTTGAGGTCCACAGCTGGAATTCTCATCCAGGCACCGTCCAAGAGAAGTTGTGTGATCAAGCTCACTCCTATGCCTCTTGAACTTTCCTGATCTTACAGGTACCCTTCTGCTCTGCTGGCCCATCATGACCCAGAGAGGGGGCGATGGGCTTCAGAGGGAAGAAGGGGGCTCACCTGGCTGAGCGAGCACCTCGGTGCTGAAGGCAGCTACTGTGAGCAGCAGGCACAGGAGGGCAGCGGAGACCTTCATGTTGCAGCGAGAGGATTCAAGCTTCAGCGTGGGAGCTGTTGGTCTCTGGATTGGTCTCAGCCTCTCTGCTCCTCCAGTGGCTCTGCCTGCCTTTTATTGAACAACCGAGAGGGTGGAGTCCATGAGAGAGTGAGGCTGGCCCCTGGCGGCATCCTCCTCAGTGAATGACGAAGTGGAATCTTAAATGTGCTGAGCAAGTGAAGCAGCCAGGACATTTCCAGGAAGTAGGAGAGGCAAGCGGTGGGTCAGGACTGGGCAATTTTCCATTTGCAGCTGAGAGCAAAAGAAAGGGGGAGGGGCAGGGTGCAGTTATATCCTGAGACCGCAGACGTAAACCAAATGGTTTATTCTTAAGATTCCCCTTTTCTGAAGTGAAAACTCTGCAGAAAAGAAAGGAAGCCAGGGAGATAGAAGTCACAAGGATGCTGAAAGAAAGCATTCTCCCCCAAACTCCCCTCCCAGCCAGGCTGCCACATAACATTTAGCAGAGTTCCCTGTGCTATTCAGAAGGTCCTTGTCGGTTATCCATTTAATAAATATAGCAGTGAATCACTTATGTGCATAATAAGAAATGGGTTCTATTGAGCAAATGACTGGTCCACCCTCAAACAACAGTCCAGGGACCTTCAAGCCAAGGAGGAGTCCTAAAGTCTTGGCAGGCACCCCCAATAGCGTATGAAATCCTTTTGCTCTTTAAAATGTAGGATGGTGGTACAAGTGAAGCTTAGTAGAACTATAGGGTTTTTTTAAACTATAAAACTGAATTCTATTAATAGAATCATCAGATTTAAGATGTGGAAGAAGCCATCTAGATCATGCAGATGTAATACTCATGCAGTACTTAACTCTGCACTGGGAATATTCAGTACTCCAAACCCATCCATAGGTATTGTTCATTTCCATTTTATAGTCAGAAAGCCCAAGTACAGAGGAGTTAAGGAACCTGTTCAAGTTCCCCCAAACAAAACCCAGTGTCTCTGCTGTCACGGCTAGGACATACTTCGAGATGAAGGGGCACATTCTCTAGCTGGCTGCCTGATCATATATCTGGATGCCCTCTGGCCTCAATCTCTGCCAAATCAGCAGACATCTGAAAGGGAGTTGAGGACATTCCTTGCGGTTAAGTTATTACAGGAATCTGGAACCTGTGGTTAGCATGGCAGGCAGACAAGACAAAGTAAGAGGCGTGTCCTCGGCTATGGCAACTGTTATCCCAGCTTCTTTAGGATTCCCAAGGAGAAGGCGTGAGCCAAAGAACAGTCTTCCTGGAATTAGAACGGCTGCCTTCATGCTGAAACTCCACCTTAGACTTCCTCAGAAACCCCAGAATCTGTCATAACACCTGAAAGACCTTAGTGTTTATTTCATTGAACTCTTTTCTTTCACAAATATGATGGAATTCCTTGAGGCATGCTGGTGACTGAGCCAAGCCTCGGATTTAGGCCTCAACTCCCCTGATTCCACTGCCTCATGATTCTGAGCTTGCTTGGCTTTGCCCAGTGGGCATGGAAGGCCCTGCTGATCCTTCTTTCTTGAAGAGTCTTTAAGACAATGTCTTTGAAACATATGGAACTTTTGGAAAGAACTGTCTGCCAATCACTGCATTTGTTTCTGTTTGTTTGTTTTTTAAACTTTTTGTTTTATATTGGAGTATAGCTGATTAACAATGTTGTGATAGATTCAGGTGGACAGCAAGGAGACTCAGTCATACAGACACATGTATCCATTCTCCCCCAAACTCCCCTCCCATCCAGGTTGCCCCATAACATGAGCAGAGTCCCCTGTGCTATTCAGAAGGTCCTTGTTGGTTATCCATTTAATAAATATAGCAGTGGATCACTGTATTTCTAATAAGAAATGGGTTCTATTGAACAAATGACTGTGTCTGGTCCCTAGTTAATGGTCAGTGATGGCAAAGAGGAGTAGCTGACATCATTGAGTGTTTCCCAGGAGCCAGACCCTGTGCTGGGGTGACTGGCGACATTGTCTCATTGGTCCTCCAAACAACCCAACTTGCTTTATGTTGAAATGGAAGTTAACTAGCTTTGTCTAGGATCTCACAGGTAGTAGCAGGTGGGGCTGAGATTCTCATCCAGGACACATGGATACCAGAAACTTCCTGGCACAAGGCTTAATGTGTCAGGATGGATATTGATTTCCTAGAGAATCTAAGAGATGGTCTGGGAATACATGCTTGAAGTTACGCATAGTCTCCATTCCTGAAAACTCTTGATTCGTTCAGTAAGAATGGACTGAGTCATTGGCAGAGCACGGAGCCAAACAGAGATTTCAACCTAAGTTGGGGGCGCCATGGGAGGGAGTTAGAAAGAGTCAGACAGAAGGCAAATAGGGCTCCAAGAAGAGTGGAAGCAAAGAAGTGCACAAGTTAATCTGTTCTCTTTGTCCTGCCTTTTGGAATTATACCCAAGAATCTGGAATGGCCTCTCTGATTTTAATATACTGTCTAGGTTCATCAAAACTTTCCTTCCAAGGAAGTGTCTTCTAATTTCATGGATGTAGTCACCATCCTCAGTGATTTTGGAGCCCAAGAAAATGAAACCTGTCACTGCTTTCATATTTTCCCCTTCTATTTGCCATGAAGTGATGGGACTGGATGCCAGGATCTTCATTTTTTAATGTTGAGCTTCAAGCCAGCTTTTTCACTCTTCTTTTTCAGCCTCATCAAGAGGTTCTTTAGTTCCTCTTCACTTTCTGCCATAAGAGTGGTATCATTGGTGTATCTGAGCTTGTTGATATTTCTCCTGGAAATCTTGAGTCCAACTTGTCCTTCATCCAGCCCAGCATTCTGCATGATGTACTCTGCATATAAGTTAAATAAGCAGGGTGACAATATACAACCTTAACATACCCCTTTTCCAATTTGGAATCTGTCTGTTGTTCCATGTCCAGTTCTAACTATTGCTTCTTGACCTGCATACAGGTTTCTTAGGAGACAGATGAGGTGGTATTCCTATCCTTTTAAGAATTTTCCACAGTTTGTTGTGATCCACAGCCAAAGACTTTAGTGTAGTCAATGAAGCAGAAGTAGATGCTTTTCTGGAACTCCTTTGCTTTGTCTATGATCCAGTGGATGTTGGCAATTTGGTCTCTGGTTCCTCTGCCTTTTCTAAATCCAGCTTGTAAATCTGAAAGTTCCCAGTTCACATACTGCTGAAGCCTAGCTTGAAGAATTTTGAGCATAAATTTACTAGCATGTTTAATGAGCAAAATTGTGTGGTACATTGAACATTCTTTGGGATTGGAATGAAAACTGACCTTTTCCAGTCCTGTGGCCACTGCTGAGTTTTCTAAATTTGCTGACATATTGAGTGCAGCACTTTCACAGCATCATCTTTTAGGATTTGAAATAGCTCAGCTGGAATTCCATTACATCCACTAGCTTTGCTCGTAGTAATGCTTCCTTAGGCCCACTTGACTTCACACTCCAGGATGTTTGGCTCTAGGTGAGTGACCGTACCACTGTGGTTATCCTGGTCACTAAGACCTTTTTGTATAGTGTTTTCTTGCCACCTCTTCCTAATGTCTGCTTCTGTTCGGTCCATACCATTTTTGTCCTTTATTGTGCCCATCCTCGCATGAAATATTCCCTTGATATCTGCAATTTTCTTGAAGAGATCTCTAGTCTTTCCCATTGTATTGTTTTCCTATGTTTCTTTACATTGTTCTTTTAAAAAGGCCTTATCTCTCCTTGCTGTTCTCTGTAACCCTGCATTCAATTAGGTGTCTCTTTCTCTCTTGTCTTTCACTTCTCTTCTTTGCTCAACTATTTGTAAGCCACCTCGGACAACCACTTTGCTTTCTTGCTTTTGTTTTCCTTGGTGATGGTTTTGGTCATCCCCTCCTGTACAGTGTTATGAACTTCTGTCCATAGTTCTTCAGGCACTCTGTCTACAGATCTAATTCCCTGAATCTATTCTTCACCTACACTGTATAAACATAAGGTATTTGATTCAGATCATACCCATATGGTCTAGTGACTTAACCTACTTTCTTTAATTTAAGCCTGAATTTTGCAATAAAGAGCTTATGATGTAAGCCATGGTCAGCTCCAGGTCTTGTGTTTCTGACTATAGATCTTCTCCATCTTTGGCTGTAAAGAATATAATCAGTTTGATTTTGGTATTGACCTTCTGTTGCTGTCCATGTGTAGAGTCATTTCTTGTGTGGTTGGAAAAGGATGTTTGCTATGATCAATGTGTTCTCTTGACAAGTCTCTTAGCCTTTGCCCTGCTTTATTTTGTACCCCAAGGCCAAACTTGCCTGTTACTCCAAGTATCTCTTGACTTCCTAGTTTTTCACTCTAATCCCCTGCTACGAAAAGGACATCTTTTTCCTGGTGTTCGTTCTAAAAGGTCGGTCTTCCCTGGTAGCTCAGACAGTAAAGAATCTGCCGGCAGTGCAGGAGACCTGGGTTTGATCCCTGGGTCTGGAAGACCCCTGGAGAAGAGAATGGAAACCCACTCCAGTATTCTTGCCTGGAGAATTCCATGGACAGAGTAGCCTGGCGGGCTATAGTCCATGGGGTTGCAAAGAGTCAGACATGAGTGAGTGACTAACACTTACACACACTAGAAGGTCTTGTAGGTCTTCATAAAACCAGTCAGCTTCAGCTTCTTTGGCATTAACAGTTGGGGCCTAGACTTGGATTACTGTGATGTTGAATGGTTTGCCTTAGAAACCAAGGCTCTACTCCAATATAAAATAAAGAGTTTTTTTAAAAGCTGAATTGGACTATGATAGCTCAATAAATAAATAGAGGTATTGAGATCTTGAGATTGCTTTCTCCTGATTCTGCCAGGTTATTATCATGCCTTGTCCCCTAACCAAAGGCCCTGTAGACATTCTGTAATAAATCTCATTTTGTGTAAGGAGATCAGATTCTTGCTACAGGCAGAAACAGGTCAAGCTGGCCTCTGTTTGCCCATGGTCACTCAGAGAAGTTTTCTGGTTTTTTTTCCCCTGAGTTTTCAGACAGATTTCTGAGTATTTAAACCTGTGTCACTGCTTCAGGAAGGCATCACCATTTTTGGAAAGTGACTGGGTCACTGCAAGTGTCAGGTGATAAACAGGATCAAAGGTGAAATTATGAATCAGAAGAGAAAGTCTTCTGGAAGGTGGTAACCATCTCCCTCTCACTTCTGCTCTGTCAAGAATAGCTGTTCTTCCCAGCTGAAGGGCCAGTCACCGTGTGGGAGAAATGAGTGAAAATTTCCACTCTGAGATAGCTTTGGAAGTTCCCAGATTCCTTGGAGAAGAAACTTGGCCAGACCCTGCATTCCAGATGCTGGGCTTGAAGCCATCCAGAGACATCTCACGTGGGGCTGTGCTGGGAACATCCCAGTGCAAGGTCTTGCTTGGCCCCCTGCTTGAGGGCGTGCAAGGGAAAGGCTGGGGAGGGGTGTGTGTGGAGAGGAGGCGGAGTCAAGGTTTTGCTGTTCTCCAGAATCCCCAGTCCCCCCTGGGACCCCCTCCTCAACAACGTACAGATGAGGAATGGAAAAGTTCCTCACGATGAATAATCCTTCCTTCCTTCCTCCCAGTGGGCTGACACCCCCACCTCCCACCAGGGATCCTCCGCGTGGACCTTGATCATCAGCTCAGACTCCCACTCAGGGTCAGGGGTAAAGAAAAGAGAAATAAAGAGTGAGCTTTCTAGAAATATCTGAAGCCAGCATCTAACCCTTGCCTTGGTCTCTTCTCCAGTTTGCTTGCTTTCCCCTCTGCCCCTAGCAGGGGCACACTTCCCTCTGCTTGCAACGCTCCTCCAGCTCAGGCCTTTGAGTGAGATGCACAGGAAGCTTTGTGCCCCTTACATACTCTCTAGACCCCTCCCCAGGTTTCTTTAGCTGCTCCACATTAGCTCTGAGCTTTAGGGAGATCAGTGCTTATTTTACTGGGACCCCAACTCTGAGATCCCTTGCCTTTCAAGGATGAGAAATTCATTCTTTACTCTTTGTTGAAATATTTATTTATTTGGCTGTGCCAGGTCTTAGTTGCAGCATGTGGGATTTAGTTCCCTGACCAAGGATTGAACCCCAGGCCCCCTGCATTGTGAGCACAGAGTCTTAGCTGCAAGACTACCATGGAAGTCCCCATTCTTTATTCTTTTACAGAATGTCAGATAAAAACAGAACCTTACAGATCATCTTCCCATTTCACAAATGGAGAAACTGAGGCCAAGAAAGTGGCTGTGACAGGCCCAAAGGGACATGGTAAATGAATGGCAGAGTTTGTGGGGATTTGTCCACATCTGGGCTCTCAGCGTAGCACCCCCTCTCAGATGCCATACTGGCTCCTTGTTAGGACATGCAAACAGTTAGCATCTATTCTATGCAGAGCACCAGGTAGTGGGCTGGGGTGGAGGATGGGAAAAGTGAACCCAATATGCAACCTGCTTTCCAGAAGAGATGACTGAGCATCCATGGTATGGTGGGCTGGGTATGAAAATAAACCAAAGCAGTGTTCACCCCAAGGTTCAGCATCCAGACATTTCCTGTGTGCTTGGCAGAACTGCCCCCGGTTTATATGCATGAAAGAACCAAGGATATTTGGGAGGGGGTCAGGAGGAGATAACTTATGGGGAAAAAAGGGGAAAATCCTCCTGCAGTGGCCCAACCCAGGGTGGCTGGGGGAGGGAGTGGGATCTCAGGCAAGACCTGAGGGTGGTTGGGGGTTTGTCCCTTACACTGCCTTCAGGGCCAGCCCTCAGTTCAGTTCAGTTCAGTTCAGTCACTCAGTTGTGTCCAACTCTTTGTGACTCCATGACCACAGCACACCAGGCCTCCCTGTCCATCACCAACTCCAGGAGTCCACCCAAACCCAAGTCCATTGAGTTGCTTATGCCATCCAGCCATCTCATCCTCTGTCATCCCCTTCTCCTCCTGCCTTAAATCTTTCCCAGCATCAGGGTCTTTTCAAATGAGTCAGCTCTTCGCATCAGGTGGCCAAAGTATTGAAGTTTCAGCTTCAGCATCAGTCCTTCATCGAACACTCAGGACTGATCTCCTTTAGGATGGACTGGTTGGATCTCCTTGCAGTCCAAGGGACTCTCAAGAGTCTTCTCCAACACCACAGTTCAAAAGCATCAATTCTTCGGTGCTCAGCTTTCTTTATAGTCCAACTCTCACATCCATACATGACAACTGGAAAAACCATAGCCTTGGCTAGACGGACCTTTGTAGATAAAGTAATGTCTCTGCTTTTTAATATGCTATCTAGGTTGGTCATAACTTTCCTTTCAAGGAGTAAGCATCTTTTAATTTCATGGCTGCAGTCACCCTCTGCAGTGATTTTGGAGCCCAGAAAAATAAAGTCAGCCATTGTTTCCACTGTTTCCCCATCTATTTGCCATGAAGTGATGGGACTGGATGCCATGTTCTTAGTTTTCTGAATGTTGAACTTTAAGCCAACTTTTTCACTCTCCTCTTTTGCTTTCATCAAGAGGCTCTTTAGTTCTTCACTTTCTGCCATGAGGATGGTGTCATCTGCATATCTGAGGTTATTGATATTTCTCCCGGTAATCTTGATTCCAGCTTGTGCTTTGTCCAGCCCAGCGTTTCTCATGATGTACTCTATATAAATTAAATAAGCAGGGTGACAATATACAGCCTTGATGTACTCCTTTTCCTATTTGGATCCAGTCTGTTGTTCCATGTCCAGTTCTAACTGTTGCTTCCTGACCTGCATCCAGGCTTCTCAAGAGGCAGGTCAGGTGGTCTGTTATTCCCATCTCTTTCAGAATTTTCCACAGTTTATTGTGATCCACACAGTCAAAGGCTTTGCTATAGGCAATAAAGCAGAAATAGATGTTTTTCTGCAACTCCTTCGCTTTTTTGATGATCGAATGGATGTTGGCAATTTGATCTCTTGTTCCTCTGTCTTTTCTAAAACCAGTTTGAATATCTGGAAGTTCACAGTTCATGTATTATGGAAGCCTGGCTTGGAGAATTTTGAGCATCACTTTACTAGCGTGTGAGATGAGTGCAATTGTGCAGTAGTTTGAACATTCTTTGGCATTGCCTTTCTTTGGGATTGGAATGAAAACTGACCTTTTCCACTCCTGGGGCCACTGCTTAGTTTTCCAAAGTTGCTGGCATATTGAGTGCAGCACTTTCACATCATCATCTTCCAGGATTTGAAATAACTCAACTGCAATTCCATCACCTCCACTAGCTTTGTCTCAGTGATGCTTCCTAAGGCCCACTTGACTTCACATTCCAGGATATCTGGCTCTAGGTGAATGATCACACCATCATGATTATCTGGGTCATGAAGATCTTTTTTGTACAATTCTTCTGTGTATTCTTGCCACCTCTTCTTAATATCTTCTGCTTCTGTTCGGTCCATACCATTTCTGTCCTTTACTGAGCCCATCTTTGCCTGAAATGTTCCCTTGGTATCTTTAATTTTCTTGAAGAGATCACTAGTCTTTCCCATTCTGTTGTTTTCCTCTATTTCTTTGCATTGATCACTGAGGAAGGTTTTCTTATCTCTCCTTGGTATTCTTTGGAACTCTGCTTTCAAATGGGTATATCTTTCCTTTTCTCCTTTGCCTTTCACTTCCCTTCTTTTCACAGCTATTTGTACAGCCTCCTCAGCCATTTTGCTTTTTTGAATTTCCTTTTCATGGGGATGGTCTTGATTCCTGTCTCCTGTACAATGTCACGAACCTCTGTCTGTTCATCAGGCACTCTGTCTGCCAGATCTAGTCCCTTAAATCTATTTCTCACTTCCACTGTATAGTCATAAGGGATTTGATTTAGGTCATACCTGAATGGTCTAGTGGTTTTCTCCACTTTCTTCTATTTCAGTCTGACTTTGGCAATAAGGAGCTCATGATCAGAGCCACAGTCATCTTCCGGTGTTGTTTTTGCTGACTGCGTAGAGCTTCTCCATCTTTGGCTGCAAAGAATATAATCAATCTGATTTCAGTGTTGATCATCTGGTGATGTCCATGAGTAGAGTCTTCTCTTGTGTTGTTGGAATGAAGAAGGAATTCATAGGGCCTGGACTCCATCTCAGGCCTGTGGGTGCTAATCGTGCTAGGCCGCCTCTCCAATGGACTCTGAACTCTGTGCTTAGCACCTGTGGGAATGACAATGAAAGGATAAGACTCCCTCTGGGCAGGAGAATCTTGAAGATCACATCCAGGTTACTCATTGCCTAAGAGAAAACAGACACTAATCACCCCTGCCTCCGGACAGTATCTATCAGAATGTAACCACGGGCTTATTGATTATTAACTGTTTGAACACATAACACGTGAATGATGGGGTTATTGTGATTGTATTTACCCTTCCTTTGTAAGCCTCAAGGGATTTGGGCTGGTGGGTTTGGACACGTACACATGGGGTATAAAAGATTTTCATAAATGCTAGTCGGGGTCATTGGCTAAGAGGAGACTCTGCCTTGGCCCGCCGGTGTAATAAACTGCACTCCACTATCTGCATTGTCCTTCTGAGTGAGTTTGTTTCCCGGAAAGCGTGGCTACAACATTTGGTGCGTTGGCCAGGAAACTCCTCACTTTGACGAGACAGGTCTGATTTGAGGCCACCCCGAGGCTTTGTAGCTTGAATCTCCTAGAGGGGGGAAGGCTCCTCGCCCCTCTGGAAGGATTCTGCTTTTCAATGCCCGGACCTTTCATGTCAGCAAGTAGTGGACGGCTACAGGGGAACTGAGCGCTCAGGTGAGGAGGAACCCACCCGGCAGGGTGGAAGAGGGGGCCTGATCACCCCCTGGGAGGGACTAGAAGGAGCGGGGACCCATAGGAGCCTGGAATAGGCAGGCGGCAATTGCTTGGTACACAGGTTGACAAGCGTGCTAGGGTTAGGAAGGAAATTTGTGAAGGTCATTTAGGAGGTGTGTCCATGGCGTCTCGGGGAAAATTATTACCAAGCGATCGCCAGGGGATTTTTAGGATAGGAAACTGGTCCTTGTATGCTCGTATTCTGCCCTCCCCCAGGAGGTGTCCTGTCTGCTGTGAAATTCTTGACCCCCTCGGAATTGTTAGGCTAGAAGGAAGGGGATACAGAAGTGAGTATGAATTGGCTTTTCTGGAGATGGCCTGGGACATGGGATATTTAACCCACCTGTGTTTTCAAGCCCACCAAGGCAGAACAGACTTCAAGGGAGAAACAGTATTGGACCATGTGATGTTCTGGTTCAGCTGTGCTGACCAGCAGGTGAAGACACGCCAATCCCTCTTCTCCCTCTGGGGTCTGGCAGGTAAGGCTCTTCTCACCCCATTTAGGAGGGAGGCAGAATGGCAATTTAAGTGTCACTGAGTGGAAATATCAGAAGTACATAGGGTACTGAGAACTTCGTAGACAGAACGAAAAGGAAAAGCAGAAGAAGGTCTGAGAAGGTAAGCAAGATGGGGGGAAGTGAATCTAAGGCAACTGTATTGGAGTGAAAAATTTAAAGAAGGGATTAGGAGGAGACTATGGGGTGAAGATGAAGCCTAACTGCCTCCACATACTCTGTGAGGTCAAATGGACCCCTTTGGGAGCAGGATGGCCACCAGAGAACACCGTGAACTTCAATCTATACAGTAGTCACAGGAGAGCCAGGACACCTGGATCAATATCCATCTATTGACTCATGGCTAGGGTTAGCTCGAGACCCTCCTACTTGGACAAGGTTCTGTATCCAGAAGGGAAAGGGAAAAATATTAATGGCACGAAAATTGACTGATGATAAAAAAGGAAATTTTACAGGATTTGGATGGGGATGACCTGACCCCTCCCCCATGCTGGATAATGACACGCCTGCCTCCCAGTGCTTCACCAGGACCGGAGGCTGCCTTAATGCCCAATCCAGGGCCAGGTGAAGTTTCTGCAACAGCCGCTGCTCCTCTGCCAGCTCTCCCAGAGTTCGCAGAGCCGCCGTTTGGGCAGGCTCCGATCCCGGTGACAGAAGCCTCTGGCCAACACTTCCAGGATCCCGCTCCAACCGAACCGCCCAAGCTATACCTGCCTCTCCCAGTGAGTACTGACAAGAAGGGGAGGGAGACGTTGGAATTAAGCAGAGACTACGCTCTGCCAGAGCCAGAAGGAATGAAAGAGAACAGACAAGAGACTTACAGTGCAAGCTGCTGCTCTGGGAAAGTCTATCTCAGGCCCACCGGAAAACCTCATCTGGCCCAGGGACAGGACAGTATTTCCTACCAGCATTGGATCAGGCAATGGCTCGGCTTTTGTAGCTGATTTAGTACAACACGTAAGCAAAACTTTAAACTGCACACTGCATATAGGCCCAGAGTTCTGAGATGGTAGAATGAACCAACCGGACACTTAAAGAGACTCTCCAAGTGGATCAGAGAGACTGACTGCTCCTGAGTGGACTTGCTTCCAATGGCTCTGCTCAGACTCAGGATGACCCCACAGTCCCAAGGCTATTCTCCACACGAAATTGTGTATGGGAGGCCTTCTCCCATAAGAAAACAGGTGTCAACAAATTTGCCTCAGGTAAGAGGGGATAGGATTTCACAGCAGATGGAACTGGGTAAGGTAATAAATCGGGTAACTAAGTTTGTACAAGAAAGGGTGCCATTCCCCCTTGGAGAACAGATTCATGAGTTTACACTTGGTGACCAAGTATGGGTCAAAGATTGGAAACATGATTTGCTAGCCCTTTGGTAAAAGGGCCCTTATGTTATTCTAACTACCCCTACTGCAGTTAAAGTTGCAGGTATTGTCCCTTGATCCATCACACCAGAGCAAAGAAGGCATACCACGTGACCCAGAGGACGCCGAGTGGACCACCCAGAAGGACCCCACTGACCCATGGGAAACCAAGATCATTCTGAGGAGGAAGAAGAAAACGAGGTCCCGGACGAGCCCTCTACAGGATGGAGCTGGGTAAACGACTCCTGCTGCTTGGCCTCACCAATGCAATTCTGAACTTGGGTATGTGGGGCTATGCCCCTGTCAGTAATGGACAGACTCCCCTGGTGTGTATCGCCACTCCGTTATGGGAACTTTAACAACAGAAAGGCCTCTCTCTCACCAACCATAACCTTTCTTTGCTCTCCTGGTGTAAGAAGCCATCAATGGGCCAGGGACACAGGGTTACATTTAACATGAACACCAGCCTTATGGAGATAACAAAGGCTTATACCTCATATATGAGAATTAAAGAGGAAAAGGGCTCCCTTACAAAAGGGGGACAGGCCTCCCGGTACCTTGGGCAATACTACCAGGTCTGGGATGAATATTTCTGGATGACTCCTGAGAAAGGACAGTTGATTGCCCCTGCTACTATTTGCTGGGAACAAAAAGAACAGAAAGTTGGATTTGGAGACCGTCCCCTAGACCCAAAAGAATTGTTATTTGTGCCCTGAACAATGTAAACAAATCTTGGAAGTTATCTATCACCCCAATCAGTCTGCTCAGTGGCCCGGTTCCGACTGCCCTGGAATCCATTGGGTAGCCCCCAATGGGACCCAGCGAGTCTGTGGGCTTAACTTATGGCCCTGGTTACCAGTTGACTGGGTGGGGCGTTGCACATTAGGATTTGCTTTCGCCCATGGCAGAATTAAGCGGCCTCCAGTAAACCTGCCTCATCTGCATGCCAAGACGGACACGATCTGTGTTCCAATGGTATGACTATCTTGCTGCCTTGTTTGTACCCTCTGTAGGAAAATGGATATCATGGTTAAGGTAGAGGCCTTAACTAATTTCACTAAACAGGCCCTCTTAGACAGTACTAAAGCCATTCAAGCTTTGAACGAAGAACAGATTCAGATGAGGAAGGCAGTAATTCAAAATAGGATGGCATTAGACATACTCACTTGTGCGAATGCTGTGTGTACATCCCTGACCTGTCTGAAGATGTATCTACTGCCTTGGAGGATATGCAAAATCAAGTGAAAGCATGTCTAATGAACTGCTGTTATAGTAATCTTGATCATACTGCTTTGTGGGCCCTGCTTCCTACAGTGCATTCTCTCATGTGGGTGGCAGGAGGGCTAAGGTACAATATATCTCAATAAATGATGCTCGTTATGTAAACTAAGAGCATCAAGAGGGGGGAATGAAGAAGGAATTCATAGGGCCTGGACTCCATCTCAGGCCTGTCCGTGCTGATCGTGCTAGGCCACCTCTCCAATGGACTCTGAACTCTGTGCTTAGCGCCTCTGGGAATGACAATGGAAGGATAAGCCCTCCTCTGGGCAGGAGAATCTTGAAGATCACATCCAGGTTACTCATTGCCTAAGAGAAAACAGACACTAATCACCCCTGCCTCCGGACAGTATCTATGGGCTTATTGATTATTAACTGTTTGAACACATAACACGTGAATGATGGGGTTATTGTGATTGTATTTACCCTTCCTTTGTAAGCCTCAGGGATTTGGGCTGGTGGGTTGGGCACATACACATGGGGTATAAAAGATTTTCACAAATGCTGGTCGGGGTCCTTGGCTAAGAGGAGACTCTGCCTTGGGCCTGCCAGTGTAATAAACTGCACTCCACTATCTGCATTGTCCTTCTGAGTGAATTTGTTTCCCGGAAAGCATGGCTATAACAGGAAGAGGGTATTTGCTATGACCAGTGCGTTCTCTTGGCAAAACTCTATCAGCCTTTGCCCTGCTTCATTCCATACTCAAAGGCCAAAATTGCCTGTTACTCTAGGTGTTTCTTGACTTCCTACTTTTGTATTCCAGTCCCCTGTAATGAAAGGGACATCTTTTTTGGCTATTAGTTCTAGAAGGTCTTGTAGGTCTTCATAGAAATGTTCAACTTAAGCTTCTTCAGCATTACTGGTCAGGGCATAGACTTGGATTACCGTGATATTGAATGGTTTGCCTTGGAAATGAACAGGGATCATTCTGTCGTTTTTGAGATTACATCCAAGTACTGCATTTCAGACTCTTTTGTTGACCATGATGGCTACTCCATTTCTCCTAAGGGATTCCTGCCCACAGTAGTAGATATAACGGTCATCTGAGTTAAATTCACCCATTCCAGTCCATCTTAGTTCGCTGATTCCTAGAATGTCAATGTTCACTCTTGCCATTTCCTGTTTGACCACTTCCAATTTGCCTTGACTCATGGACCTAACATTCCAGGTTCCTATGCAATATTGCTCTTAACAACATCAGACCTTGCTTCTGTCACCAGTCCCATCCACAACTGGGTGTTGTTTTTGCTTTGGCCCCATCCTTTCATTCTTTCTGGAGTTATTTCTCCACTAATCACCAGTAGAATATTGGGCACCTACCGACCTGGGGAGTTCCTCTTTCAGTATCCTATCAATTTGCCTTTTCATGCTGTTCATGGGGTTCTCAAGGCAAGAATACTGAAGTGGTTTTCCATTCCCTTCTCCAGGGGACCACATTCTGTCAGAGGCCAGCCCTCAGGGACCAGCATATGAGTCTTACACTGCCTTCAGGGCCAGCCCTCAGGGACCAGCATATGAGTCTTACACTGCCTTCAGGGCCAGCCCTCAGGGACCAGCATATGAGTCTTACACTGCCCTCAGGGCCAGCCCTCAGGGACCAGCATATGAGTCTTACAGTGAGTCCACAGTGGGTGCTGTGGGCAAGGGGGTCATGTCTAGGAAAACTGTTAGAACATTGATAGTGTAAGACTTGCTACCACTCCCCAGACAGACTGTAACCAGGGGTAGCACAGTTCGGGAGAAGCCGCTGTCCTCACTTGGGGTTCCACTGCCGGTGGCGGCCCAGGCAGGGTCAAGGGAACTGCCGAGCTCATCTGAGGTCCCCCTGTGATGGCCCTGAACTGGGGGGCATCATAGGGGAACAGAGCTTAGGAAGCACAGATGGAGTGGAGACAGAGGGTCATCACTCTAATAGTCTTCTGTTGCGTCCTGCTCTTAACACCTGTGCTGGGCTCCCCTGAAGGAAAGGCAAGTGACACATCAACACTGCAGTAACTAGAGACTCGGACCTGTGAGAGACATCTTCACGGTGGTACTTTTTACTTATTTATTTACCCACCTACCTATCCATCTATCTACCTATCTCTGACTTCCCTGGTGGCTCAGACGGTAAAGCATCTGCCTACAAAGCGGGAGACCCAGGTTCAATCCCTGGGTCAGGAAGATCTCCCAGAGAAGGAAATGGTAACCGACTCCAGTACTCTTGCCTGGAAAAATCCCATGGACAGAGGAACCTGGTAGGCTACAGTCCATGGGGTTGCAAAGAGTCGGATACGACTGAGCAACTTCACTTTCACCTCTCTGCATATTTATTTATTTTTGGCTCCGCTGGGTCTTCATGGCTGTGCGGGCTTTCTCTAGTCTCGGAGAGCAGCGGCTACTCTCTAGTTGCAATGTGCAGGCTTCTCATTGCGGTGGCTTTCCTTATTGTGTAGCACGGGCTCTAGAGTGTGCGGGCTTCAGGAGCTGCAGCACACGGCGTTGGTAGGTGTGGCACACAGGCTCTAGGGCCTTGCAAGGGAAGTTCTTAACCACTGGACCAGCAGAGAAGCCCTTTGGTGATACTTTTAAGACGAGTCAGCACGTTTTGAAACTTGAGTGACAATTGGATGGAGGAGGGGTGCACTTTGGAGCGAACTTACAGAGATCAGAGATTTAAAGTGCTTACATATCTTCTTGGGATCCTGTTAAAGTCTAGATTCTGATTCTGTGGGTCGTGGGTGGGTCCAAGACTCTGAAATTCTAACCAGCTCCGGGGCGATGCTGATGATACTGGTCCACGGTTGCATTAGAAGGACCTTGAAAGGGCTCAGCAGGGGAAACTGTGGTCAGGAATGGGAAACATGAGTAGTTCGTTTTGTCTAGACCAGGGTTCTTATCTGTAGCACTTGACTAGGCTTCAAGAACCATCTGGGATCATCTTCCACATTTGTATGACTGTGTATTTTTTCTGTAGAGCAGGTCCACAGCTGCTATCAGATTCCCAAAGGCATTTATGACCTCCAAATAGTTAAGGACCACAGAACCTATCTGGAATAGAGAGTTGTGGTCTTCACTTCTGACCTGCTGAATCGCAATCTATAATTTTACCACGTAAAGCTATACTCACCCCTCTTTTGAAATTGAAGTATAATTGATTCACAATGTTGCGTTAGTTTCTGCTTTACAACAAAGCGATTCAGTCATACATTATATTATTTTGTATTCTTTCCTGCTATGGTTTATCACAGAATATTGAATATAGTTCCCTGTACTATACAGTGGGACCTTGTTGCTTATCCATTCTCTGTATAATAGTTTTCATCTGCTAACCCCAAACTCCCTATCCATGCTTCCCCTACCCTCCAAAGCTGGGCACCCCTGGATAGAAGTGCAGGGCTTGTGGAGGAGAGTCTCTGCTGGACAGACTGGGTGGTAAGAACAGGAGAAAAAGGCACAGTCAGACAAAGAAAAAAACGAGGAGAGAAAGAGTAAGACAAGATGGGGGATAAAGAAGAGGGAAACTTGAGTCATGGAACTATTAGAGCCAGATGGGGCCCTGCCGCTATCTAGGTGTGTGGCCTTGCCCAAGTCACTTGACCTCTCTGGCCTCTTCTGTAATATATGATTAGTGAGACAGTGTTTCTAACATTGTCATGAGACTCGGATGAAATAATAAGCCAACAATGCTTTGCAAGCAACATGTAAAAAGCTGTGTCATTCTGAGGGCCCGAGCAAGCTACAGCCTCCAGACAGTCTCTGGGTACAAGCCCAGGCAGCCTCCAGTGCAGAGCATGTGGGATTTTCATTCCCTGACCAGGGTTCAAACCTGCGTCCCTGCAGTGGAAGTGTGGATTTGTAACCCCTGGACTGCAGGGGAAGTCCCCAAACCTCCACTCTCATTTCTTGCTATGAAAGTGGATTGGGCATCTGTAACACGCAGTCAGGTCTTGATTTCCCAGGCTCTTTTTCACTGCTGTTTTCTTGTCCATGTGTGGACAGAGAGAGAGCCTCAGGAGCTGATAAAACTGAGGGTCAGAGAAGACAGTCCCCAAGTTGAGTGAGGGTATCAGGTCCTCATCAGAAGTTCACATTCTTTTTTTTTTCTCTGAAGTTTATTTCTTTATTATTTATTTTTGGCTGCACTGGGTCTTTGTTGCTGCGCATGGGTGTTCTCCAGCTGCTGAGAGTGGGGGCTGCTCGTCATTGCGGTGCTCAGGCTCCTCACTGCAGCGGCTTCTCTTTCTGCAGAGCGCAGACCCTGGGCTCTAGGCCTTCAGTAGTTGCAGTACACAGACTCCGAAGCTTAGTTGCTCTGTGGTATGTGGGATCTTCCTGGACCAGGGTTCGAGCCCAGATCCCCTCCATTGGCAGGCAAATTCTTTAACCACTGTGCCACCAGGGAAGTCCCTGGAAGTTCACCTTCTGACAGGCCCTTGTCTGTTTCTAACCTCCTGTTGCCCCCAGACTCCTTCTCTGCTTCTAGAACTCTCCATACCCCATCCTGCTTCAAGCCCCTTGCCCAGCACCTAGTATGGCGTCTTTCATATAGTGGGTTCTCAATATATATTATTTGAACCGATGAACCATCCAAGAATCTCAAATCATTTCTCCCAGATATCTGAATTATGGGCTGAGTATCAGACAAGGAAATGAGAAGCAAGAATTTTGGTTTACCGAGTTCCCCACTTCTATTTGGGGAAGAGATAGTGGCAGGGCTGGGGCAACAGGGCCTGGGCTGCTACCAAGTGGTAGCTTTCCAGGGCCTCATAAAACCCTCTTTGGGGATGAGCTGTTTCTCCCTTCTGGTTGCAAAACATTGCATGCTGAAAAAGAGAAACTTCAGTTGCCAAAAAAAAAAAAACTCTTTGTTAATAGTTTTCCCGGCTCACTGGTGGAGCCCCAGGTTGCAAAGCACTGACTACACTCAGAAGTTCTTCCTGCATTTACTGTAAATCAGAGGTCCCCAACGTTATTGGCACCAGGAACAGCTTTTGTGTCATGGACGGGTTGGGGTGGGGGGAGGATGGTTTCAGGATGATTCACGCTCATTAAATTTATTGTGCACTTTACTTCTATTATTACTACATCTGCTCCACCTCAGATCATCAGACATTAGATCCCAGAGGTTTGGGACCCCTGCTGTAAACTGGAGTCTGAGAAAAAGTCTGAATGCAGATGCTGAGGGTATCTGTCTGAGGGAGGGTAATTGTTCTGCAAAGCACATGCAACTCTTCTGGCTTAGATTAGAGGACCTTAAAACAAAGCATTAGGAAATAACCCAGTTCTGTAGCTTATTGATTGCTCAAAAATATAAGCAGGGTAGCAAGGGAACTTTACATTGTTCTCCTTGGAGCTGTTTATAATGGGGTGGGAATGGCAGGCATGCAGGGCAGGCAGTTTTTGTCCTGTATCCCCAGCATCAGCACTCAGCAATAGGGATTCGACAAATATGTAATAATGAATGAATTAGGGGGAAATAATTCGAGCTGGAGGGTACCATAGAGATCCCAGACTTGAAAATCCCTGCTCTGATTCAATTAAAATAGGGGGGAAAGTTTCCCAGGATTTTAGAGAATTTAGAAATCATTGCAGGCAAGCTGTGTTTGTGTGTGCATGTGTGTGTGCGTGTGTGTGTGTGTGTGTTGTGGGAAGTGCCTGGTCATTGATCTTAACATTTTCCAGTGAGACTGCCAGCTATTTTTTCTCTGGAAGAAATATTTCTTTGTTTAGCAAAATTTTACTGAAGCATTCATTGTAAATAGGCACTTATTGCCCTGGAGGAAGGAAGGAAAGATGCTTTGGTGGCCAAAGAGAAAGGCTGACCCTCCAAAGACCCCTGGTGAGGCAGAGCTGGACACAGGAAGCAAATGGACCAAGCAGACGTTTGCATAAGGACTAAGAGACCTCCTAGGAGGAGAGGCATTGAGACCCTTTCTTTTGAGTTCAAAATTATGAGATGCTTTGAGTCTGAAGAGGTTCCAAATGGATCGGTGACCCAAGTTCCAAACTCAGACTGAGAATTCAGGGGGTGAGGGCTGAGGTGGGGAGACCATCTGGACCACCCCTCCCCGACACTATGGATGCAGTAATCATGCTTTAGGGGCAACGGTCAAATCTGTGAGTTTAAACTGATGCTGCTGCACCATGGTCAAGAATAGAGGTGGCATCATTAGAGCAAGTAGCTGGGAACTTCTTTGGGTGGTGGGGGATCAGCTGTCCACAGTTACCCCTTGGTGCAGGGATGAAATCAGTGGCAGACAAGAGCCCTGGCCACTGATTGGTGAGTCAGATCACCCAGCTCTCAGTTTGTGTAAAATTTAGCAGATGGACTCATCAGCTGCCCTGAATCGGTCTCCATGGTTCTCCGGCAATGTGGGGAGACTGGGAAGGGGCACCTAAGTGTGAACAATTACATTTCCTCCAAATTTGGACAACTTGGGGCTCTAGGGATTAACTGAAGATAGTAAAAGAGACATGAACTGTTTGTGCCTTGAGATGATGAAAAAGACTATGTCAGCCCAGAGATAAATCCAAAAACCTATGGACACCTCATCTTTGACAAAGGAGGCAAGGATATACAATGGAAAAAAGACAACCTCTTTAACAAGTGGTGCTGAGAAAACTGGTCAACCACTTGTAAAAGAATGAAACTAGAACACTTTCTAACACCATACACAAAAATAAACTCAAAATGGATTAAAGATCTAAATGTAAGACCAGAAACTATAAAACTAGAGGAGACATAGGGAAACCCTCTATGACATAATCAGCAAGATCCTCTATTACCACCTCCAGATATGGAATAGTCAACTAACAAATGGGGACCTTAATTAATAGCTCTTTTGCACTACAAAAGAAACTATAAGTAAGGTGAAAAGACAGCCGTCAGATTGGGAGAAAATAATAGCAAATGAAGAAACAGACAAAGGATTAATCTCAAAATATACAAGCAACTCCTGCAGCTCAATTCCAGAAAAATAAATGACCCAATCAAAAAATGGGCCAAAGAACTAAACAGACATTTCTCCAAAGAAGACATACAGATGGCTAACAAAAACATGAAAAGATGCTCCACATCACTCATTATCAGAGAAATGCAAACAAAACCACAATGAGGTACCATTACACGCCAGTCAGGATGGCTGCTATCCAAAAGTCTACAAGCAATAAATGCTGGAGAGGGTGTGGAGAAAAGGGAACCCTCTTACACTGTTGGTGGGAATGCAAGCTAGTACAGCCGCTATGGAAACCAGTGTGGAGATTTCTTAAAAACTGGAAATAGAACTGCCATATGACCCAGCAATCCCACTTCTGGGCATACACACTGAGGAAACCAGATCTGAAAGAGACACGTGCACCCCAATGTTCATCGCAGCACTGTTTATAATAGCCAGGACATGGAAGCAACCTAGATGCCCATCAGCAGATGAATGGATAAGGAAGCTGTGGTACATATACACCATGGAATATTACTCAGCCATTAAAAAGAATTCATTTGAATCAGTCCTAATGAGATGGATGAAACTGGAGCCCATTATACAGAGTGAAGTAAGCCAGAAAGATAAAGAACATTATAGCATACTAACACATATATATGAATTTAGAAAGATGTAACGATAACCCTATATGCAAAACAGAAAAAGAGACACAGAAGTACAGAACAGACTTTTGAACTCTGTGGGAGAAGGTGAGGGTGGCTGTTTTGAAAAGAACAGATGTATATTATCTATAGTGAAACAGATCACCAGCAGGTGGGATGCATGAGACAAGTGCTCGGGCCTGGTGCACTGGGAAGACCCAGAGGAATCGGGTGGAGAGGGAGGTGGGAGGGGGATCGGGATGGGGAATACGTGTAACTCTATGGCTGATTCATATCAATGTATGACAAACCCACTGAAATGTTGTGAAGTAATTAGCCTCCAACTAATAAAAAAAATTTAAAAAATTAAAAAAAAAAAAGACTATGTCAGTTCCAGACACACATAGTTCATTGCTGCTGAGAGTTCACTGCTCTAGTCCGCCACGTGCCCCCTTTCTTTTCCCCACTCCCATGCCATTAGGCTGCACGTATATTCCAAAATCATGACCTGCTTTTCCCTTATGTGGTTTTGATTTCATGACAGTGGTAAACATTAATCTTAAATATCTACTGAATACCTTCTAGAGCTTGTGTGCAGTTCATGATGTGTGCTTTATGATTCATTAAACTGTGTGATTAGCAAGAGCACTGTAGGTGAGACAGGGATTATCATCCCCATTCCACAGATGAGGCAACTGAGGCTTAGAAGCTGACTTGCTCGAAGACAAGGGGTCTGAGAAATAGGAGTGCTGGGATTCAGCTTTACAGGTCTCCCCTCCAAGGTCATTTTTCTTTATGCTCCAACAATTCCATCCTTCTCGTGGTTGTTTTCTTTTCCCGTCATCCTGTAGCTCACCTCTCGAGATCACCCCCATCCACTGTAAATGGAAGGCTTGGTGAGCAGGTCGAAGGGAAGGAAAAGGTTAGGGGATGGAAACCAACTCACAGGGATGTTCTCTAACATGCCCTGGGCCCCTCTTCAAATGACTTTGCTGCCCCTTCATTTCAGGGCCCTGCCCCATGGTCACTCTCCGGACTCTGTCATCTCCGTCAACTTCTCCATTTTGTGGTGCTGAACTGAGTAATCCATTTCTTTGACCACAGCCTTCCACTTCCTTCCCCTTCAGCCACTCTGTATCACTGTGTCAGCTCCTCCTCGTCCCGTGGCCCCTACCTGGCTTCCTTTCCTCTCCAGCCCAGCCTGGGGTTGGTCACACTCTCACCAGCATACCATTTTTCTCGTTTCTACCACTCTGTCCCCCCACCTCCCAGTGCCCAGACCCAGGTGATCCGACCACATCCCCAATTCCCAACCACTCCCACGTGGTCAGGGTTTGCTGAAAATCTTGCTTTCCTCGATGGCTATGCCAGAAATGCTTTTATGTATGCCTAGTTATTTCTTTCTGCCATGCTCCACGATGGTACTCCAAACCTTCACCATTCTCTGACATCTCTTGCCGCAACCTCAGAGCTCTTAGGAGACACCCTCCGCAGTACAAGCATAGACTGTGACATCAGAATGCCCCTAGTGCTAGCCTCGATGTCCCTATTAATACTTAATTCCCTCCTCATGTTATGGTACCTCTTCTCTCCTGCCTTAGAAGACAAGCTGGTCCCTCTGGTTGAGGATCACTGATCAATCCATATCCTTAATCTACTGAAGTCTTTTCCAGAACCTGGCATTCTCCATTTTTTCCATGCCTTTTTGATCTCCCTCTTTCTAATCTTCTCTTCCTTATTTCCAACCAACACACTCAAGTCTTCTTGATTGTTAAAAACAACAACAACAACAAACTTCTAACTCCATCTTCCCTCAAACTGCTTCCTTCCCTTTCTTTCTATCCATGGTAGAATGATTGAATGATTAATCTCTACTTATGGCCTCCACATTCTCAGTGAATTCTACAATTAATTCCTAAAAAAAAAATTTTTTTTGACCACATCATATGGGATGCAAGATCTTAGCTCCCCAACCAGGGATCAAACCTGTGCCCCTGCAGTGGAAGCACAGAATCTTCTACCAGGGAAGTCCCTACAATTAGTTCCTTAATTGTTGCCATTTACTTTCTACATCTATTACTCAACTGCAATTCTTAGAGTCTCATCAGCAACCTCCTCACTTAAAGGAATTCTTCACAATTCTGATCCATTGTGAAATCATCGTCTATCACTCCCTCTTTCAGGAAATCCTGCCCTCCTTTCATGTCTGGGGCTCTGTCATTCTCCTCGTGTTACTCTCTTCTTCTTTCTTGACACTGCATTCACTGGCTTTTCCTCTCTGTTCGTCCCTCAATCCTGTTCTTCTCTAAGGAGTCATAGGTGTATTCTCGCTCTTTATGAGAGTTTGCAGCCTGGTAGTCCCTCTCCTTGTTCTGGGCTGGAGATTCGTTCTGTTTGTCTTGTACCATGATTCAAAAGAAGGGAATTAATTGCTAATGTTTAAAGCAGAAGAGGTTTCTCATTAAAAACAAAAACAAAAACTGGATGTCTGCTCTGTCTTGGTAAAATCAGAATTGGTAGCACTGAGCCTGCATCCTCACATGGCCACGATCCAAGAGAGCAGAGAGGCAGCAGTGCCTTTGGATAAAGCCTATGTTCACAGATTCACCAAAGAATCCCTTTCTCACAGCTCCCCAACCGCTCTTTTATCTATTGCTCACTTCCTTCACTCACTTATCCCATCTGCCTGGTTCCTGTTAGAATGGAATCTATTACCTGGGGTCTGGACTCTTTTTCCCATGGACTCCCACATTTATGTTTCATAATCAAGCTAATTAGTCTTTAGATAAGCTCTAGACTTATGTTTCTTTCCGCCCACTTGGCCTTTACCTGGATGCCACTCAACTTCAACAAATTCATCTTCCCATCCCTGCCTCTCTCCTTTCCCTCCCTCTCTTCTTTTTTTCTTTGCTTTTTTCAACCAAGATGAAATAAGCCCCTGTGGCAGATGCAGAATTCCTACCTCCAAGGGCCTTGGGGAGTCAGTTTGGTTGGCAGATGGGGTAAAGGACCAGTGTTGAGGCTGTGTTTCTATAAGATGGACACCCTTTCCCCTTAGTTTATTCATTGGAGATGGCTTCAGGCAGGGAGTCTGGAGAATTTTTGAGAACGGGTTTTACAGTTCCCCAAACCATCCCTTGATGCCATTTCTGTGTGTGAGTGACTAATTCTGCTGAGTGCCATGCTGAGCAGAAGGCCTGCAGATCCATCCTGATCCACGGTCCCCAGAACCCCCATGTCTTCCCCAATCTGCTTCCCCTGCCGAGCCTTCCCATGCCCATTCAGCCAGGTGGCCAGGCCAGAGGGTAAAGACCATCCTTAGGTATTTTCCTTTTCATATCATTTCACATCCAGTTGGTCACTAAGATCCATCTGTTGTGCTTCTTTTTTAAATTCCTTTAAAAAATTTTTTTTACTGAAATATAGTTGATTTACAACTTTGCATTGGGGGTCTAGGTGGTGATAGTGGTTAAGAATCGCCTGCTAGTGCAGGAGACACAAGAGACACAGGTTTGATCCCTGGGTTGAAAAGAAATGGCAACCCACTCCAGTGTCCTTGCCTGGAAAATTCCTAGCACAGAGGAGCCTGCTGGGCTACAGCCCCTGGGGATGCAGAGTTGGACGTGACTTAATTTCTGCTATACAGGAAAGAGATTTCATTATACAGATACATACATTTGTTTTATATTCTTTTTCATTATGGTTTATCTCAGGGAATTGAATATAGTTTCCTCTGTTATATAGTAAGACCTTGTTCTTTATCTATTCTATATATATAGTTTGCATCTGTTAAATCCCAAACTCCCAATCAATCTGTCCTTCACTCCCTTCTCTCTTGGTAATCACAAGTCTATTCTCTATGTCTGTGAATCTTTTTCTCTTTCAGAAATAGGTTCATTTTGTCATATTTTAGGTTCTACATATGAGTGATATCATGTGATATTTGTCTTTCTCTTTTTGACTTGCTTCACCTAGTATGATAATCTCTAGCTCCGTCCTATTGCTACAAATGGCAAACCTCCATTCTTTTTCATGGCTGAGTCATATTCCATTGCATGTCATTTGTTGCACTTCTGAAGCATCTCTTGCATTCACCTTCTCTTCTTTGTCCCAAATGACCCTGCCTTAGTCTGAGTTCTGTTAAAAGAGTTTAATGTGATTTCCTGCCAAGAGAAATCTACCATCAAGTCCATCCTTTGTACTGATGTCAGAAGTATCTATCCGAAACCACCAATCTGATTTGCTAAAAATATTTCAGCAGCTCTCCACGTCTACTTGATGGCCTAGAATGGCCACTTCTCATGAGTCAATCCTTTCAAATACCCTGGGGTGTCAGTTCAGTTGCTCAGTCACATTCAACACTTTGCAACCCTATGGACTGCAGAACACCAGGCTTCCCTGTCCATCATCAACTCCCAGAGCTTACTCAAACTCATGTCCATCAAGTCGGTGATGCCATCCAACCATCTCATCCTCTGGCATCCCCTTCTCCTCCTGCCCTCAATCTTTCCCAGCATCAGGGTCTTTTCCAATGAGTCAGCTTTTCGCAGCAGGTGGCCAAAGTGTTGGAGTTTCAGCTTCAGTATCAGTACTTCCAATGAATATTCAGGACTGATTTCCTTTAGGATTGAGTGGTTTGATCTCCTTCCTGTCCAAGGGACTCTCAAGAGCCTTCTCCAACACCATAGTACAAAGCATCAATTCTTTGGCACTCAGCTTTCTCTCTGGTCCAACTCTCACATCTATAGAAAGCTTCTGGAAAAACTATAATTTTGGCTATATGGACCTTTGTCAGGTGTAGTGACACCAATTGGCTCATCTTTCCCAGAACATAGCCCTTGAATGTATTATTTCCTTTGCCTGTAAAGGTAGTTGCGCCTTCTTCAAGAATTCTTTCCAGACTCCTTAAGATGCGCTATCCTTTGTCTTCTTTTAAAACATTATACTTTCCTTTTCACAACTCTGGATTGGGCCCTGTATATTAACCGTTATTTATATGTTTGTTTTCTGCACTGGGCTCTGAGCAAGGATGGGCAAGATTTACCTATTCTTCTTTGACTTTATCTTAACACTTAGAACAGAGCCTGGGATTCACTCACTTATTCATTCGTTCATCCAACAAGCAGTAATTAAGCACCTGGGTTTCCCTGGTGACTCAGTGGTAAAGAATCCACCTGCCAATGCAGGAGATGAGGGTTCAATTCCTGGGTCAGGAAGATCCCCTGGAGTAGGAAATGGCAACTTATTCCAGTATTCTTGAGTGGAAAATTCCATGGACAGAAGAGCATGGCAGGCTACAGTCCATGTGGTCACAAAGAGTACGACATGACTGAGCAATGAGGCACAGAACTCAGTGCCTAGTCTATGCTGGACAGGAACTCTACATTAGGCACATATTTGCTGAATGAATGGAGAGTCTGGGAACAGTAAGATCTCAGCTCAATGAAAGAGTCAAAATCTGAAAAAACCTAATCTGTGTTTTGACTACATTTTGACTTGGTCTGAGCTGCACTGGGCATCCACCCAGTACACTCACCCCTGTCTACACCGCCCCACCCCACCCTCCCCCTTCCTAACTGCCAACCACTGGCTCACTTTATTACCTTGGCTGAGTGTTTGGCTACTGTGGGCCCTCATGGGCAGAAGGGAAATGATCAATCTTTGAATTCCTTTGTAATTCGGAGTTTCATTTGTCCCTTTACTTCTTCACTTCCGAGCAGATGCAGGAGGAGGATATATCTCAGTTCTGGAAATTCCCCATGGTTGCTGGGTTTCCTGACCACAAGCCCCACATTCGGATCATTTCACTTGATACTTGTAAGAATGAACAGATCAAGGACCATCATGCCATTATACAGGGAGGTCACATGACCTGTGAAGATCAAGTGCAAGAAGGTAGTGGAAGAGGGATTGGAAAGCAGGTCTTCTGCATCTAAAACCAGCCCAGCTTGGGACTGTCCAATAGTAGCGCTTTGCCGGGCATCTTGGCAAGAAAGTATGTCTGGATACCCAAATTTGAAACCAGCGTGGTCTGCAGTAGGGTCTGCTCTCACATCTTGGCCAAAACCACATCCTCTTTATTCCCATTTCTCAGATATATTTTGCAATGTAATTCTTATCTTCACTGCTCTGAGCCAAACATCAAAACCCTGGTTCCCTTTCTAGTCATCAGCTTCCGCAGCTCAAATTTTCTTACAGTTGTTTTTTCAAGTTCTGCATTTTTCCTTCTCTCATTTCATTTTTCATGTCCTTCAGATGTGTCATCATTTCAAATGGCAGTTTCAGTGACATCAGACATCCCATTTGGAAAGATGATACTGACTTTTCCAGGGGTGATATTCATTTTTAGAACTTCTAGGAAAAGTAAGGTCATAAAGCCCTTTTCTTCCCCATTATTTTCATCTTGCTAAATAAGTCAGACTTCATTTTTGGGGCTCCAAAATCACTGCAGATGGTGATTGCAGCCATGAAATTAAAAAACGCTTACTCCTTGGAAGGAAAGTTATGACCAACCTAGATAGCATATTAAAAAGCAGAGACATTACTTTGCCAACAAAGGTCCATCTAGTCAAGGCTATTGTTTTTCCAGTGGTCATGTATGGATGTAAGAGTTGGACTGTGAGGAAAGCTGAGCACCAAAAAATTGATGCTTTTGAACTATGGTGTTGGAGAAGACTCTTGAGAGTCCCTTGGACTGCAAGGAGATCCAACCAGTCCATCCTAAAGGAGATCAGTCCTGGGTGTTCATTGGAAGGACTGATGCTGAAGCTGAAACTCCAATACTTCGGCCACCTCATGTGAAGAGTTGACTCACTGGAAAAGACCCTGATGCTGGGAGGGATTGGGGGCAGGAGGAAAAGGGGACAACAGAGAATGAGATGGCTGGATGGCATCACTGACTCAATGGACATGGGTTTGGGTAAACACCGGGAGTTGGTGATGGACAGGGAGGCCTGGTGTGCTGCAGTCCATGAGGTCACAAAGAGTTGGACATGACTGAGCGACTGAACTGAACTGAATTGAACTAAGCAGCCACCTTGTTGGGGGCTTCTTCATTTCTTAGCTGAGCCCTTGCAGAAATCAAAAGGCAGCTCTGACTCTAGATCCTCAAACTTTGCTTCTGCCCTTTTCTCTAAGTTGACCAGAGATCAGGGTCACTAACACCCTATCAGCTCAAGAGACCATCCTTGAATCAGTGGGTACAGCCACAGGGAAGAGGTTGATTGACATGAGCATTGCATGTCTACATTGAGAATGGTATGTTAGTTAGTGTTAGTTGCTCAGTTGTGTCCGACTCTTTGCGACCCCATGGACTGTAGCCTGCCAGGCTCCTCTGTCCATGGAATTCTCCAGGCAAGAATACTGGAGTGGGTGGCTATTCCTTTCTCCAGGGCATCTTCCTGACCCAGGGCTCGAACCCAGGTCTCCTGCATTGTGGGCAATTTCTTTACCATCTGGGCCACCAGGGAAGCTGATTGGAAGGCACCAAAGAGATCATGGTGCCCACGCCACATTTTGCAGATTGAGGCTTCTGAAGCACAGAGAAAGCAGTGGCTTGTTCACATTGCAAACTAGTGACCAGGATTTGGGCTGAAACTTAGGTCTCTGATAACTTTTTCTGGGAAGAAGTCTTTCCTTACCACAAGGCTCTTGGTGCTCCAGGGGCCTCAGGTGAATGACTTGCAAGATCTTTAAGCATGGATTCTGGATAAATCACTTGCATTAATTTCTACTTCATGCCTCTAAACTTGAATAAGTTGCCTGGAGGGGGTCATATCACTTGGTCACACACTGGTCACAGAAGCTCTTTGCAGACATGGTTTCAGCTCTTTGAAGCCTCGATGAAGGACATGGAGGCAGGGACTGTTGGTCATCCCCATGCGTATCTCAAAGCTACAGGGACACCTCTTTGTGCTCACAAAATGGAGAACTCTCCAAGGCCACCAAAGGATCTGTTCCCAAAGATGAGCCATCTTCAAGTTGCCCTTCCCATTCTGATTATTCTCATCAAAATGACGATCCCTTAGAGGTAGACTGCATTTTAGTTGATTAAGCTCATTTTCAGGGCTTCCCAGGTGGCTCAGTGGTAAAGAACCTGCCTGCCAATGCAGGAGACATTATAGATGCAGTTTGGGTTCCTGGGTGGGGAAGATCCCTTGGAGAGGAAATGGTAACTCACTCCAGTATTCTTGTCTGGAAAATCCCAATGACAGAGGAGCCTGGCAGACTACAGTCCATGGGGTTGCAAAAGGAAGGACATGACTGAACAAGCATGCAAGTTCATTTGCACAATGCATCTCATTTCTGGCCTTTGCCATCCTGCTCTAGAAGAACTCTATTTTTTCATTTTACAGCTGAAAACCTAAGATTCAGAGAAGTTAAACACCTTAGCCAGGGCCATGTAGATAGAAAACAACAGAACCAAAGCTCTAAATCTGGGCTTTTTTGCTATGTTGCTGTCACACAGAAACTCATAATAATTAAGTTCATCGTAATAAACACCTTCAAATTGTGGAACTGGAGAAGACGCCAGTTCCTTGGACAGTAAGGAGATCAAACCAGTCAATCCTAAAAGAAATCAACCCTTAATATTCATTGGAAGGGCTGATGCTGAAGCTTCAATACTTTGGCCATTTGATGCGAAGACCCAACTCACCAGAAAAGACCCTGATGCTGGGAAAGACTAAGGGCAAAAGGAAAAGGAGGCGGCAAAGGATGAGATGGTTAGATAGCATCACGGACTCAATGGATATGAATCTGAGCAAATTCTGTGAGGTAGTGAAGGGCAGGGAAGCCTGGTATGCTGCAGTCCAAGGGGTCACAAAGAGTCAGACATGATCTGGAGACTGAATGACAATAAACATCTTCAACAACTTTGCCTCTTTAGTCCTCTGCAGCAGTCATATAAATTCACCTGTATTGAAATTCAGTGATTAACTGACCGCATCACAAATTCAGGTCACCTCCCACTGTCCGGTCTTTCCCTCAGTACTCAGGCCTGAGCCCCATGGAGAACTCCCTATCTAGGCCCCGGAAGCCCCATAGGCAGATGGCCAAGGTCAGGCCAATGACCAGGACCTGGCTTTCTGCCCAGAGCTCTCTCTCTCCACTGACTTCAGTTGGGCCTTTCTGAGAGAAGTTAAGGGCTTTCTCATCCTAACTGACTGAAGTGTCCTCTCACCCTCATCTTTCTAAGGTGTCCACTGTCCCTAGAAGGAAAATAAGACAAGAAGTGATACCAATGTTGATTAGATTAGCAGTGACCTTGAGAGGTGTTAAGTGAAAATTTTTATTTATTCATTCATTCTCTCACTCACCACTCACTCATTCACCCTCACCACCACCACCTTTAACAACATTTTATCAAAGATCTATTCGGTGCAAGGGCTTCCCTGGTGATGAAGTGAAAGAATCAGCCTGCCAATGCAGGAGACACGTGTTCAATCCCTGGGTCAGAAGATCCCCTGGAGTAGGACATGGCAATCCATTCCAGTATTTTTCCTTGGACAATCCAAGGAGAGTTGGACATGACTGAGCAACTGAGCATGCACACACACATTCTGTGCAAGGCATTATGCTAGCTGCTTAGGATGCCAGGAATTGACAAAATATGGTAGATGACTTCAAGGAGTTCAACTGAAGTTCAGCAGATTGAAGAGAAAACTAGAAGCCACCCTGGGCACTTCAATCTTTGTTACACTTCAAGGCCAGCTCTCCTCATCATCAGCATTGGCATTGCTTTTCTTTGGGTTCTTAAAATATTTTTCCTGGATACTTCAAGGCTCTCACTTAGGCTCTCAATCCACAATCTCACACCTCTAATCCATCCTCCACCCTGATGCCAAAAGCTTGAAATGTCCATCCCATTGTGTCTCTTTCCTGCTGAGAATCCTTGCTGGTTCCCACCTGTCCTCAGGATAAACTCCAAGTCTCTCCACGTATGCTCCTGGAGTTTGGGGATGGCTTGGCCCCTCCCTCTAGCTCCAGTTTCCTTTCTCCTCTCTTACCTCTGGCACCCTGATTATTACAGGACCAGAAAGGCCCAGTGGTTTGCAGGGACTGTGTCTTTCCTTTCTCTCCACCGAAGGCAGACTTCCGGGTCTTCGTATAAGCTGTTTCCTTTTCCTGGAGGACCTCACTCTTCTTTATTAACAAATCAACTTCTACTCATGAAACCAAGAAGGACCCTGAGGGGCTACTGGGCACAGAAACCTTTCCATGTCTCCCTGTTTCTTGTAGGGAATAGACTCCAGCCTTCATGACCTTCCCTGAGTTCCAAAGGGCAGATTTGAACCGTTGCCAATCAGGAAAGAGAGCGGATGTAGAGACAAGGGAGGAGCAGCCAAGAAACAATAGTGCAGCCTTGGGGTTGGGTTCTGGTTCCACCCCAAGGGATATACATATAACAATATCTTTGAACTCTTTACAGAACTGTGTTAGTCACTCCGTTGTGACCCCTTGTGGCACTGTGGACTGTGGCCTGTCAGGCTCTTCTGTCCATGGGATTTCCCAGGCAAGAATATTGGAGTGCGTTGCCATTTCCTCCTCCAGAGGATCTTCCTGATCCACAGATTGAACCCAGATCTCCTGCATTGCAGACAGATTCTTTACCATCTGAGCCACCAGGGAAGTAATACCCCCAACAAATTGAAGATGCTAGCATTCTTCATTTCAGACTAAAGGGACTAGAGAAGCTCTTCAGGAGACCCCCTGAGGCCAGATGAAAGGAGTAGAGGCTTCGACACACCCTGTTCCTTACCAGCAACCCTGCCCTTAAACCATTGCTATAAAACTCCTCACAAAATCCCTCCGGGTTGGGACTCGCAGTTTTGAGGGGTATAAGTGCACTCCAGTACTTTGGCCACCTCATGCGAAGAGTTGACTTATTGGAAAAGACCCTGATGCTGGGAGGGATTGGGGGCAGGAGGAGGAGGGGACAACAGAGGATGAGATGGCTGGATGGCATCACCGACTTGATGGGCATGAGTTTGAGTAAACTCTGGGAGCTGGCGATGGACAGGGAGGCCTGGCGTGCTGCAATTCATGGGGTCACAAAGAGTCAGACACGACTGAGAGACTGAACTGAACTGACTGAAGTGCACTGTGTCCCCCTTTTCCAGGCAAAGCAATAAAGCTATTCTTTTCTACTTTGCCCAAAACTCTCATCTTCAAGATTCCATTCAGCGTGGGTGTACAGAGGCTGAGTTTTGGTCATCAGTCATCCTGCAAAACCCAGCTCAGAAGCTCTTTCTTCCTGGAAGCCAAGGCTGGAAAGAGGCCTTTCTTCTACATTTCTACAGCATCGATGTTCACTTCACACAAGGGTTCATGTACTCTATTGCATTAGTGATCTCACCTGTCTCCCTCATTTATCTCTGAGATCCTGGATTCCTATTCAACTAGACCAAGAAGATGCTTAATTGTGTTCTATTGAATGAGCACAAGAGACATTTCAAAGAAAGAAGCTATTTATCCTTTCTGCTCCAAAGCAGCTTGCAAAATGCAATCCACTTGGTTCACCCTCGTGGGTGGCTGGGGCTCAGAAGGCAGGAATGTGTCTGAGTCTGTTTTTCTGGAGAACAAATGGGTCTCTTTTAAGCCCACAGATGCTGCAGAAAAGCAGGAGCAGCTTTGTCATTGTAACTGGGAAAGTCCACATGCTTGCCTGTGACTTTTGCCTCTAGTATAGGTCCTTGGGCAGGTTTCCAGAGAATAATAAACTGTTTGATCTTTCTCTCTTGCCAGTTGCCATTTCTCTCTGCTTCATGGTCAAGAGATTCAGCCCAGAACCTTTCTGCTCTTCTTAACTCAGGGGAAAACTGGCGAAGCTGGAGTTCGGAGGCACTCAGGACACAGCTGCTTAGCGGCACCTGAGAACTGGGGCCCATGCACCTGTCCATATTTAAGTCTCTTGGAATCCATGGGGAACCACTGAACTCAACTGGCTTCCTTCATTGTTGTTCTGCTATGGATTCATCCTCAATGCAGAAAATTGCTGGTGCTAGAGAGAATGACTACATCATCAGACCTACCATTTTCAAGACCCTTCAATAGGTAGGACATTTCTGCTGGACAGCTTACATATTAATTCATGAAGATAATTAGAACTTAACGTGGGACAGACACTGTTAGTAGCTCAGTCATGTCCGACTCTTTGCAACTCCATGGACTATAGCCTCTGTCCATGGAACTCTCCAGGCAAGAATAATGGAGTGGGTTGCCATTCTCTTCTCCAGCGTATCTTCCCAACCCAGGGACTGAACTGGGTCTCCTGCACTGCGGGCAGATTCTTTACTGTCTGAACCACCAGAGACAGACACTGGGTCTACATGAGCTCATAAAGAAGGCCTGGTTCCTCCCCTGGGGAAGCTCAGGGCTAACCTTTTTTTGTTTGTTTTGTCTTTTTAATAATTTTATTACTTATTTGGCCGCGCTGGGCCTTCATTTCTGCACAAGGGCTTTCTCTAGTTGCAACCTATTCTCTAGATGTGGTGCACAGGCATCTCATTGAAATAGCTTCTCTTGATGTGAAGCATGGGCTGTAGGACTCACAGGTTTCAGTAGCTGCGGCTCGTCACCTCTAGAGCACAGGCTCAGGAGTTGTTGTGCGGGCTTAGCTGCCCTGCGGCATGTGGGACCTTAGTTCCCAGACCAGGGATCAAATCTGTGCCCCCTGCGTTGGCAGGAGGATTCTTAACCACTGAAGTATGGTTGATTTACAATATTGTGTTCATTTCAGGTGTTTGGCAAAATAATTGGGATATATATATATGTATATATATATATATTCTTTTTCAGATTCTTTTCTGTTACAGATTATCACAAGATATTGAAAATAGTTTCCTGTGCTACCCAGTAAGTCCTTGTTGTTTATCTAAATCTCACTTTTAATGCTCACAACAGCCTAATGAGCTAAGAAGTAGTACCCACCCCTGCCCTTCTGCAAATGAGAAAGTTGAGTTCTGGGGTTGTAAAGTGACTTGCCCAAGGTCTTAAAATCAACAGAAACCAGAACTGAAGTCAGAGTTTGGGCTCCTGACTCCTATTCTTGTGGTCTTTCTATGACATCATTTGAATAAGTGACACCTGTGACCTCGCTGTCTGGCCTCCAGCACTGGTGTGGGCCTGTCTGGGTGAATTGCTCTGACTCAGACAGGTCATATGTACATCAGAAGCAGCTGACCACCGTCACCCAGAGCTCGCCTCCACTCAGACCCGGTCTCACCTGATTGATGAACTCAGAACTCTCCGGGCAACCTGTAATGCCAGAGACTTTGCCTGCCAACCGCATCTCCTCTCTTCCCAACCTCACCTCCCAGAGCTCAGACTTGGTGCTTGGATAGGACTCCCTGCTCAGCAAATTTGGGTGTTTTAGTCTTTTTGTTTTTTAACATATCTACTTGCTGGATGACTGAATAGACAGGTGGAAATAGGTGGCATTTGTCCTAAGGGTACATGAAACTCACCCTCAAAGCTGAGACTGGAGAGCATGTTAAGAAAGTCTTGGAACCAGACACTTTCCCCATCACCTGGCCTGAAGGGTCTAGAATTCTCACTGCTGCACTGTGTGTGTCTTTCAGCTAAAGTACATCCCCAGTTCTGGCATTCTACCTTTGTGATTTTTCACAAGTCTTTGTAACACCATTCTTTCTTATACTTGGTGATTTTCTTTGAGATGACTCAATTTTTTTAACTTAAATTCACTTTGAAAGGAAACACTTTATAACTGTTAGACATTTAAAGTCAACATTACTTGCTATCTATTGTTGTTGTTATTCATGAAGATAGTTAGAACTTAACATGAGACAGATACTGGGTCTACATTACCTCATTAAGCAGGCATGATCGCTACCTTGGTGAAGCTCAGGTTTCATCTTTGTTTTGTTGTATGCTTGTCTTTTTTATAATTTTGTTGTGGTTGTTCAGTCACTCAGTTGCGTCCAACTCTTTGTGACTCATGGACTGCAGCACACCAGGTTTCCCTGTCCTTCATTATCTCCTGGAGTTTGGTCAAACTCATGTCTATTGAGTCGGTGATGCCATCCAACCACCTCATCCTCTGTTGCCCTCTTCTCCTCCTGTCATCAATCTTTCCCAGAATCAAAGTCTTTTCCAAGAATTGGTTCTTCGCATGAGGTGGCCAAAGTATTGGAGCTTCACTTTCAGCATCAGCCCTTCCAATGAATATTCAGGGTTGATTTCCTTAGGACTAACTGCTTTAATCTTTTGCTGTCCAAAGGACTCTTAAGAGTCTTCTCCAACACCACAGTTCAAAAGTATCAGTTCTTGGGTTCTCAGCCTTCTTAACGGTTCAACTCTCACATCCATACATGACTACTGGAAAAACCATAGCATTGACTAGACAGACCTTTGTCAGCAAAGTAATGTCTCTGCTTTTTAATATGCTGTCTAGGTTAGCCATAGCTTTTCTTCTAAGGAGTAACTATCTTTTAATCTCATGGTGGCAGTTACCCTCTGCAGTGATTTTGGAGTCCAAGAAAATAAAGTCTTTCACTGTTTCCATTGTTTCCCTATCTATTTGCCATGAAGTGATGGGGCCAGATGCCATAATCTTAGTTTTTTGACTGTTGAGTTTTAAGCCAACTTTTTCACTCTCCTCTTTCACTTTCATCAAGAGGCTCTTTAGTTCCTCTTCACTTTTTGCCATAAGGGTGGTGTCATCTGCATATCTGAGGTTATTGATATTTCTCCTGGCATTCTTGATTCCAACACATGGTTTATCCAGCTTGGTATTTTGCATGGTGTACTATGCATATAAATTAAATAAACAGGGTAACAATATACAGCCTTGACATACTCATTTCCCAATTTTGAACCAATCCAATGTTCCATGTCTGGTTCTAACTGTTGCTTCTTGACCTGCATACTATTGCTATCTATTGTATACAATCAAAACAAACATTGTTTTTCAATTTGAACTTGAGACAGCTGCCTGCCTGCTCTTCTGAGTCCTTGACTTACTCCCTCTTATAGAAGAAAAATGGAAGAGAGAGAGAGAAAGAGAAGGGAAGGGACACTGGGAAGTACTAGCACTTTCTTCTTGATTGAATTAGAAAAATTAAAAGAATGTTATTCTTAGTGAGGGGCTTTCCAGGTGGCCCTAGTAGTAAATAACCCATCTGCCAATGCAGGAGATGTAAGAGATACAGGTTAGATCCCTGAGTCAGGAAACTTCCCCGGAGGAAGTCATGGCAACCCACTCCAGATTCTTGCTTAGAGAACCCCATGGACAGAGGAGCCTGGGGTTGCAAAGAGTCAGACACAACTGAAGTGACTTAGCACGCATATTTAGTGAAGTAAGACAAACAGACAAGTGTCATACTATATCACTTAGACGTGAAATCTAAAATATACTACAAATGAAAAAAAATATATATATATATACTACAAATGAATCTATACAAAACAGACACAGACTCACAGACAAACAAAAACATACAAAAAAAAAAAAAACTCATGGTGACCCAAGGGGAGAGCGAGGGACAAATTAGCACAAATTAGTGGGATTAGCAGATACAAATTATCACACATAGACTAGATAAGCAACAAGGATTTACTGTATAAAGCAGGAAATTATACCCAATATCTTGTAATAACCTATAATGGGGTATAATCAGGCAAGAAACTGAATCACTGCGCTGTACATCTGAAATTAATACATACGGTCAATCAATTATATTTCAATTAAAAAAGATAATAGAAAGGGAATGCTTTCCTTTTTAATTTAATTAATATATATGTGTGTATATATATATATATATATATATATATATATATACACATTGGCTTCGGTGGGTCTTTGTTGCTGAACATGGGCTTTCTCCAGTTGCAGCGAGGGGGGCTGCTCTAGTTGTGTTGCGATGGCTTCTCTCATTGTGGAGTGCAGGTTCTAGAGGGAAGGCTTGGGCATTGTGGTTCAGGGCCTTAGTTTCTCGCAGCACATGTGATATTCTGGGCCAGGGATTCAACCCTTGTCCCCTGCACTGGCAGGCAGATTCTTAACAGCCGGACCACGAGGGAGATCCCCAAGAGAATGCTTTTCTATACCATGCTTTACTAGCTGGTCTCAGACCACTGTGGACTAGGGTATCACATCTTATGCATTTGTCCCCATGGGGCAGTTAACAGAGTGATCTTCACTTATTCACATGCCGTGGGGCTCCGTGGAGCTGAGATCTAAAAAGGAGGGCCGACACATTTTGCTGAGGGTAGCTGGGGAACAAACAGCCAGATGGCGTGGGCCACGCCAGGGCAGAGGGCCCGGACAGAGTTCTGGGGAAAGTGGGCTGAGGCCGGTTGTTCTTAGAATGCCAAGGACATGCTAGTGGGCGATGCGGAAGCCCCAAGAAAGAGCTGGCTCACTCCCATTCTGCCCATCTGTGGCTCTCGGCAGATCCTAGGAGACTGGGGAAGAGGGAGTTGACTGCTGTCCCCAAGAAGAACTTGGGGAAAGAGAAGCCTTGCTGGAGGCCCTCTGGGTGGCTCAGCAAAGGCCCTCACGTGAAGCTGGGGAAAGGCCCTGGGGCTGGAGGACTTCCTCTTAGGAGGGCAAGGCCGTTTCTATTTGCTGCCCATTGCACAAAAGAGAAGGGAAACTTCTCAGAAAAGCAGATGAGATGTGCTGATGGTGGGCAGAGGAGATGATGAAAGTGCGTTGAGAGCAGTGAGTGGAGTCCGGGGTCAGGGCCCAGGGTAGGGACCCCACCTGCCAGGCACAGAGGTGGCGCCTGACAGGCCTCAGCTCCTTTAAACGTGGCAGTCTAATCATCACTGGTTCACACGCGAGAAGGTGGAGGCACAGGGAGGCTAACCATCGACGGATGGAGACTGTGAGCCGGGGAGAGGCAGAGCCAGGAGGCAGCCCCCACGGGTTAGGGGTGTAGACCTGGGCTGTTTGCCCACATGGCCTGACACCCCCTCGGTGGGTAAGACAGTCTGCTGCCTCCAGCAAGTTTGAGTTCACAGTCAACCTCATTCCCCAAGCCTCCTGCTCCTCACTGTCTTATTCACTGTCACCTTCATAGTGTCAAGAACAAAATTTACTAACAATGTGATACAAAGACTTAAACTAACACATTATGTGGAGCCCTATCTTTACAAAAAGAATCCGACTGCAGTGCAGGAGACCCCACTTTGATCCCTGGATCGGGAAGATCTCCTGGAGAAGGAAATGGAAACCCACTCCAGTATCCTTGCCCGGAAAATTTCATGGACAGAGAAGCCTGGTGGGCTGAAGTCCAGGGGGTCACAAAGAATCAGCACGACTGAGTGATTAACAATTACTTACTTACCATAATTCTGGGAGGTCATCCCTGGCCCCCTTTCAGTGTTGTGGAGACAAAGGCTGCTAATGATCGGAAGTTGAAGTTACTTCTGCCTTCCTTTGATTCTAACAAGTGTCCAGACCTTCAGAGTACCCACCCGGGTGGCTTCCTGTCTCCCTGGGGAGGGGGTGGGCAGGCAAGGGGCACTGGTGGAGAAGTCCCAAAGTACCAGCAGGATGGATGCAAGCTGGGTATCGGGAGGTGTGGCTCACCGAACTAACTGCTGGAAAGAGGCCCCCTCCTCACCCCCACCCCCCATCCCCCCCACTTCCCCCTCTGGCAGTGACCTGCCCTCGGGGCTGGGAGGATAGGCCTGTCAGTGGGGTTTTGTTTGCCTTATGGAGACAATCAACATAACTGGGAATTTCCCAATTTCAGAGTCTGGGAGGAAATTCCAGGCTGTCTTTTCTTGCTTATTTGCTTTTTTTTTTTTTTTTTCCCTTGCTGCCTGTGGGGTTCCTGGGGGCCAGGCTAGGGGGTTCTCAGGGCCTCTGGAGCATCTGCCTGCAGCGCATGGAGCCAGAGGGGCCCGCGGGCGGGGTGGGGGGTTGGAACCATGTCTTCCTCCAGGCCCTTGGGAAACAGAACCTAGGGGGAAGCTGGGCAGGGCTTGGGCAGAGGAATCAGACTTTGGCTGTGGTCGCCTGGCTCCAGATTCTTTGGTAATTCTTGAGGACAAGGACCTTCAGGGAGCCTGGTAGCCCCTCAGTCATTGGCTCTGGGGCTGGGGTGATGAGTGCGTGGATATGTCTGGCCCTGGTATTGCCTCACTTTGTCCCCTTGGGTCTTCCCCTGCAGGGAATCTAGTCACGGATATTCGTCATACATGACCTGGGAAGATAAAGTCTTACCGCACGGGTCCATGACCTTCCCAGGGGACATCCCTCGCTGGATTTTTGCATCCCTCTGGTGGCAGCCCCAACCCAGCCAGCAGTGTGCCGTGTGCCCAAGGGGATCTGACTGTAGAACAAGAGCATGGTGCTTTACTAAAATAGTACTGTTTGAATGTTAGCACCAGCTCCTTTACAGAGGAGGAAGCAGAGTTCCAGGGTGGGATGTGTGTGTGTGTGTAAGGGAGAGAGAGAACCAAAGTCTCACAGTTAATAGGTGGTGGAGGTAGACTCTTAGGACATCTTAGCTGTGTGTCCAGTACACTGAGAGACATATTGCTAAAGTCTGAACAGGACATCTCTAAGTCAGCTGGGAAGCCAAGGGAGAGAGCAGGAAGCTAGGGGAGCCTACGAGGCAAGAAAGAATCATAGATCCTGGAAGCCAGCAGTCCCTGGACCAGTCTGAAGGGGAGGGCATCATGCAGCCAGGGCAGCCCCTGTGTTGGGTAGCCGAATGGATTCTGGTTCAGAGCAGGGAACACGGCACCCTCCTAGGACAGTGTGAGCCTGTCGGCACCAATCGGGCTGGAGGTCTTTCCAAGACCAGGATCCCTATCCCACCGGCTGAGGGTGAATGAGCTAGACTCAGTTCCAGGGTTGGGTACACGGCTGAGAGATGCAATGATACACAAGATAGCAAAGAAATGAACACAATTTATTTTCTTGACACCCCCCCCCCCCCAATACCTGCTTGAAATCCAATTTGCATACTATGAAAGTGAAGCTGGCTCAGAAAGGGTATTTGTTATTGATATTGTTTAAGTTTACAGTTTGGGAGGGGTAGATAGATCCAGGGTCAGATACCTGAAGTATCTGTCTTAGGGCAACTGTCACTTGTGTGTGTGTGTGTGTGTGTGTGTTGGGAGGCGACAATGAGAGAAAGAATAAGACAAATTCATCAGTACCTATTACCTAGGCAAGATGTGAATGGTCGCACAAGGAAAGTGCTAAGTTCTATGTGTTTGGTAGGGAAATCTCCTATCCACGTGCAGTGGTCAATACAGAGAGTTGGATGAAGCATGCTAGGGAATTACACCCATTGCAGGGGAAAGGAAGGTCATGGCACATAAAACACCAAGAAGACCTGCTTGGGCATCTCTTTCCTCCCCTAAACCCTTCTCCATACTGTCAGTAACCAGGTGGGACCAACCATTTTCTGTGCTCTGAGTCCCTGGGCCAGGGCTTGTAAACACTGAACTGACCTGAACCACAGCTGGTCAGTACACCAGGAAACACACCAGGAAAAGCGCTTCATTGGCTTGAATTCAATCAGATGCATTTGAATCAAATGTTCCTTTAGTGAGTATCTACAAGATATCCACCACTGTGCTGGCCTCTGGAAAGGGAGGTGAACTATCAGATAAAGGAGGAAGAGAAGAGAGAAAAACAGACATGTGAAAGCTTTTGGATGCAAAGAGAAGAGAGCAGGACTAAAATTTATTTACCTATGTCTCGGGTGTGAGGCACGTTATGTAGGATATTTCATTTAATCCTTGCAATAACCCATATTAAATATACTGCTATTGTTAAAAATACTGCATGTCATGTCTGACATGCATGACATGTCAGTCATGTCTGACTCTTTGCGACCCCATACTGTGATCAGTGACATATTTGAGGTATGATCCCAAGACCGCTTGAATGCAAGTTCCATAGCTTTCCGCCCTGTCACCCTTCCTCCCAAGACACTCTATAGCCCTTTGAGAGAGCCATTTCCTAGGCAGGTGGATAGGAAGTCTATGGGTCCCCAAGGAGAGAGAGGTCTGGAATATTCAAGGAGGAAGAAAGGACAAATTTTTTACTTTTTTTTCCTCTACATTCCTTAGGATTATATAACAATAATGTATCCTGCCTGAGGGCAGTCTTTGGATTAAACCTTCTGGCTAATTCTGTTATCTTAAAACATAAATTATGGGAGTAGGTCTGGTCTTTACAAGGATGTAAGGATGTATCCTGGATGTATCCTGCCTGAGGACAGTCTTTGGATTAAACCTTCTGGCCAACTCTGTTATCTTAAAATGTAAATTATGGGAGTAGGTCTGGTGAGGTCTTTACAACCTCCAGACATTCTTTGGATTCATTAGAGAGTCTATAACTCCATTGCTAACACTAGCAAGAGGGTACTCTTTCTACCCGCTTCTGACGTCTATGTCAGAAGCTTTCTCTATCTCTTTTATACTTAAATAAAACTTTATTGCACAAAAGCTCTGAGCGATCCAGCCTCGTCTCTGGCCCCGGATTGAATTCTTCTCCTCCGGAGGCCAAGAACTCTGGCATCTTTGCGTGATTCAGAAACAACATTTCACCTTAACTGACTCTTATACAGCCCAATGTCAATTCCATTTCAATGATAGGAACCTCAGAACCATAGAAGCATTGATAATAATTCTTTCAACATATTCAATATTGGAGATGGAGACATACATAGTAAAAGGAATTAGACTCTACCGCTGGGAACAGAGGCTGGAGGAGTAAGTATAAAGCACCCTGCCTTATGCTTTGGTTATTACACCCAACCTCAGAAATGTGGCTTCAATTTGAATCCTAGATTTTTTTTTTCTCTTTTTGATTTTATATATAATGTAAGCTCCAAGGCCACAGCAACCTTTCATCCAGTGCACATATCTATTTATTTACTTTTCCATTTTTTCCCAGTTGCTGGGTGTGGCTTGGTTGACTTAGTTCTGGATGCTTGAGGCTAAAAGTAATCAGGTCACAAGGAATAAATTTAACCTCAAACCAGATCATTGGGTCTGTAGGGCATAACCCCTTTTGACACTCATGAGTCATGCACTTAGCTAAAACTGGGGTGGGCTTTGGGGGGCCTTCAGCATTCATGTAATTTAGTTCCTGTATCTTCTTACATATTGAGATACTGATAGTTCTTCATGATGGTTTCCCAGGTGGTGCTAGTGGTAAAGAACCTTCCTGCCAAAGCAGGTCAGATGTGAGAGACGCGGGTTTGATCCTGGGGTCAGTAAGATCCCCTGGAGGAGGAAACGGCAACCCACTCCAGTGTTCTTGCCTGGAGAATCCCATGGACAGAGGAGCCTGGCAGACTGCAGTCCATAGCGTTGAAAAGAGTCAGACATGGCTTAAACGAGTTGGGTTTTTGTAAAAAGCCTGCAGAAAACTGATCTCTTGACACTGAATCTTTCATTCACTCACGCACTCATTTGGCAAGTAATTTACTGAGTGCCTACTATGCCCTTAGCGTTACAGTGATGAGGAAGTCAGGGTCTGTGGATCCCTGACAACCTGTTGTATTCCCACATTATAGCAGGTGCAGAGAAAGTCTGTGTAATATGCAGCATCCAGATTTTCCAACTTCAGTTCTGAGTTTTCAGACCTTGGAGATTGGTCCTGCTTTGCTGTGTTACAGGGGCTTACCTTGGGATCTGTCTCTTTCCTTTTGAGCCAGGAAGACCCACCATACTCCATCTACCTGGGAATAGGCAGGGGTTTAAGACAGATGTGTGCTTGTGAGTCAGGAGGGGGGAATCATCCTTCTTGTGACTTTGAAGACAGATTCCTTTGGCTTCAGATGGGAAGGGGGCCAATTTCTCCCAGTTCAGAGCACCGAGTACAACAGATTTCCTGCCTCGGCTTTGAAAGTAACCTTGGGGCTGCCCGATCCACAGTCTGTTCTGGCCATTTGATGCTGAGACTTTAGAACCATCCCTTCCCCACCCCCCATCCTCTCCCGGCCAGAGTCTGATAGTCTCAGGAAGTTCTGGAAAAAGGGTGACTCACCATAGTAGCCATTCACCCATAACTAAGAGAAACAGTGAGTGATTAACAGAGGAGGAGCCCCTTACTGGCTCCTTGAAGATGACAAGGGAGACGGATTTCTCATTAACAGGAACTGCTCTCTGCCCACAATCCTCAACCCAGCTGGTAGCCAGGCCAGCCAGACGCAGAGGGAAGGGGCCACTCTGCCTCGGGCTTGGGGAGGTGGGGATTGGTTCTAAGTGTGTGATGTGTGTAGAGGGTAGAGAGAACCATCACACTATTGTGGCCCTAGAGTCCCACGGGAGGCAGAGACACAAGAGTCACGTGGAAGCCAGTCATTTGGGTTGGCCGGTATTTGCTTCCAAGCATTTGTTGGCTGCTGAAACACAACTTCAGACCCCCCCACACTTTCCTACTCTCTACAATCCGGGTTTGTTAGCATTTACTTTCACTTAACCCCCACACTGCCCCAGGGCTTGGTCCCTGGCTCCAAAGTGACAGACAAGATGGTATACAGGAACGTGCAGATGACTTAGCTTTGCAGTTTTTATAGATTAGATACTTACTTGATCTGCATCGAGGTCTGTGACTTCTGTCTTCAATCATCTTATTAGAGTGCTATGAGACTGAACTCATTTTCCAGAAATCTTTCCATCAATAAGGAAAGACATGTTACCAGGACAGTCTCTAAAGGGTCGGCTAAGGGAATTCCCTGGTGGTCCAGTGGTTAGGATTCCAGGCCCAAAATCCCACAGATCAAAAAAACAAAGACTGGGCTGAGATTTCAATTTTCCAGGAGATGGGAAGGAATAAGGGGTGGGGGTGGGGGGGTGTCAACACGAGGGTCATGGATAATGTGAAAATATTATTGCTATTTGTTGCCTTTTATACAACTCTTTGGGCCACACGAATACATTTCAACCCTGTGTCCCGGACCTTCCTCTTTTCTGAATTTCCAGTTTTTCAGAATTAGCTGCAAGCTTTCTAAAAATGCAGATTTCTGGGCTCCTCCTACCGAGATCTGTTAGATCTTTGTATTCATCAGGGAAGACAAGCTTTGCACCAAATTGCCCTACAGAATCAATGGCTGAATATGACGAAGGTTTGTTTTTCATGCCACAGTATGGGTCATTGGGGAGAGTTCTCTATTTCACCTTGTCATTCTGGGACCCCCATCTAGTGGCTCTACTGTTCCCTCCTATGTGAGAGTCCTTTGCTGAGTCTTCTGTGTCCCTTCCACAAATAAGGGAATGAGGTGGGGGGTGAGCCACAGCAAATGGGCGGCTGTCACTTTCACTCACATCCAATCAGCCAGAGCTAGTCTTGGGGGCCCATGCAGGGGTCTGGGAAATATAGTCCATCTGCGTGCCCACAAAGGAAAGAGAACTTGGCGAATTCTCAGTCATGACCTTGGATGGGGATATAAGTCTGTATTTATTGTGAGCATCCTCCATAACTCTAACAAAGATGGCTTGGAGCCCAGTTTCTTGAGAAACGCCCATCTACAGGCACTCGTGTGGGCTATAGCAAGTGGGTGCTCATCCACTTTCAGATCCTGGAGACTGACTGGTAGTGATAGAAATGTAAATACACAGAGCAAACGCCCACGTGTGTCCCAGAGTTGTTGATTGCAGCATTGCATCCCCAGCTGCGGCTCAGTCCCACACTTCTCTAGCTCATGGACGGAAAGACCCCATACGTCTCTCTGGGACTCAGGTTCTTCATCTATAAAGTGAGGATGGGAACGTATAACAGCAAACAAGCTGGCTGAAGTGCCTGATACCCAGACTGACATATAGTAGCTATACAACAAATGTTAAAATGTCTCTAGTTGACCCTGGTCAAAAGGTACAAAATTACAGCTATAAGATTGATCATCCTGGGACTTCCCTGTTGGTCCAGTGGTTAAGAATCTTCCTGTCAATGCAGAGGACACAGGTTCGATCCCTGGTCCAGGAAGATCTCATGTGCCACAGAGCAACCAAAGCTGTGTCCCAGGTAAGGAATCCTGCCTGCAATGCAGGAGACACAGGAGATGTGGGTTCAATCCCTGGGTCTGGAAATGGCAGCCCACTCCAGTATTCTTGCCTGGAAAATCCCGTGGAAAGAGGAGCCTGGTGGGCTCCAGTCACAAAGAGTTGGACACAACTGAGTGACCAAGCAACAACAATCACAACTGTTGAGCCCATACTCTAGAGCCTGTGCACTGCAACAGGAGAAGCCACCGCACGGAGAAGCCCTCACGCTGAAACCAAGAGTTGCCCCCACTCACCACAACTAGAGAAAGCCTGCATGCAGCAACGAAGACTCAAGGCAGTCGATAAATAAATCATTTTTAAAAGATTAAGATAATTTATGGGGATATAGTGGTGGGAATTCCAGTTGAGCTATTTCAATCCTGAAAGATGATGCTGTGAAAGTGCTGCACTCAATATGCCAGCAAATTTGGAAAACCCAGCAGTGGCCACAGGACTGGAAAATATCAGTTTTCATTCCAACTCCAAAGAAAGGCAACACCAAAGAATGCTCAAACTACAGCATAATTGCACTCATCTCACATGCTAGCAAAGTAATGCTCAAAATTTTCCAAGCCAGACTTCAACAGTACATGAACCATGAACGTCCAGATGTTCAAGCTGGATTTAGAAAAGGCAGAGGAACCAGAGATCAAACTGCCAACATCCGTTGGATCATCGAAAAAGAAAGAGAGTTCCAGAAAAAAATCTACTTCTGCTTTATTGACTATGACAAAGCCTTTAACTGTGTGGATCACAACATACTGTGGAAAATTCTTCAAGAGATGGGAATACCAGACCACCTGACCTGCCTCCTGAGAAATCTGTATGCAGTTCAAGAAGCAACAGTTCGAACCGGACATGGAACAACAGACTGGTCCCAAATGGGAAAGGGGTACATCAAGGCTGTATTGTCACCCTGCTTATTTAACTTAGATGCAGAGTACATCATGAGAAATGCCAGGCTGGATGAAGCACAGGCTGGAATCAAGATTGCCGGGAGAAATATCAATAACCTCAGATATGCAGACAATGCCACCCTTATGGCAGAAAGCGAAGGAGAACTAAAGAATCTCTTGATGAAAGTGAAAGAGAAGCATGAAAAACCTGGCTTAAAACCCAACAGTCAAAAAACTAAGATCATGGCATCCGGTCCCATCACTCCATGGCAAATAGATGGAGAAACAGTGGAAACAGTGGCAGACTTTATTTTGGGGGGCTCCAAACTCACTGCAGATGGTGACTGCAGCCATGAAATTAAAAGGCACTTGCTCCTTGGAAGAAAAGTGATGACCAACCTAGATAGCATATTAAAAAGCAGAGACATTACTTTGTTGACAAAGTCTGTCTGGTCAAAGCTATGGTTTTTTCAGTGGTCATGTATGGATGTGAGAGTTGGACCAGAAAGAAAGCTGAGCACTGAAGAATTGATGCTTTTCAACTGTGGTGTTGGAGAAGACTCTTGAGAGTCCCTTGGACTACAAGGAGATCCAACCAATCAATCCTAAAGGAATTCAGTCCTGAGTGTTCATTGAAAGGACTGATGCTGAAGCTGAAACTCCAATACTTTGTCCACCTGATGCAAAGAACTGACTCATTGGAAAACACCCTGATGCTGGGAAAGACTGAAGGCAGAAGGAGAAGGGGACAACAGAGAATGAGATGGTTGCATGGCATCACGGACTCAATGGACATGAGTTTGAGCAAGCTCTGGGAGTTCGTGTTGGACAAGGAAGCCTGGTGTGCCACAGTCCATGGGATCACAAAGAGTCGGACGTGACTGAGTGACCGAACTGAACTGAACAGAAGTGATGGGTATCATCAGCAATATTGTCTGGTATACTTAAAAGTTGCTGAAAGAGTATATCTTAAAAGTTCTCATCATGAGCAAAAAGATTATTTGTTATTATGTGAGGTGATGGATGTTAACTAGGTTTTTTGGTAACCATTTCACAATATATGCATATACAAAATCATTATTATGAACAGCTTAAACTATTACAAGGTTATATATCAATTGTGTGTTAGTCATTCAGTCGTGTCTGACTCTTTGCGACACCATGAACTATAGCCCACCAAGGTCCTCTGTCCATGGAATTCTCCAGGCAAGAATATTGGAGTTGCCATTTTGGAGAGCAATATTGGGTTGCCATTCCCTTCTCCAAGGGATCTTCCTGACTCGGTGACTGAACCCAGGTTTCCTGCATTACAGGCAGATTCTTTACCATCTGAGCTACCAGGGAAGCCACTATATATCAATTATATCTCAATAAAACTGGGGAAAACTGGAGTGAAATTTATAATTTTGGAAAACTTGTATTCACCACCATGAGCTGTGATAGTTTCCCAGTGCTTAAAGACTTTGCTGATGGGACTACTAGTGATAACCAGTAAGTATAATTATCTACACAAAATGAAATATGCCAACATTTGGAATATCGGCATAACTTGCTGAAGCAATGCTTTCCAAATATCCATTTTTTTTTAAATTCCATTTGGTAGATGTCAGCATATCTGTGAAAGAAGGTTTAGTCTATTTTAAACTGTGGATAAGATTCTATTTATTTTAATATAAAGTGTCAAATAAAAAATAAGCAGTCAAACAATGTTGAAGACCCAGACAAGCAAATACCGAAAAGATTGGCTTGGCCCCTAGAAGTCAGATTAGACCCGTGTTTCCTGGCGGCTCACACAATAAAGAATCTGCCTGAAATGAAGGAGACCCAAGTTCAATCCCTGGGTCAGGAAGATCCCCTGGAGAAGGGAATGGCAACCCACTCTAGTATTCTTGCCTGGAGAATCCCATGGACAGAGGAGCTTGGTGGGCTCCCATGGAGTCTCAAAGAATCAGACACAACTGAGTGATTAACACTCACTTAACACTAAGCCAGATTAGACATTTCTGGCTCTTCTGTCTTGTTTTAAATTGGTTCAGTTCAGAACAGGGGCAACTTTTGGAAGCCTGATCCTACCATAATTGTATGCTACTTTTCCAAAATGTATAATTCTGCCCATCTGTCCACAAAGACAAGATTGTTTTGTTAATTTTAAATGTATATTAATGTTTCTTAAAAGGGTGTGTGGTGATTGGGCAGCTGTCCAAAGAGTGTTTGAGTTTCTTGTACTTTCTGAATTTTTTAAAGTAAAATACATTCTTGAGTTTCTTGAATTTCTTTTGTTTTTTATACATTTGTTTTTTAAGTTTTTAAAACATTTTCCAGCCCGAGGGAATAGGAGAAAGTTTACTTAACTTTTCTTGGCCTCAATTTTCTTACTATTTCAGTTTTTACATGAAGTTATTTTGAGGACTCAATGAGATTAATTCTTGTAACTTACTTAGCATTTTGCCTGACCCCTAATAAATACTCAAATGTTTTGTTATCGTTTTGGTATACTATCATCAACTTTACTGACAGGTAGCCAAGTCATCATTCATCCTCCTTGCTGTCGAAAGGAAAATCCCTTACATTATGAACACAATATTAGCAGTAAAACAGCATTAAAAGAGAAGGAAAATTGGGAATTCCCCTGTGGTCCAGTGGTTAAGACTCCACGCTCACACCACAGAGGGCACAGGTTCAACCTCTGGTCAGGGAACTAAGATCCCACATGCCCTGCAGTGACCTCTCCCAAATATAATAATAATTATTATTATAAAAATACAGATTTCCAGCTCCACTGCAGACTTTAAAAAAAAAGAGAGACAGAAGAACTTAAGAATAACAAACAAAATACTGTATAAGCTGTGTTTAAAAAAAAAAAACCAACAACCCTATTTCTATGAAAAGGACTAAGAAATCTCCAAAACTGAGATAGTAAATATTCAGTGTGCTCTGTAAATAGAACTCCGCTTTTATTCTACATCTTAAATACTCAATAAATAGACTTTCCTGGTGGTCCAGTGGTTAAGAAACTCTGCGCTTCCATTACAGACGGCATAGGCTCAATGTCTGTTTGGAAAACTAACATCCCACATGCCACACAATGAGGAAAAAAGAAAAAAAGTTGAAAAGAAACCACAAAATACTCAATATCTATTACTTTGTGGTGTCAATTGCTAATTTGAATAAAACTTTCCATAGTTCTAATGTATTTTTCCATATGTATAACGATCTTTTCCAGCTCTATAGAGATATAACTGACAAACAAACAGATGAGAAAAAAAATGTTAAGTATATAGTTGAGGACTGGATTTCTAAGGTTCCAGAATGATGGAATCTGTAGTCCAGAGATGGAGTAGACCCTTGTTACTCAAACTGTGACCCACAGACCAAGAAACTTTTTATTACCTAGTAATAAATATTAGTTTATTAATTATAAACTAATAATTACCTGTATTATTAGGAATGCAGAATCTCAGGCCCAAGCATAAATCTACTGACTCAGAATCCACCATTTAACAGGAACTGAAGACAGTCCTGCCATTTAATGAAATGTAGCTTAGAGATCATCTCCAATCTCTTTAGCCTGAGTACCTGCATTTGAAAGAGATACAGTGGCTCAGATCATAAAGAATCTGCCTCTAATGCAGGAGACCTGGGTTTGATCCCTGGGTCAGAAAGCCCGTGAAGGAGAAAATGGCAACCCACTCCAGTATTCTTGCCTGGAGTATTCCGTGGACAGAAGAGCCTGGCAGACTACAGTCCAAGGGGTCGCAAAGAGTCAGACACGACTGAGCGACTAACACTTTCTTTCAATGAAGGCAGGGTGTGAGGTGTGAGGGTCAGCTCAGGGGGCCTGGACAACAGGTGATAATAGTCATGCTGGGCAAGTGCAGGCCCCATGACCTAATGAACCTTTTCTGCGGTCCTTACCTCCTAATTAAGAGCTCCATTTTGGAGCTCGCCTTCTCCTAAATCTCACAGCCAGGTGTTTGGACTATATCCTGCCAGGACCTCTCATATTATTTCTTAGAAAAAACATCTCTTCTGGGCATTTTAAAAATTGAAGTGTATTTGATTTACGATGTTGTGTTAGTTTCCAGTGTCCAGCAAAATGGTTCATATACATATGTGTGTACGTGTGTTTAGTCACTCAGTCACATCTGACTCTTTGCTGTCCTTCAGACTGTACCCCGCTAGACTCCTCTGTCCATGGGACTTTTCAGGCAAGAATACTGGAGTGGGTTGCCATTTCCTTCTCTAAGGGATCTTCCCAACCCAGGAATCGAACCTGTGTCTCCTGCATTGCAGGCAGATGCTTTTACCAGCTGAGCCATCAGGGAAGCCTACATATATATACATATATACATACAAGACTTGGATATATATAGGTTTTTTCCTTTTAGGTTATTACAAAATATTGACTATAATTCCCTGTGCTATACAGTAGCACATAGATGCTAATCCCAAACTCCTAACTTATCCCTCTTCACATTCCCTTTTGGTAATCATAAGTTTGTTTTCAGTCTTTTGGGTATTTTTGAGATTTAGGGTTGATCTTTTTTTCTTTTTGGCCACATGTGGCCATGCGGGATCTTAGTTCCCTAATCAGAGATCAGCTTACACCCCCTCCAGTGGAAGCATGGAGTCTTAACCACTGAATTTCTGGTCAAGTCCCGAGATTGATGGGTAATCATGGACAGACATAGACTCCTAGAAGTTGGACATGGACTGAGTGTAGGAACTTTTACAGCCTATGTGGTGATGCCAGAAGCTCTAGAGAAAAGTGTGGCTCAAAATTATGTTATTAGGTATAGGGGTGCAGGTTGTTATGGTGATGGTAAACAGAATGGACAAATGTTGAAATAATAGGAGAAAAAAACCCAGCATATATTCTTTGACTCATGTATGAGGAAGTCATAGCTGGCTCCCATGGGGCTGGCAGTCAGCAATAAGTCAGCAATTGCAATAGTAATACATTTATGATCTCAGTTTCTCCCTCAAGGCATCTAAACTCTGATCTTTAAAATAAAACCAAACAATATAGTAAGCTTTTATTTGCACAGAGCTTTATGACTTATGTAACACTTTTTAGGCATTCATTTATTTACCAAATATTTATTTGAGAGTATGCTGTGTATCAGAAACTGGACCAGATATTGGGATGAAAATGGTGAACGGCACAAACATAGGTGCTTCTCTCTATGGAATTTACATTGATGTGGCTTTATACTATGGTGAGTTTGGCTAAATTCTGCTGCTCACTTACAGTCACTGTGCTAAACACAATAACCCCAAAGAACACTCATAACAATTCTTTGAAGTTGAGACTTTTATCATCTCCTTTACCCAGATAGACTTGATAGGAATAGCCAAAGTTCGAAGTTCAGGTAACTTATCCAAAGAGATTTAGGGAGTTGTTGGTAGGCCAAGGAAGAAGCCAAGTTCTTGACACTGAGATGCTCGTCCATCAAGAGCTTGATCTGTATGTATTCTGGCAATGGCAATGAAGCTGAGCCTTAAAGGCTGAGCAGGATTTGGGAGACAGAGAACATTCCAGGAAGTAGAGCTAGAGTCTAAGCTGGAAAAGGTGATGAAACAACAGTGCTCCTTGGGGAAGGGATCATTTCTGGAATTAAAAGTTGAGACCTGCAAATGAGGACTGCCTTTGGAAAAGAACGGACATTGTCCATGATGGCCAGAGAAAGACTGGGAAAGTTCTCGGATGCCATTCCAAGGAGTTTAGTCCTTTATCTTTTAGGCAACAGGAAGTCCTCAATTCACAAGAGAGTGATGAGACCACTGTTCTTTTTAAGTGAGATCACTACCCCAGGAAGATGCAAGATGAATTAGGCACCCTTTGGGAGGGATGGTGAACAGTCCAAAAAAAATGAAAAAGTTGGATACAAAGCTGTTGCTTTACCCACCCCCAGGCTCTCCACCTTGTTGCATAATGAGTTCAGCACTGCTTCTCAAAGTTTAATATAATTTGAAGCCCCAGGAAAATAATGTTAAAATGCAGATTCTGATTGGATAGGTCTGGGGTGGGGCATAAGATCTTGCATTTATTTTAGAATAATAATTTTATTTATTTATTTTTTATTGTTTTGGGTCTTGGTTGCTGCATGGACTTTTCTCTAGTTGCCATGAGTAGGGCTACTCTTTCTCATTGTGGGGACTTCTCTTGCTGTGGAACACTGACTCTAGGTCTTGCAAGCTTCAATATTTGTGGTGCATGGACACAGTAGCTGTGCTTCCGGGCACTAGAGCACTGATTCAATAATGGTGGCATGTGGGCTTAGTTGCTCTGTGGCATGTGGGATCTTCCCAGACCAAGGATCAAACCTGTGTCTCCTGCATTGGCAGGTGGATTCTTTACCACTGAGTCACCTGGGAAGCCTGAAATCTTGCATTTCTAACAGGATCTCAGGTGATGGAGATGCTGCTTCTCTGGGGACCTCACTGTGTAGGAGGATGTACAGAAGGATGAGAATGAACAAGGGTACACAGAGCCCCTACTATGCACCAGCAACTTTGCTGAGCCCTTTGAACCACCAGTTCATTCAGTTCTCTTAAGCGAGAGATCGGACTGTTATCCCTAATTTTACTGATAAAGAAGTGGATCTCAGAGGGGTTAGGTATCTTGTTCAGAGTCACATAGGCATTTTAACCCAGTCCCTCTGAAAGTTTTCTGCCATAGAGAGTCCACAAGATGCAGTCAGAAAGCTCAGGAACTTATTAAATTTAGATGCTTTCCTCAGAAACCGTCACCACACAATGACCACGAGAAAAAGGCAATCGTTACTCATATCCAGAAAGGAAGGAAGAAGCAGTTTTCTCTTTTTATCTTGTGACCAAAAGGGGTTCCTTTAAGGAACAAGCCTGCAGGATAGCAGGTGAATATAGGGAAGTGCCCGAGATGCCAGCCTATGAAGCAACCTTCTTGAAATGCTAACTTTTGAAGCCGCAGCATCTCAGGGCTGTGGGGCCAGGGGTAAGAAGAAAGCAGCTGGTTGGGCCACGGAGGGCAAAGAGCTGCTTGTTTCTGGCCTAAATGCTCGGGCTTGAGGACAAGGCCTGGCAGGAGGCCCAGGAATGTCTCATTTTCTATCGTGGGCGATTTCAGGGTGCAGGGAGCACTCCAGCCAGTTAAATAATACGCTATTGCAACATCCATGCCTGGGTTTTCCCACTTCCTCTGGCCAGGTCTGGAGAGCGAATCAAAGAATCACAGAAAGAGGCAGTGTTTAGAGTCCAGGCAGAAAAATCCCATGGAGGCAACAAGACACAGTGACTGAGGAGGGTTCTGACAGTCCCTCTATCCCCCTCCAGGAGAGGCTGGCCGGTCCCATTGTTTGTGCTGACCCCGGGGCAGGAAGCAGCCCAAATGCCACAAGTCCACCGTGACCCCCTGGACTGCAGCCAAGCAGGCTCCTCTGTCCATGGGATTTCCCAGGCAAGAATACTGCAGTGTGTTGCCATTCCCTTCTCCAGGGGAACTTCCCGACCCAGGGATCAAACTCAGGTCTCCTGCATCACAGTTTCTTTACCATCTAAGCCCTAGAGAAGCCTTAAGTGCCACGAGGCAGTGCTAGAGAATTGGTTTTGAGAACCAGTACAGTGGCACTGGTGGTAAAGATCTCACTTGCCAATGCAGGCAATGTAAGAGACACAGGTTCGATCCCTGGGTCAGGAAGATCCCTGGAGGAGGAAATGACAATCCACCCCAGTATTCTTGCCTAGGAAAATTCCATGGACAGAAGGGCTTGGCGGGCTATCGTCCTTGGGGAGGCAAAGAGTCAGACATGACTGAGTGGTAAATGAAAATGAAACAGCTGGGGTGACAGAACAGGCTGTTGTATGTGACCCACTAGCCACAGAATTATCTAGCACTTCTTTTTTTTTTTTTAATTTTTTATGGGAGTGTAGTTAGCTTACAGTGTTAGTTTCTGCTGTCCATCATAGTGAATCAGTTATGCGTGTACATATATCCACTTTTTTAAAGATTCTTCTCCTATATAGGCCATTGCAGAGTATAGAGCAGAGTTCCCTCTGGTATACAGCTGGTCCTTATTAGCTGTCTATTTCTTATGTAGTAGTGTGCACGGGTCAGTGTCCAGACCTCACTCTGGACCTGGTGAATTAGAATTTGGGGAGTGAGGGTGGATCTTATTTTTAACAAATTTTCCAGTTGATTCCTACTCACTTTGAAGTTTGGAAAATACTCATAAACCCCATTAGGAAATGAGGAACATGGACAATATAGGGAAAAGAATATAGCTTCTGCAGTCAGATAAACCCAAATATGTGCCCCAGCCCTATAGCTGTGTGATTTTTTGCTCATCCCTTGACTTCATGGACTCACATCTGTCAATGGGTTTATGATGTCCTCTGCTGAGGACTGTTGCGAGCGTCACATGAGAAGGGGGTCTGCACGTGCCTGCTACATACAGGGTGAACAATGAGTACTCATGGACTTAAATTCAGCACCTTTCAGTCTTGTTTCTTGTTGAAATAGCCTTGGTTGCTCATCTACCCAGGACATCTGAGTTGGTAAGTGGAAGGCTATGGAGACACTGGGGGGAACTCAGATGATATAGTAGGATTTATTCCCACCCTATTTTCCCATTAATAGGCTTTGAGGTGGATGTGAAAAATCAGGACCCCAACAGCCTGGGACATATGCTAAGTCTAACAAGACGTATTTTAACAGGGATGGGAAAGATACTGACCTTGTACTTCACAGGTTTAAGTGCAGACAGCAGGACTTGGATAGTCTAACATGTGACTTAAGTAGTAGAAAAGTGAAAGTGCCTTGGACTGCACTACTGGAGGTATAAGCTTTGGAATGAGGGAGTAAGACTCACTTTTTTTTCCTCTGCTTGTCAGAAGCGCCTTTAGACCTTCCTACACTGTGAGTATAATGGATAGTAAGTCTTCTCTTTTGAGGAGAGGAAAAAGGGCGATGGAAGGAGTCAAGACTATATGTCTGGGTAGTAGTTTCAGTAGTAGAGTAACTTAGCATAAAGAAAAATAAGCAAAGTAATTGCTATATGCGATGGTCTGAAAGTATGAGCTGGGGGATGAGAGAGTGAGCTGAACAAACAGATTTAGGAAGAATGGGTGGAAACGGCCGAGACACAGACTTCAGCCCCTCGTGCGGAAGAACTTAAGCAATAACTGCTGTTACTGAGCCCTTCCACCAAGTACTCTGAATTACTTTCTGTCATCTGTCCTCCAATAGCCTTGCCAAGCAGGCATTCCTGTCTCCATATTTCAGATGAGCAAACAGGGTCAGATAAAGGAAGTGACTTGGCAAAGTCACACAGATCAGAAGGGTGAGGTCAAGAACTAAACCTCTAGGTGCTGAAGACGCCGCCCTGCTGAGCTTGGCTGATAATCTGACAAGCAGAGGAGCCTGAAGATGGAATGTGTTGCCCTGAAAGGTAGTAAGTCCCCTGTCATTGAAAGTGACCATCTGTCAAGGACTGTATGGAAGGGACTCAATAAAGACAGTTCCGTTGATCCTTGAAATAAAGGCCTTAGACTCTGGAATCCTATTCCACTTTAAGATCCCTTGTGCTATAGACCTACTATAGTTCAAGTGCTTGTCATGGGGCCAGGTATCTGTAGTGAGGGTCTAACAAATGATGGCTTTTAAAATGGGCTGGAGGATTTCCCTGGTGGTCCAGTGGTTGAGAATTCACCTTTCAATGCAGGGGATGCAGGTTTGATCCCTGGTTGGGGAAATAGGATCCCACAGGCCATGGGGTAGCTAAGTCCATGGGCCACAACTCAAGAGCCAGCTTACTGCAATAAAGATCCCACATGGAGCAACCAAGACCTAACACAGCCAGATACATAAATAAACATTAAAATAAAATGGGCTGGAGTCACTTGCAATGTCCTTGACGTTTCCCTCATCCTTAAGTCCGTAATTCCCTTCCCAATTATGCAAAGGTAATTGTTCCCTGCTTATCATACATGGCCCAAGCCTTCCTTCCTCCATTCTTGAGATTCCTTAGAATCAGCTTTGACTTTAGCTATCTTCTTCCAGGTACCTGCCACCGACGAGGAGTTTCATTCTCACACTTGGTACGGAGGGCTTCTATGCTGGGTTAAACCAGGATTCCCAGCGAGCATGGAAGAGGGACACCCATGCAAGTTGCAGGAAAGAGTATGGCTTTGGGTTTGAGTCTGGTGCCTCACACTGCTTGGTGACCATCTTGTGCCAGTCACTTAACCAAACGGGGCCTCAGGGTTCAGATGATTCAGTGGGATTATCAATACCTCATGAAACTATGCAGAACCTAGAAGGTCAGACGTATGCCTAGAACTGTGTACATGCTCAGGAAAGACCTCAGAAGACCCTAAACTCTCACCTCTGCCTAATCTTCAGGCACTGAGCAAACAGGAAGTAAAAGAACCAGGAAATATAAAATAGGTATATGTGAAATTAGCCAGTCTGAGGAACAGAATGAAAAAAAGAAACAAAACTTTGAGACTTGTGGGTCTTTCCTGGTGGTTCAGCTGGTAAAGAATCCTCCTGCAATGTGGGAGACCTGAGTTCGATCCCTGGGTTGGGAAGATCCCCTGGATAAGGGAACGGCTACCCACTCCAGTATTCTGGCCTGGAGAATTCCATGGACGGTATAGTCCCTGGGGTCACAAAGAGTCGGTCACAAAGTGAAGAAACTTTCACTTTCTTTCACTTTGAGACTTGTGGGACTGCAAAGAATGTCTCAACATATGCCTAATGGGACTCTCAGAGAGAGAGAGAAGAAATATATGAATAAATAATGGCCTGCAAACCCTTAAATTTGATGAAAATCTACATGTCCAATAATCTCAACAAACTGCAGATAAATTTAATGAGGTACTGCAGATAAATTTAAAGAGGTACCCTTAATCAACCTATCAAAATCCAAAGACAATAAGATAATTTGAAAACAGCAAGAGAGACATTAATTCATCACATATTAAAGATCCTCAATAAGATTAACAGTTGATTTGTCATCAAAAACTACATAGGCCAGAAGTAGTGGTATGATTTATTCAAAGAGCTGAAATAAAAACTATCAACCTGTTCTACACTGGACAAAACTATTCTTCAAAAGTGGAAGAGAAATTAAGACATTCTCAGTGTTCTTGCCTGGAGAATCCCAGGGACGGCGGAGCCTGGTGGGCTGCCGTCTATGGGGTTGCACAGTCGGTCACGGCTAAAGCGACTTAGCAGCAGCAGCAGATAAATAAAAGCTGAGAGATTTTGCTGCTAGTAAACCTGTCTTACAAGAAATACTAAGGAGGGTCTCTCAGGCTGAAATGAGACACTAAACAGAAACTAAAATGCACATGGGGAAATAAGGAGCACCAGCAAAAGCAACTACATAGGTCAATAGAAAAGACAATAGGTGTTTTTGTGGTGTTGTGGTTTTTTGTTTTTTTTTTGTATTTTTGTGTTTTGTTTGCAATTTTCATTTCTATTTTTCTCCTATCTGATTTAAGAGACAAACTATTTAAAGTGATTAACAATAAATAAGTGTTGATAGATATATAATGTATGTAGATGTGATTTTTGTGACAATAATAGGAAAAAAGGGGGATTAAAGAATGAAGCTACATAGAAACAATATTTTGTATACTACTGAGCTTAATATTAATCCAAACTAGTCTGTTGTAAATTAAAATGTTCATTTCAATCCACAACACATGTATAAGAAAATAAAATTTTAAAAGAACAGTGAAAGAAAAGACAAGGAAATTTGAAAGGTGAGCTAGAAAATATCCATTTAACAGAAAAGAAAGTATATTGGAGCCATGGCTCAGACAGTAAACAATCTGCCTGCAATGCAGGTGAGCTGGGTTCAATCCCTGGGTCAGGAAGATCCCCAGGAGAAGGGAATGGCAACCCACTCCAGTATTCTTGCCTGTAGAATCGCATGAACAGAAGAGCCTGGCAGAAAATAAATGATTAAAAGAATAATGAAAAAAAAAAAAGACAAGAAAGGTGCACTAGAAAATATCCACTTAAAAGGAATAGAATAAAAGAGATATAAAACTTCTATAAAACAAATAACATGGCATATTTAAATCCTGTCTCATCAGTAATTACATTAAATGCAGGTGGATTGAACACTGTAAAAGGCTGAGTTTGGCAGGATGGATTAGAGGAGTATGACCTTCAAAGATGTAAAAAGAAACATATAACAATTCAATGAGCATATTAAAACATGCTCAACACCATTAGTTGTTAGAGAAATGCAAATCAAAACTAAAATGATGCATCACTTTGGACACACAAGGTTGGCCATAATCAAAGAAGTGGATGATTGCCAGTGTTGGTGAGAATATGGAGAAACCGGAACCCTCATATATTGGGGTAAAATGGTGCAGCTACTGTAGTTTGGAAGTTTCTCAAAAATCAGACATTGAGTTAACATATTACCCTGCAGTTTTCTACTCTGGGAAACTAACCAAGAGAATTGAAAACATATGTTTCAAAATAGAAACTTGTACACAAATGTTGATAAATTCATTATTCACATTAGTCAGAAAGTAGAAACAAACCAAATGTCCATCAATTGAGGAAACAAAATATAGTCTATCCATTCAATAGCTATTATTTAGTCATAAACTTCACTTTCACTTTTCACTTTCATGCATTGGAGAAAGAAATGGCAACCCACTCCAGTGTTCTTGCCTGGAGAATCTCAGGGACGGGGGAGCCTGGTGGGCTGCCGTCTATGGGGTCGCACAGAGTCGGACATGACTGAACCGACTTAGCAGCAGCAGCCATAAAAAGGAATAAAGTACTGGTAGTTGTTACAGCATAGATAAATCTGGAAAATATTACACTAAGTGAAAGAAGCCCATTACCAAATGCCCCAGATTGCATGTGAAATGTCCAGAAGGGAAAAATTAATAGAGACAGAAAATAGATAAGCGGTTGCCAGGAGCTGGGAACAGAGAGTGTATGTATTATTGAATGTGGAGTGATTTTTTGGAGGGACAAAAACATTCCGGAATTAAATAATGGTAATTGTTGAGCAACTTTATAAATATACTAAAACCACTGAACTGTAGAGTTTAAAGAGGTGAATACTACTAATGTGTGAATAAAATCTCAGTGTTTAAAAAAGCTATGGGATAACACATGTACACCCCTGAATATCCTTTGGCGTGTAAGTGGTATTCAGTGAATGTTTATTTTCTTTTCTTCTTCCTGTTCGTCTCCCAGTGTGGTTTCTTAAAGAAGACAGCCTGGGCTGCTCACTGCTGAGAACTGCTGCCTGGTGGTGTCAGCCTATTGGACTAAAAGTCAAGTTTATAATCTCGATTTCCCGAAAGCCTGGTGTCTCCTGGCCCTCAGGCTCATTTTCATGATTTACAGGCAAATCTCAGATCATCAGAGCTGGAAATCACTCAAAAATTCTACGAATATTCTCTGCCCTTCAGTTAGCAAATATGAGGCTTATGGCACCCAGAGGAACTGAATGTTGGTCCCAAAGGGGAAAAAAAAGATGCTACTGAAAACAAACAGAAACCATTCTCCAGTTTTTCGGATGACAGAGGAAGACTGTGATTCCATGTGGCAAAGTATTTTCAGGGCCCAGATGTTCAGTTGCTCAGTCATGTCTGACTGTTTTACAACCCCATGGACTGCAGCACGCCAGGCTTCCCTGACCTTCACCGTCTCCCAGAGCTTGCTCAGACTCATGTCCATTGAGTCGGTGATGCCATCCAACCATCTCATCCTCTGTCGTCCCCTTCTTCTCCTGCCTTCAATCTTTCCCAACATCAGGGTTTTTTCTAATGAGTCGGCTCTTCACATCAGGTGGCGAAAGTATTGGAGCTTCAGCTTCAGCATCAGTCCTTCCAATGAATGCTGCCGTTGCTGCTGCTAAGTCACTTCAGTCGTGTCCAACTCAGTGCGACCGCATAGATGGCAGCCCACCAGGCTCCCCCGTCCCTGGGATTCTCCAGGCAAGAACACTGGAGTGGGTTGCCATTTCCTTCTCCAATGCATGAAAGTGAAAAGTGAAAGTGAAGTTGCTCAGTCATGTCTGACTCTTAGCCACCCCATGGACTGCAGTCTACCAGGCTCCTCCATCCATGGGATTTTCCAGGCAAGTGTACTGGAGTGGCTTGCCATTGCCTTCTCCTTCCAATGAATATTCAGGGTTTATTTCCTTTAGGATGGACTGGTTGGATCTCCTTACAGTCCAAGGGACTCTCAAGGGTCTTCTCCAACAGCACAGTTAGAAAGCATCAATTTTTCGGTGCTCAGGCTTCTTTATGGTCCAACTCTCATATCCATATGACTATCGGAAAAACCATAGCTTTGACTATACAGACCTTTGTCAGCAAAGTAATGTCTTTGCTTTTTAATACGCTGTTAGCAGTGCTGTTAGCGGTCTCAGATCTCTAGTCCTCCACAGTAAGGGAAGGGTTGGAAATAAAGATCTCAGTGTTTGATGTTAGAAAGCAGAAAGGGAACTTCCTTGGTCTGCGATGCTGACTTTTCTTTACTAGAGAAGCATTTCCGTTTCCATTAGTGGGTGTGAGAATGGGGTAGGGCTCACCCAGCAGAAGGTGGAGATGGAGGCAGGGGCTCAGCTCAGAGGAGGAGCCCTGAACCATGGGGACAGCTGGAGTCTAAGATGAAAACTGACTCAAGAATGGAGCCTGAGATTTTTTCCAGTCATCCCAGAGTGTTTCCTAATTTTTTTTTTTAGCCTACTTTGACCCAACAATTTTTTTTTAATTGGAGTGAAATTGCTTTTCAATGTTGTGTCAATTTATGCTGTACAATGCAGTGAATAAGCTATATGTATACATATATCCCCTCCTTCTTGAGCCTCCCTCCCACCCCCACCCCATCCCACCCCTCAAGGTCATCACGGAGCTCCAAGCTGAGCTCCCTGTGTTGTATCAGCTTCCCACTAGCTATTGCACGGTAGTGATTGTAGATCACTGCTACTCTGTCAGTTTGTCCCTCCATCTTCTTCCCTCTCTGTGTCCAGACATGGAGAATGGAGCCTGAGATCGGATGCTCACTTGTTTGCTGTCCAGGGTGGGATTTCAGACTGAGAAGTGAAAAACACCCACAAGGAGAATGTTCCACCTTGGGCATCGTAATCCTAGGAGGCAGTTACCCTTCTGCCTCCGTGGGGGACGGGAGTGACAGCATTGTCCAGGAAAGGCAGCCCCGGCAGCCTGGTGAACACAGCCCTGCTGGGTGCTGGAATCTTCTGAAATTTCCGAGGCTCCATGGGCTGAGTCAAGGTGAGGGACACAGGAGAAGGGGGAAGGTGGGGTGGAAGGGAAAGGGTATGTATGCAGGGACTCAGGAATCTGGGACGTGTGGTTGAATGAGCTCATTCTGGAATGTCAGTTCATCCAGGAACTTCTGGATGAATCTGACCAGAGGAGCTAAGACTGCAGAGCGGTAAGAGGGTAGGACAGGGAGGGCCCAGAGTCAAGGGCAAGGTAATGGGAGGGAGATGGAGTAAGGACGGGGGACAGGGAGACGCTCGCTGCTGGACTTGGGAGGTGCTGATTGTCGGGGTGATGGAGGGGGCTCAGGGTCAGGGGCCACCACGAAGTTGACGGTGCCCAATACCAGGCCCGAGGGAGGCTTGCTGCCGAGGATGGACTTGTGCTCAGGCCTGGGAAGATGCAGGTTAGTGATGGGCGGTGGATTTCTTTTTGGGGAGGGCCATGCCACGTGACATGTGGGATCTTCCCCAACCAAGGATTGAGCCCATGCCCCTTGCACTGGAAATGCCATCTAAACCACTGGACCACCAGGGAAGTCCCCGACCAGGGATGGGAAGGACCAGAGGGGAGGCGTGGGTGCTGGAGTGTGTGTGTGTGCTGAGTAGGTCGGGTTTGTCTGACCCTTTGTGATCCCATGGACTGTAACCTCCCAGGCTCCTCTGTCCATGGGATTTCCCAGGCAAGAATATTGGAATGGGTTGCCATTTCCTTTTTCAAAGGATCTTCCGGACCCAGGGATCGAACCTGAATCTGTTGTCTCCTGCATTGGAGGTGGCTTCTTTACTGCTGAGCCAACTGGGTGCTGGAGAGGGGAGCTGAAGCCCAGCACGAAGGTTGGAGGTCCAGTTTCTGGGGGAGCTCAGTGACAAGGACAGGGGAGGCCAGGGTTGGCTCTAGACTGACCCTCTGCAGAGGACTCGGAGCTCTTGAGACCCGGCCACAAACTCCCTCCTGACTCTCCTCTGCCTTCCCCTGGGCTCCACTCTCCCACTCTACTAGCTGCCTCGCTGCCCTCACTCATCAGGCTGCTTGTCAGGACTCAGGATGGGGGTCTGGCCTACGGCAGGGCAGGGACATACCGGTGTAGACACGGAGCCCCAGGGCAGGGGCAGCCGGGCCGCCTCTGACTCCTGACCCCTACTGTCCCACGCCAGGGCCGAGGCTGGTGGCTTCTAGGGGCTGGCCAGGCTGGAACAGCAGACGGGCCCCATCAGGCTCTAGCACAGTAGCATCCTTCCGTTCCCTGTGGTCCAGTGACACCCTATCTGTGAAGGAGCTTGTCAAGAAGGCCTAGAAGAGGAGGAAGCAGGCCGTGTTCTAATGCCAGGTTTCCAAGGCCCTGAGACAGGAAATGTGCCCAAGCCACTCAGCAGAGCCATGGCAAGGCCTGTACCAGGACCCGGGATCCTGGCTCCAGCTCGCTATCTTTCCCACGCATCTCATGCCTTCCAAGCAGTGCATCTCACACTTTCAAATGCTGCCAGGGGATCAACAGGCTCTGCCATTCATTAACCAGGTGACCTTGAGAAGTCAGTGAACTCCCTCAAATCTGTTTCCCTGTGTGCCATACGGGCACAAGGTGATTGGAGTGTCACCAGCCTTGTTGACTCAACAGGAGGTCACTGTCTTCAGCTCTTGTCCTGCACATGCATTATGAAGGATCTCAGTCTCCTGAAATAGTCCCCCAGTCACAATGCAACCAACTAGGGACTCTCATGAGGCATCACCCATGTGCTTCCACTAGTGCCAGGCTCTGCCTCTGCCCTGAGAAGCCTGGCAGCATTCTTCTGGGGACCACAGTGCCTGTGCTCCTGGCATCTTGGATTCCATCATGTGCACTTGTCTCTGGGGGAGAGTGTTCATCCCCACCCCCACCCCCCACCACGTGTGTGAAGGTTGTCCAGAGGAGTGGTGTCCAGGCAACATGGCTAACCCCCCATGCCTTGCAGAATTTTCAGGAAAAAAAACTCCTTTAGCTTTCAGTTAGTGCTCTCCAAGGGTCAAGAGATTTCTCTCAATGACAAATGCCAGGCTCTGCTAAGTGCAGCAGGGACAGGGATGCTCACCAGGCCTTCCATCTGCTCCTCAGCATCTCCTAGCTCCTCTTGCGTTTGGTGAGGCCACATGACTAGTTCTGACCAGTCAATGTGATGTCACTTCCCACTGGAAGCTCAGGAGAACTTACACTTTCTTGCCCTTATTTAGGAACTGGTGACCTTCCAGATGGCAGGCCCATGAGTGAATATGTGGGATAGAGTCCTCCCTCAGGGTTGGACTTTGTATGAGTAAGAAATAAACTTTCAGGTGTAAAATCACTGAGATTTTGGGCTTGCTTGTTACACAGCACAACCTAGCTTCTGCTGACTAATGCAGCAAAATAAATATTGCCTCTCCTAACCAAGATGTCCTTACCTGATGCAGCTCAACAGGCCAGATTTCTTTCTCCCTTCACCTGTGGTCTCTTCAAGGGATGGCTCAGTTCCACAACTGGAAGGCTCCTTGTAAGGATTCTCTATGAATTCATGACAGAATTCACAGTTGCTCGAACTTGTCAGAGCCTCACTTAGAGCCACCATCACCATGTCACTAGCATCCCTCACTGCTGTCCCTGTTGAAAAGGTCTTTTCTCTCACCAACTGATTCCACCCTGGATTCCAAACTTCCAGACTCTGAAAACTAAACAGTATAGATCTGTGTATTTGGCCAAGTTCCCCTACATTCTCATGAGGTACAAATGTTGCTTTGTCATTGACCTCATTTCCAGACTCCTCTCCTGATGGCCTGACACCTGCTATTTCTCTCCCCCATATACACTCCCATCTCCTCCTGCAGTGGTTCTGTGCAATCACAGCATTTGGCCAGCCTCACAGGATGCTTGCTGCCTGCCAGCTATTATACCACAGGCTGTTGCTCCTTCAGACAGGATTCTGCTTGCTTCTGAGGAAATCCCTTTAGGGCTTGGCCCAATCAGATTCACAAACTAAATCTGTCGTCTCCAGGCACACCCAAAGGGCTGGAGGGAAAAGCTTCCCTGTCCTTTTAGAAGTACTTCCTCCCCACCCTACCCCTAAGCCTTCAGGTGTCCCTGGACTTCAGGTGTGGCAGGAGGGGGTTGATCTCCTCCCTTTCAAGGAAAATGCTCAGTTGCTTCTGTTGTGTCTGACTCTCTGGGACCCCATAGACTGTACTTGCCAGGCTTCTCTGTCCATGGGGGTATCCCGGCTAGAATAGTGGAGTGCATTGCCATTTCCTCCTCCAGAGAATCTTCCCCACTCTGGGATTGAACCTGGGTCTCCTGTGGCTCCTGCAATGGCAGGCAAGTTCTTTACCTTTCAGCCACCTGGGAAACCCACCCTTTCAAGGGACATGCGATGGAATTGCTTAGTCTTGGTAATGCTGGTGTATTTCTCTGATGGAGTCTGTCTCCCTGGCTTCCATTGGACTTGAAAAATAGTCACCACCAAGTACCCATTACTAAAGACTCTATCCACAATCCAGGCACGAAACTCTGTATTTCTGCAATTCTGGGTCTGTATCTCTGTTTTGGGTCAGTCTGAGTCTGTTGATGCTATGAGCTAGGAATGCCTGCAGGCACTCACCTGGGTTGTACTCCTCAGGGGAGCACCACTGAGTCCTCCCCAGCTGAAGCTGATGTTAAGGCTGGACCAGCCATTGTGATTCTTACTATGACCTTAGCAACAACCACCAGAGAACTTTGAAAAGACAAGGTTTGCTCCTCATGGTCCTGGAGGGTACGCAACACTGCAGTAGCCACAGAGCGAGGTCTCAGAGACAGAGAGCTCAGACCTGGGGTTCTGCCTTTATTGGGGTGAGGTACCTGAGATTTCATGGGTTCACTCTTTTTGGGTGAATTTAAAACACAAAAGAAATAAAGAAAGCAAGGAAGGGAAAACTGGGGTCACTCAAGTGGTCAGTTAGCTAGGTCACCCAGAGCTTTCTGAAAGGGGAACTTCATGGGTGGAGTAGCCTGACCCTTTATCTGATTTTGTAGCCTGCAGCGTGCTTATCAGAGATGGATGTCTTTGAAGTGCATGCCTCGGCAATCAAAAGTTTGATGTCGGCCCCTCCCATTACAACCAAAAGCTGGGAATTCCCTGGTGGTCCTGTGGTTGGGACTCAAAGCTTTTGATGCCTTCACTGTTGTGGCTTGGGTTCAGTCTCTGGTTGGGGAACCAAGATCCCACAAGCCAAGTAGCATGGTGAAACAAGCAAGCAGTCAAAAGCAATCATAAGCTAACTTACACGACAATTCCCAACTCTTTGTTTAGAGGCGTTGGGTGTCCTGAATACTCAGGCATCTTCCTGAGCAAAGTCCTAAATACTTTTCTCCACCCTCTGCCTTGCTGGATGTGCCAGATGAGGTGACTGTCTCAGACTTAGCCAGTCTGGATTTTTCTAGGTCAGCGGTATAATGGTGACATAGCAAAGGGGTTAGAAAGTGAGCTCGGGTGGTGGGCTGTGCGGGTTCAAATCTGAGCTCTGTTCATTTTTGTTTGTATGTTTTTATATTTTGCTGTTGCTTTTATTTTTTGCTCATTTGTTTAAACAATGAAACACTTCACCAGTTTGCGTGTTATCCTTGCACAGGGGCCATGCTAATCTCTGCATTGCTCTGATTTTAGTACATGTGTTGCTGAAGCGAGGACCTAGCTCTGCTGGTTTAAGCCAGGTGACCTTGGGGAGATTCCTTAACCTTGCATTAGTCATCAGTGAAACAGAGGTTAATAACACAAATTCCCCAGGGCTCTTGGGAGGATTACATGTCATAATACATGCTAAGTGCCTAAGGCCCACCACAGAGGAAATATTCAAAGTTCCCTCCACGGGCCCCTGCAGGCCCTTCAATTTCACTCTCACTCTTCCTGCCCTTCAATTTCGCTCTCACTCTTTCTGCAGCTTAACAGGCTGCCTCATGTTAATCTTCGCTAAGAGCTGTCTATCTTGCCACTCCTTTCCTATACACCTGCCCTAGCTCTGACTTCATAAGACATCAGTGCATAAAGTACACTTAGAGACTCTCCTCTGGGTCCTCAGAAACCTCCACAATCTGTCCTCAACCCACTCTTCCAGATTTATTCACTTTCATTCCCTTCCAGGACCTTTCAACCAGGTTAGCCGACCTTCCTATTCTTATTAAGGCTCCCCACTCAGGCCGAGACTATATGCTGACCTCTTCCCCACTTCAAGTCTTACTCACCCTCGAAGGCTCAAGTGGAAGACTCTCTTCCTCCAGGATGTCTTCCCTGACTAGACAAAAATTTGGTGCCATTCACATGCTAATTAGTCACCCACAGAATTATCTCTCTATAGTTTTGTTTTTGCCTGCATTTGCATATGATCTTCCCCACAGGATGAGAACTCTTTGCAGGCAGGCGCTGTGTTTCCATAGTTTGAGTTTGGCATTTACTAGCATGAAAGGAAAATCAAAAGGGAGTCAGTATTGCCAAGTGAGGGCTTCCCAGGTGGCTTAGTGGTAAAGAATCAGCTGCCGTCGCAGGAGATGTGGGTTTGATCCCTGGCCTGGGAATATTTCCTGGAGAAGGAAGTGGCAACCTACACCAGTATTCTTGCGTGTAAAAACCCATGGGCCAAGGAACCCAGTGGGCTACAGTTCATGGTGTGGCAAAGAGCAGGACAGGACTTAGCAACTAAACAATGTTGCTAAGTGAGCTCTCCAAAGTGGAGGCGGGCAGGAGGCCTTTAAGAAAGTGTGACCTTCCAGGGGGATAGGGAGGGTGGAGGGATAAACTGGGAGATTGGGGTTGACAAATACACACACTATCTATAAAGCAGATAACGAATACAGACCTACAGTATAGCACAGGGAACACTACTCAGAACTCTATAGTGACCTATGTGGGAAAACAATCTAAGAGAGTGGATATATGTATAACTGATTCACTTTGCTGAACACCTGAAACTAATGCAATGTTGTAAATAAGTATACTCCAATAAAAAAAAATAATGATGTGACATGCACATATCAGGTTGGATGGAATCTGACCTTTTGACCTGATGAAGTCATCCAGAACACCTGTCAGAGATTCAAGATGCTTTTTGGACCCCTTACGCTGAAACAACTTGTGATTCCTTAAGAAAAAGTATTTTCTGAGTCGCTTTGGAGTCTATAACGATTCCACCGGGAAACTTTTAACAATCTCATGGCAACTTTTATGTCTCCTGCATTGCAATTCTTAAGACTTCAAATAAACTTTTTTTTTAAAAATATTTTGGTTGTGCTGTGAGGCATGTGGGATCTTACTTCCCCAACCAGGGTTCAAATCCATGTCCCCTGCAAAGTCCCCTGGTCAGTCTTAACCCCTGGACTGGCAGGGAAGTCCCATAAACTCTTTTCTTATTTGCAGCCTTCTGCATTACTTTTTTGGTGGATGGTAAGGGTGGGAAGTTTCCCTGGAGGAGGGCATGGTGACCCACTCCAGTATTCTTGTTTGGAGAATCCCCGTGGAAAGAGGATCTTGGCGGGCTACAGTCCATGGGGCGACTAAGCACAGCACAGCGCAAGGCCTTCCCAGGCGGGGCTCGTGGTAAACCCGCCTACCAACGCAGGAGACAGAAGAGAGGCGAGCTTGATTCCTGGGTTGGGAAGATCCCTTGGAGGAGGGCATGGCAAACCACACCAGGATTCTTGCCTGGAGAATCCCATGGACAGAGGAGCCTGGTGGGCTACAGTCCATGGGGTTGCAAAGCGTCAGATCCGATTAAAGTGACTTAGCACACACACGCACAAGTACTCATTAGAGGCTGGCTGGCTAAACAGTCAGTCATAGGTCTTAGAAGAATTCCAAGAACTGGGGACATGAAACAGAGATAACAGTGGACCCCTTGAATGCCACTGGGCCCCCCAAGGGATGCAGTGGATGAAGAAGCCATTCAATTCTTCACCACTCCAGGGAGAAATGAACTGGGTCTCTCACTATAGCAGGAGCCTCCTCCACTCCCCGCAGAGCTTGTTAAAGCGGTCATTTAGCACACAGTTCAGGAGTCAAGGGTCTGGGGTCCAGATCCAAACGCAGGGTTCCAGTGTCAGCTCCAGCTTTTGCCAAGGGTGTGACCTTTGAAAGTGGGTTAGTTTCTCAGGGCCTCTGTTGCACTACCTAGCTTTAAAATGGGAATAAAAACCATGCCTACCTCATTCAGGTGTGAATACAGATGAGTTAATGCATGTAAAGCAGTTACAATGCTGTTTCAATGAGCCCTCAGTAAACAGGAACTTTTCCTGCTAGATCCTACACTGAGCATTTTGGCCTACAGATATGGACAGTGTTATATGGAAAGAAAGTCTTTCCTCGTAACTCAGTGGGTAAAGAATCTGTCTGCCATGCAGGAGACCCAGGTTCGATTCCTGGGTCAGGACGATCCCCTGGAGAAGGAAATGGCAACCCACTCCAGTATCCTTGCCTGGAGAATCCCATGGACAGAGGATGCCTGGCAGGCTACAGTCCATGGGGTCGCAAGAGTCACACAACTTAGCAACTAAACCACCACTAGGTGGAAAGAAAGGCCAAGCTCAAGCCCCATCTTCAGCACTTCCAGCTCAGAACTTAGGACCATATGCTCCCTGTCTGAGCTTCTGTTTGATTATCTTTCAAATAAAAAAAAAAATCCTTCAAATGATATACAGTTGAAGTAGTTATGAAATATTGCTTATTAAAGGTGGAGAACAACATTTGGCATATATGGGGTTCATGGGTGTGTTTCCATCCTCTTTCATTTGAGTTTCCCCCTTTTGTATGACAGATTGACTGGGCAGAGATAACGGCAATTAGAGGAAAGAAATAAAGAAGGAACACTCAGGACACAGAGCGTCCTGGAAATTCAGCCGGGTGTCTTGAGGGGTTGGTGTGAGCCTGCTGCCATCTGCTGGATTGAGCAGGAATGGCACCCCAGTGCTCTCTAATGCCACCTTGCGTTAAAAGAGGTTTGTGACAGAACAGACGGTGCCTGCCTCTGGACTGTCGTTTTTCACTGGTATATTTGACTATGCCAATGTCACACTGTCTGGACTGTTGTAGTTTTACACTAAATCCTGAAATCAGGTACTGAAAGTATCTACCTTTCATAATTATTTTGACTATTATAGACGCTTTGCCTTTTCAAATAAATCACATACAGCTCATCACTTTCTATTTTTTAAAAAAGTGAAAAGTGAAAGTGAAAGTCGCTCAGTCCTGTCCGACTCTTTGCGATCCCATGAACTGTATAGTCCATGGAATTCTCCAGGCCAGAATACTGGAGTGGGTAGCCTTTCCCGTCTCCAAGGGATCTTCCTAACCCAGGAACTGAACCAGGGTCTCCTGCATTGCAGGCGGAGTCTTTACCAACTGAGCTATCAGGGATGACCTTTTTTTAAAAAAAAAGCCGGCTGTAATTTTGATTGCAATGCATTGAATTTGTAGATACTTTGGGACAGAATTGGTGTTTAAGATTCTATTCCACAGACATGGGGTAGCTCTCCATTTATTTGAGTTTTCTTTAGTTTTGCACTTTCTTGTAGTTTTCAGTGTTAAGGTCTTGCATGTATTTTCTAAAATTTATCCCTAGGTATTTTATGCCTTCAGATGCTATTATAAATGATATTCTTCTAATTTCATTTTCCATTTGTACCTAGTATACAGAATTATAATTTTTATATACTGATCTTGTATCCTGGATCCTTGCACTTATTTTTATTTTTTAGAGATTCTTTAGGACTTATATATTAAAAAAGTTTGTTGTCTGTGAATAAAGATAGTTTCATTTCTTCCTTTCCAAACTGTATGTTTTTTTAATGAATTTATCTTGCTTTATTATTCTGGCTAGGATACCCAATGAAGTATCTTATAGAAGAAGGGTAAATATCCTTGCTCTGGTCCTGGTCTATAATGGAAAGTATTTATCTTGTTACTATTATGTATTTTGATACTTGTAGATTTTTAAATTATTATTACCCTTTATCAGATTGAGAAATTCCAATTTATTCTGAGTTTAAGGATACTTATTTTTTTTTTGAAATCATGAATCAGTATTGAATTCATCAAATGATTTTCCCATATACTTTGAGGTGCTCATCACATAATCTTTTTCTCTTTTTTAAATATGGGGAATTAGTTTATTTTTAAATGTTGAAACTCCCTTGCTTTGCTAGGATAAATCTCACTTTGTTGTAATATATTATCCTTTTTTAATATGTAATACTGGGTTCTATTTGCCTTTTATTTTAAATAAATTTTTGGCTACACCAAGCAGCATGTGAAACCTCAGTTCCCTGACCAATGATTGAACCCATGCCTCCTGTGTTGGAAGGCAGAGTCTTAACTACTGAATTACAAAGGAAGTCCCAATTTGTATTTCTCTTTTTGAGATTTTTTGTGTCTATGTTCATGGGTAATTTTGGTCTAGAATGTTCATGGCTTATAGTATTCTTAACCGGCATTGGTATTAAGGTTTTGCTGGGCTCACAAAATGAAGCAAGAATTTTTCTCCTTATTTTCTGAAATTATTTGAGGAATACTGTTAAAGACAATTAAACTCTTGGTTTTTGTTTTCTCATCTGTACAGTGAAACTGGTACTGTCTACCTAGCCTGGTGTGGTGAAGAACAGATGAAGCGATATCTGAAAAACTGCCTCATAATGCAGCCAGTAGGACCTCAACACAGGATAGGTGTTTTATCAATAAGTATGATTATTATTATTATTATTATTATTACATCAGTAGAAGGACCAGAAATTAGCACATGGTGATTCTTGAGGTCCTTTCTGTGAAATTCCAATTCTTTTCTCTCAAAGAACTTAATGTTGAACCATTGGGTCACATTTGCCGAGCTTTAAAAATTGATTTTGGCTGTTATCTCATCTAATGCCACTGGAGCCTCCAAAGGTGGCTCTTATTGATCTCCTTTCTCCCTTTAACTGATTGGGAAACTGAGCTTAGGACAATTTGCCTGAAGCACCACTGTAACAAGAGAAGAATAAACCTGATCCACTGGTGAATCTATTCCTTTAACTCTAACTCTTGTGCTCTGTGACCCTAGGTCTGCATGTTTTGTAAAAGAATGTTGCCTGTAGCCTGAAATATACAGGAGAGTCCATTCTCAAGGCACTGATCTTTAAAGGTTTAAGGCTTTTCCATGAAGAAGTTGTAAATGGGAGAATACCATTAGTCTTGTTGGAGGCTTGCAGGAACATTGTGAACCAGACAGGGCTAGGTGGACAGCAGTAAGAAGGATTCAGGCACCAGGAAGTTTGCAAGGACCAGCCACATCCCCTCCCCTTCCGGTATAAAAGAAGTCTGAATTCTAACTCAGGTCAGACAGTTCTTTGGGACACGAATCTGCCGTCTTTTTGGTCTGCTGGCTTTCTGAGTAAAGTTGCATTCTTCGCTCCAATGCCTTGCCCTGCAGCGCATGCCAGGTCTTAGTTACTGGACCAGGGATCAAACCTGCACACCATGCAGAATCAGAGTCTTATTAACCGATGGATCTCCAAGAACTCCTACCCTGTCACTCATTCCAAAGCCAGTGTTACAGAAAAGGGAGCCAGAGCACCGGAGAGGCACTGTTCTCCCACTTCCTGGCCAAGAGGACCACCCTCCCACTGGGAGATCCCTTTAGAAGGCACCTTTAAAGATTTCCAACATGAAGAGCCAGGTCACCCAGTCAGCAGCATTCTCTGTCCAGCTGTGTGACATTTTAAGCGTGTGTGTAACCTCACTATGTCTCAGACTCCCTATTTGGAAAAAGATGAGAAGCACAACAGTACCAGTCCTTATTTATTGGGTCCCTAGGGGTCAGGGTGGGCTTCCCGGGTGGAGCAGCTGTAAAGAATCTGCCAGCCAGTGCAGGAGAGGGAGACACAGGAGAAGCGGGTTCGATCCCTGGGTCAGGAAGATCCCCCGGAGAAGGAAATGGCAACCCACTCCAGTATTCTTGCCTGCAGAATTCCATGGACAGAGGAGCCTGGCTGGCTACAGTCTGGGGGGTCTTCCTGACCCAGGGATTGAACGTGTATCTCCTGAGTCTTCTGGATTGGCAGGCAGGTTCTTTACCATTGAGTCACCGAAGAAGTACACTTGATTTATTTAGTCTTCTTAAAAACAGTAAAAGATTAATATATGAGCCATAGGTGAGAAAACTGTGGCTAAAGAAATCAAATAACTTATCTAAGGTCATGAAAGATCCAGATTCAGAATTTGCAATCCAGGTAAAACTGACTCTCCTTTTCATGTTAAAATTGATCAAATTGTACACTTCTTAAAATGTGCAGGTTGTTGTAATCAGTTATACGTCGATAAATTTTTTTTAAGAAGCAGCATCCAGAGCTAGATATAAAAGTTGAAGAGAGGAACAACAGCAGCAACAAAATAATTACATTCACAGAAATATACGTATGCTAAAATTCATCCAGCTATACACTTTGGATCTGAAAGTTTTATTGTATATAAAATACGCCAGAATAACATATGGCTGCATATTTTTTTAACGAAAGTAATTAGACGTAAAGTCATAATTCTTAAATTTCACCTGGATCTCTTACTGACAGCAAAGTAACACTAGACTGTATCTAAAATAAATCATTCTCTCGACTCCTACTCGCCTTTAAAAATTTTTTTTTTCTTATTATAAAAGCAATACATGTTCATCGTAGGAAAATTAGAAAATACAGATGGGCAAAAAATATAAAGATGAAAGACAGCCTTGGTTCCACATTCAAATATAACAAGATTTTACACACCAGGGTATTTTTTCTGCTACTTTTCAGGGTCTGTATGTTTATTTAGATGTATATATAATTATGGGCTTCCCTGGTGGCTCATATGGCAAAGAATCTGCCTGCACTGCAGGAGACCCAGGTTCAATTCCTGGGCTGAGAAGATCTGCTGGAGAAGGAAATGGCAACCCACTCCAGGATTCTTGCCTGGAGAATCCCATAGACAGAGGAGCCTGGTGGGCTACAGTCCATAAGGTCACAAAGAGTTGAACACAACTCATATATCTAATTATATGGTATATGGGGAGTTTCAGAAAATGGGATCTTACTCGAGAAATTCTATAATTTACTTTTAGCACGTAGGGGTAATCCACGAAAGGCTTACTGTGTCAATGAATGGTCATCTGAAGTAAGAGTTTTAAATTTAGTTCCACGATGTGCTGGAGTTCTTTGGCACGTCTCAGGTCCTGGGTTCGGGGAGAAGATGAGTGTTTGATGGAGGGCAAGGAGACCACACGGGTAAGGTCTGCATTTGCCACTCTTACTCAACAGAGATGCCTTTTTTTTTTTTTTTTTTTTAATACAGTCTTCCTTCAGTATCCGCAAGGGATTGGTTTTAAACCTGCTCACCCTGTGCATGACAAAATCCACAGACGCTCAAGTTCCTTATGTGGATGTGGGGCTTGCAAAGGCAGGGGGAGTAACTGTATTAATTTCCCATTAAGATTTCTTCTAAAAAGGCGTTCCCTAACCAGAAGCAATGTTAAAGAAGGAAATCACGATTGTAGCGTCATTCTTGTGACTGCTTCATCTCTTTTCAAAACGAAAATAGCTTCATTGTTTTATAATTATAAAAGTGACACCTGCATATTTTCCAAAATTCAAACAATTCAAAAATGTAAGAATTAAAACTGGAAAATCAGCCATTAATCACAGTACTCTTTACAGACATCTTGGAGTATGTGTGTGTATCAAAATATACTGTACATATACTGCATCTTTTTCCCTTAACACAGACTATTTTCCCATGTCATTTATTGGTCTCTAAAAGTATGGTATGTATACCTATAGCTGATTCATGTTGCTATTTGGCAGAAAACAACAAAATTCTGTAAAGCAACTATCCTTCAATTAAAAAATAAATTTAAAAAAGTATGATTCTTGAGTGTTTACTATTTGGGTTATATTATTATTAATAGGTTTATTGATAGAAAAGAAAGGGCTTGCAAGTTAAACTGAAAGGCATAAGGATAATTGGGCTTCTATTTTTTTAATGTGTAATTTTTAAAAATATTCATTTATTTATTTATTTGGCTGCACCAGGCCTTAGTTGCAGTATGTGGGATCTTCGATCTTCATTGTGGCATGTAAGATCTTTTAGCTGTGGTATTCAAGCTCTTAGTTTTATTAAAGCTTCCAAATAAGTCCCACACCTGACAATATAAACCCTCTAGCTTTGTTCTCCTCTAAGATTGTCTCAGAGAAACAGTGGGTCCTTTCTTCTTTCATATGCATTTTGGTGTCAGATTACCAATTACTACACAAAAACCTGCTGGGATCTTGTTTGTGATTGCGGGTGTCTGTTTTTGATCTCCCAAAAGAATTTCATTCTGTCAAGATTAAAAAATAAAAAACCCTTTGAAGTTTTGAATTTTATTAATCCCATAATTTAATTTGTGATATATTGAATTCTTTTTTGATTATTTCGCAGCTATGAATATTGATTTCCCTCCCAAGACCATCAGTAATTTCGGGAGAAGCTGTCACATAATTCTTTTGTTTTCTGCATAGTTTTAGGATAAACTGTAGCCGCATAACATCTAATGTGTGTTTCTTGAATAAACCTCATAAACTTGCTTTTCTTGAATATTCTGGGGTGAATGTTCCTTAGCTTCTGACTTAATTCATTTGAACAAATCTTTCCAGTATTATTAATTCACCTAGCAAAGCTACCAGCACAGTCTAGTCTTAAATGGGTATTGATACACTCTGGGTTGTGCCATCTGTTCAGGATTTAGGCATCTTCCTTTTCTCTGGGAAGTTTTCAGTCCAATGAAGACAATAAAGACAAAACCAACAATCCCCCCCCCACCCCGCCCCCTGCTATGCCCTGAAACTTGTGGGATCTTAGTTGCACAACTAGGGACTGGACCTGGGCCACCACGGTGAAAGCGCCAAGTCCTAAGCACTGGACCACCAGCGAATTCCCAAAACCAACTAACTACCAAAAGTGTCTCTTTAGTGTCAGAGTTTCAGAGCTACAGGAGCGATTAACTCTAGCTGAGAAAGCACAGTTCAGTGGATGTATCCTAGTGAACGTGGTGACGGAGCTGGGCCTTGAGGCCTGAGTAGGAGCTCTCCGCGCAGCAGAGTCCAGGAGTGGCAGAGATGTTAGGAGCACTCTGGGTGTGAGGGGAAAAGATGACAGCATGGGACTCATCCCTGTCTAAGAAGCGTGAGTGGTCCGGTGTGGTTGAGGCATAAGGGGATGGATTGAGAGACTGAGGTGAAGGTGGATGTGTAGGGTAGGACAGACTGCGAAGGGCCTTCTAACACATGCCAATGTCTTTTTTTATCTTTGTTATTTAAGATGGCTAATACAAGAGTGTCATGATCACATTTGTGTTTGAAAAATATTGCTCCACTAGCGTTAAGGAAGGTGACTTGTATGTATCTCGAGTCCTTGGGAAGCTACTACACTCATCCAGGGAAGAGTTAGTAAGACTTTGGATAAAGGTACTGGATATCAGATGGTGATTCCAGAGACGAAATCAGTGTGACGTGGCGATTGATGGGGTGCATGCAGGTGGGAGGGAGGCCCATCCTGGACATCTGGACGCAGGCCATGGGATATCACTGGGCTGAGCTCAAACTGTCCGCTCAGATGATTGGGTTGAATAGAACGGCTCTTCTGAAAGGATGCTAGGCTGTACCTCTGATTGACAGCTGAGTGAAAAGTCGCAGAAAACTGCCCATGGGACTGTTTCATTCTCTTCCTCAGAATAACCACGTTTTGCCATGTGATTTCATTTTACAGGCTTTGTAGGTTCTTTTGTGCCCTGTCTATCTGTATAGTTACTGCTGCTCTCCTGGGAAGAGAGAAGATAGGTTATTTCAAAAATTAAAAAAAAAAAAAAAACCTCCAGCCAAAAACATCTCCCTCCTCCTGCTACTCTGAAATTAGCTTAGATGGTCAGATCAGATCAGCAAGGAATCATAAATCATTTAGTACAAACTGCTCATTTGGTAGATGAGGAAGCTCAGGCCAGGAGACGAAAGGTGATTCATTAGCCAGTAGGTGGAATCCCTGGGTCTGCCTGGATGTGGGGGGAGACAGTAGATCAGACACGTCTGGGGTCTGCAGAATGTTACTGTGCTTTTTCTAAGCCCCAGCTTACTAGACTACAAGGTGGAGTTGTTGCGATAATGAAGTTTAAAGTGTGCATGTTCTGAGTGTGATGACACTTTTAAATGCTCAGTGCTGGTCAGTGACGATGAAAATAACGATGCTGGTGCTGATCACAGCACTGATGGTAGTGCTGGCAACGATGATGGTGACGGTGATGATGTCATCGAAGAAGCATGGACTTCGAATCACCTCGCCTGAGCAAAAGTGTCTGTGATAGTTGTTTGACTTTTTTAAATGCTTTAACCTCTAACTACCAATTTAATCATACATAGAACAGAGAAAGTCATCCCTAACTTGCTCTATTTCAAGAATGAAATAAAACAATTGTAGTTGTTGCTGCTTAGTCACTAAGTTGTGTCCAACTCTTCGGTGACCCCAGGGACTGTAGCCCACCAGGCTCCTCTGTCCAAGGGATTCTCCAGGCAAGAATACTGGAGTGGGTTGCTGTTTCCCCCTCCAGGGGATCTTCCTGACCCAGGGATCGAACTTGCGTCTCTTGTGTCTCCTGCATTGGCAGGCGGGTTCCTTACCACTAGCACCACCTGGGAAGCCCTTTTCTCTAATAGTAAACTTACCTTTTATTAACCTTATACTGTAAAGTATCCTTGAGCTGCAAATCTGGAAAAATGCATAGCCTTTCTCTTCAAGTCCCCTCTAGTTTCTCTCATTCCCACAGATGGGAATTCATTATCTCTAGTGTCTCTTCATCTGTCCTGTAGCGTGTGGACCATCCTGACCCCAGACCCCCACCCTTCACTCAGAGCTTCCTGGGCATAAACTCCACGACAAGGACACCTGCTCTTGCAGACATCTTCATCCCACCCGAGACCTGAGGCGGGAGGTGTGGACCCCCTCCAAGTACCCTCATAGCCACTGACACAGTATTTGATGGGCGGAATTAATAATTTGCTGTTTAGAGGTTTTTGATGGCTTTCTTGCTTCAGCCATTGAAACAATATTGTATCTTTTTGGTTGTTTTTGGGTGGGGCTCCAGGAATGAGAGTGGACAAAAATCTTCTGAACCTCTTCTTATGGAACCAGGTTCGTTGCCTTCATGGGATGGGGGAGAACGAATGAGCTACTTAGGTATCTTCTGTGAAAGCAACAAGTCATCCAGCTCTCATGTGGATGGACCAGCTTGACAGCTCATGGAGGCTGAACGTGACTGCAAAGCAGGTCAGGGACTGTCACCTGAGGAGCACGGAAGGTCAGTGACCAGTGACAGAATGTCCCCACGGTTGATAGAATTGCATCACGGAACCAGCAGGGCTCAGCCCGGGTGCTCTGTCTTTCTGGAAACTGTGATATCCCATCTGTCTGCTTTTATGTCTTAATATCCCTGAAGTCACGCCTTCCAAATGTTAGAGAATGCATATTGTTTTAAAGTGAATAGGTTTGAGGATTTCCAAAGAGAAAATTTAAGACATCTAAGAGGGTTATAAGAATCAGAGCAGGAAAGCTTATACCAGAGAGAATGAGGTCCCCAGTAACTCATTCCAGGTTCCTGAATTCATGCAATGAAAACAGCACTGGGAGCAGGGGAGGGAGGAAGGGAGAACAGATCCAGGAGGGTTATAAACTTGCTTGTCTAGTTGTTATTTATAGGGAAAAAGAAAAGAATAAAAGAAGGAAAGAATAAACAATGAAACTCACTTCTTTATTTTGTTTCCAAATGGATTCCATTAGACACAATATGTCATTCCAAGTGCACCTGAAGATGGCTGTGGGTTTAGATAACTCAGTCCTCCCCTTCTGACCTTTATTACCGCTGCAAACATTCTGTATGTGAGAGATAAATAATGCATGCTCTCAGCCAAGAAAAGAAAGAAGACCGGAGGAAACATTGCAGGAGAGGAAGCAACATTGTGTATTTTTACTCCTAATCCGCTGCCACCTCCATCCCCATCTCCTGCCCTCTCCTACCCCCCAATCAACACCCCAAAGCCTGGAAGCGGAGGGCTTAGAGCAAAGGTGTGGGGAGTGGGTGGTGTGTGTCAAACTTGCATTTAAAATACTTACAGCTCTGATCTATCAATTGTGTTGTCCTGAGCGACTCCTCTCTCCTCCTTCTGTCTTGATCTTCTTTATAACATGAGCAAGCACATACCCATCTCTGTATGCTCTGTATCAAAAGCATTGCAAAGATCTTAAAAGAAGATGTAGACAAAACTTTTTCAACTGCATCCTGGGGAACAAAGCGAAGAAAGGTTTATTCTGGTCAAATGTGGGCCTCAGATAGAAGAAGCAAAGCAGCAGGGGAGGGATCACCTTCTTAGTGAGTCTCGAATGACCTTGAAGATGCCCTTGAGGGCCCAGAAACCCGATCTTGGCTTTCCATCTTTCAAGCAGGCTTTTGTGGTGGCCAAGCAAACCAAAGGTCTCTGCAATACCCTTGGAGTGAAAAGCCTGGGTTTCGTACCACGTTTAGAAGCCAGATTCCTCTGTTTCTTTCAGTCAATAGGAGCAGATGAAGGGACAGAGTGGAATTCTCAGCTCAAACTAAATTCAACTTGGAATCTTATGCAAGAATAATTTGTATGTTTACCTGCATGTTAATTTCTTAGTCAAGCCTCTATTTTTTTTTCCTTTTAAACTTTTTATTTTGTACTGGGGTATAGCTGATAAACAGCTGATAGCTGAAAAATCGTGATAGTTTCAGGTGAGTAGTGGAGGGACCATACATATACATGTGTCCATTGTCCCTCAAACTCCCCTTCCAGCCAGGCTGCCGCAGAACAGTAAGCAGAGTTCCCTGTGCTGTAGAGTGGGTCCTTGTTGGTTATCCATCTTAAATATAGCAGTGTGTCCATGTCCTTCCCAAAGTCCCTAACTACAACTCCTGGCATGTCCATAAATTCATTTTCTAAGTCTGTGAGCCTCTTTGTTTTCCAAGTTCATTTGTACCATCCCTTTTCGATTCTACACATAAGAGATGTCACACAATGTGTCTCCTTCTCTGTCTGATTTATTTCACTCAGAATGACACTATCTAGGCTCACCCATGTTGCTGCAAATGGTTTTATTTCATTCTTTTTAATGCAAGCCTCTATTTTGCTGAAATGTAGGGACTACGGATCTCTCTCAGCTGGTGTTGAAATAAGTCCCAGAGGGCTTGACTCTTAAGCCTTTGGATTAGAAAATGAAGTGGGAAAGGAAATCATTGTAGAGAAAAAAATATAGTTTGGGTACTTACCATCTGTGAGAGGGAGCTGGGAGTCATAGCAAAAAGGAAGTTTGGGGACTGTTTGCTTGTTTTCACATTGCCTTCGCCTCCCCAATTACACACCTAATTAAGATTTGGACATTTAGGCAAACTGTTTGAATGTATGATAAGGGAGTCTGGGATTAGCTTGCAGTGTGGAAAGAGGATCAGCTAATCTTTAGAAAAACTTGGAAAGAAGCATCCTTGAAATACATCTTTTAGAGCCTAAGGCCCAGAAATGAGAACCCAATGCCCTCTGGATGGGAGGAAAGTGGGCAATTTGTTATCAGCGTCATCATTTGCAATGGATTTTCTCTCTTTCTTCCCATCTTATCCGCTGTGATTCTCCATTTCCCTCCTGGGTTTTCCTGTTAAATGCTGTGCGGTACTCAGTCGTGTCCGACTCTTTGTGACCCCATGACTATAGCCCACTAGGCTCCTGTGTCCCTGGAATTTCCCAGGCAAGAATACTGAAGCGGATTCCCATTTCCTCCTCCAGAGTCTCTTCCTGACCCAGGGATCAAAGCTGCGTCTCTTGTGTCTCCTGCATTGGCAGACAGATTCTTTACCATTGCAGATTCTCCTGTACCCTCCCTGTAAAACTAGTTCTCAGAGCCTTGATTCCCTCAAATGTTGATAAGTCCAGGTAGAAAGGGGATGAAGTCTGCCTGATAAATAAGATCATCGCTCCAAAAGTGGGATTATCTTGATTTATCTGGGTGATGGGGGCCACCACAGCTGCTTTTTAGATCTGTGGAAAGAAGAGTGGGTGAGACCCCTGTGAGCTCCTCTCCCTGCCCTGAGCACTGATGCGCCTATGTCAGTTTGCTACAGATGGTTTTGTATAATCATGGGGGAACTCCCTTTCTTGTTCCCAGTCCAGTTTCACTATCTATTCCAGAATGACTGTCTCATGAAATGCATCAAGCTGAAAAGGGGGAACTGGCTCCCTCTGCGTAGTGGACTTGGAACAGATCCGGGTGAAAGTGTGGCAACCCAGGTGCTAGTCTGAGGATACTGAAGACTTCAGGACTGTTGCTGTTATCCAGAAATTGATCTTTGACTCAGGATGCGAAGGGTGATAGATTGGGGATTGCTTTGAGAAGCTGTTGCAATAGCTTCTTCTATGCCTACTTCCTACTAGATACATTCTTGCCATTTCCATGGCAACAGGAAACTTCTTAGGTTTCACTGAACCATTGCTTGGGGAGGTATGGGAGGACAGTGGACATAGTAGGTAGATGCTGAGATGCCTATATTTTCCTTTTTATCCTTACCTCCTGCTCTGGCAGGGCTATCCCCCAAAGCAGGTGCAGGAATGTAAGGATACTTATTTTGAAGCCTCGAGGCCCCAGATACCAATCCAGAGAGTCACAAACTTGCCTAAAGTGAGTGAAGGTCTGTGCTAGAAACATTGGGTGTCTCAGCTTCCTGTTGTGACCTTGTCCCTATTCTCTTCCCCTCCTTCCCACCTTTCTTCTTTCTCCTCTTTCTCAGTAGTTGTGGTGCATGGGCTTAGCCACTCCGTAGCATGTGGAATCCTCCCAGACCAGGGATCACACCCATGTCCCCTGCATTGACAGGCGAATTCCTGTTCCACTGTGCTACCAGGGAAATCCAGAACTTCACCTTCTTCATCAGCAAAATGGAGATGATAGTTTCTCTTTCTTAGAGCTGTGGTGAGAATCAAATGGATTAACATACGTATGGTACTAAGAACAGTGCAGGCTATGTAGATGAGTCTATGCAAGATCTGGATGGCCTTCCATCCAGATGCTTCCAGGACAGTCTCATTTTAAGCCTACTGTCCCAGCACTGTTATGAACAGTGCCCTCTTTCTATTTCAAAAGTACTCAGGGTTTGGATGCTGAATATGGTTACCATGAATACAGTCTTAGCTATTTTACTAAGAGGTGTGTACCTGCTCAGTCGCTATGTCGTATCTGACTCTTTGCAACCCCATGGACTGTAGCCTACCAGGTTGCTATATCTATGGAATTCTCCAGGGTTACCATTTCCTACTCCAGGGGATCTTCTTGACCCAGGGAAGGTGGATTCTTTACCACTGAGACACCAGGGAAGCCCTTTACTAGAAGGCAGTGATCCATTATTTTGAGAATATACAGGACTGGATGTCACAGGCTAGGAAGTAAGACAGGTAAGAGCATCTATCAATACACTGAATCAATTCTGAGTAAACTACTCTTATCTTTGGAGACCAAGAAAACCCTATAACACTAAAGTTTCTCTCTTCCCCAACCTTTCCCACCTCTGTGGTGAAAGGTATAAAGAACCAGTATGGATGCAGCCTCACTGGGGTCCTGCCAGTAATGTGTAAATATATATATATATTTTTAAAGCACGTTTTGAGAGCTGAGTGGGAGTTGCTTTTTGTTCTGCCACCAGCCAGATAACTGAGGTCAGGTTTCCAGGATCGCTAAGGCCAGCCAGCAGGGCCATGAGTTCCTGGACAAAAGAAAAAATAGTTTGAGATGCCCAACCTTCCTGCCAGGTAGAAGGGAAGGACTGGGGTCAATCTTGGCAGAAGATTTCCTAGGGACCATACGGCCTTTGTGGCAGGCTGAGAGCTCTGTTGGAGGCCTGGTCCCTGGGCTCCAATTCCTCAAAGGTCCCAGAGGTCCTTGTGTCCCTTGGATCATTCCTGTGTGTCTCTATCATCTATTCATCCATCTATATACCTGTCCATCGAGTCATCCATCTATTTTTTTGTCTATATCTATCTATCTATCCATCTACCCATCTACCTAGCCGTCCATTTATCTATCTACGTATCTATCATTCATCCATCTATCTACCTACCTGTCCATATAGTCATCCATCTGTCTGTCTATCTATCTACAGGTATTCATTGTTTTATTGCTCTTTGCTTATTTATTTATGCCTCACCCCACAGCATGTGGGATCTTAGCCCCCTGACCAGAGACTGAACCTGAGCTGCCCTGCAGTGGAACCACTCTTAACCACTGCCCGACCAGGAAAGTCTCAATTTCTCTATGCCTTACTGTGCTTCACAGATAATTGTGTTCTTTTGCAAGTTGAAATTTTGTGGCAACCCCATTTCAGGCAAATCTATTGGCTCCATTTTTCCAAAAGCATTGCTCACTTCATGCCTCTGTGTCACATTTTAGTATTAATAATTCTCACAGTATTTCAAACCCTCCACCAACCAAAAAAATGATGACTTGCTGAAGAGTCAGATGACAGGTAGCATTTTCAGCCATAAAATACTTTTTATTTAGGATATTTGCAGTGTTCTTCTTAAATACCAGGTGATTGCATACTTAATAGATAGACTACAATATAGGGTCAACGTAACTTGTATATGCACTGGGAAACCAAAAGGTTTGTGTAACTCAGCTTTAGTGCTATATTCGCTTTATTGCAGTGGTCTGGAATAGAACCTGGAATATTTCTGAGGAAGGTCTGTATTTATTTATTTATCCACCCATTGTTCACTTAAAAAGCAGTCACAACCTAAAAGTTGAGTGTTTTATGTTTAAAGTTTAATGTTTTATTTCGTGGGAATATTTAGGACTTCAGCCCAGGAGGCAGCATCTCAAGTCCCTGAGAGAACTGCTCCAATGAGGAGGGAAGTTAAGGAATTTTGTGCATTTTCTTATGTATGGGGCTTTTCTATGTATGGGAAGATGTAAGAGGCTGGGCTCACTGAACTCATTCCTTTCGCCTGCACCTCATGTATCTGGGGCCAGTATCCTGTACTTTTCACATCCTGAGCTCCCTTAGGTTCACTGTAGGGAGTGGCTGCAATCTGATGGCTGTTAGATCCCAGGTATTTTTCTCCTTCCTGAGTGTCCTTAAGGCTCACCAGTTCACAATGGAGGGCTGGAATCGCTGATGACTGTGACATCCTTGTTTACTGATATGGCAGGAAATACTCTATTTCCTATTCATTCATCTCCCTGTGTTAACCATCATCATTAGAAATACTGCCTGCCATTCTAACAGATTGGATCCTCGAATCAAATTCCTATTCTTCCACTCACTAACTGCTTAACTTTGGGCAAATTCCCTGTACCTCGGTTTCCTCATCTGTAAAATAAGGTTGATACTATATCTACTTTGTAAGTTTGAGTTAGAATAACTAGTGCTATTGTTTGCATATTGTTTCCTTGTGTGTCAGGGGAGGGTTCTGATGTTTTCATCTCATCCCTTGGGTTGTCTTAATATAATTTTAAATTAAAAGCCACTTCTTCACATATTGTTTGGAAGAATACCTTAATCTTCTTTGGACCAAATAACACTGCTTCATCAGTTTTTTATGCAGATAGGCAGATGAGGAAAACAGAACTCAGTAAAGAAGGGTTTGGGTTGGCCTCTGTGCCTGTTTAGCTCCTGGAAAAAAAGTGGTCATTGCACAGATTTTGGAATTTGACCATGGTATGAATTCTGAATCATCTGATTTTAACCATGTGATTTTGGGTAAAATATCTAAGCTCTCTGAGTCTCAGTTTACTGATATATAAAATACAGAAAATTGCATGGTTGGTGCCGGGGTGAATGGAGGCAAATAGTTCTGGCAGGATTGCTGGCATACAGCAGGTATTCCACAAGTACTGACTTCTTGTCTCCTCCTGAAATTAAACTGTAAGGTCCTTGGAGGGAGGGAGGCTGTGTTTGTTCATTGTCCTATCTCCCAGCGCCCAGCCCTGTGCCAACAACAGAGCAGGCAGTACACAGTAAGCAAATTCAGAACGAATAGATTTTCATGCATTACATGCCTCCGTTGACATAAATATATTAACTTCTTGCTTACTGCATCATGGCTAATCACTGCTAGAGATGAAAGCTTTGGGGACCTAATGATTTTTGAAAACTATATTCAAGGTTAAATTATGAGTCAAGCCATGACTCGAAACTGCTGGAAGCAATTTCCTCCAGCTTCCACAGTTGCTCAGCCTTATCTGCTTCATTTATTCCAAGCCCCTAACCCCTCCCTCTCACACTCTCCCAGACTTGGAGGGTGCCCCTTGCTGGAGTACCCTGGAAAGGAAGCAAAGACAGAGAATACAGTTTAAGGCTGAAGTGCCTCAGGCCGGGGGCTTCAGAGGGAATTAACTAGAAGGCAGGTGGGGGTGTCCTTGGCACCCAATCCCTTCACTTCCTGAATTCTACATTTACTCCCCAGCAGTGCATGAAGGATGGGAAGGGAGACCGATTTAGAAATTGGCCCTTCTTCCGCATCTATCCACGCCTATATGGCTCATGAGCCTCATCCCGCTGAGATTCTGTGAACCCAGGGCTGATTCTTGGTGGGGTGGCAGTGGTGGAGATGACCGTGGAGGGTTGGGCAAAATACTCTTGTGCTGCTTAAGGTGGCTTTTCCCCGCATAGACCTCTGCGGCCATCTTCTTATTATGCTTCTCGGGCACCTAGCATATCTCTGTCTCCTTTAGGCATTCCTGAATGGGATGGGATGCGGTTAATCAAATAGAGCAGTTCTGGAGTGGTCTGGAGGTTAACCAGTGTCTTCCCTGGACTGTAAGCTCTTCAAGGGCAGGGGTTTGTTTTATGCTGTTTGAGTTTTTAAAGACTAAGACTGGGCACCTGGTCATTTACAATGGCACTCGTGTAAGGAAAAAGCCTGTAGCCCTTCCCTGTGGAAGAGAATCCAGCAGCAAGCATGGAGCAGAGCTTGCCTGATGGGAGGCACCCACGTTCCTTTGGGAAGGCGGTAGCAGGACTGTGAGTGTGTTGTTGGGGGGCGGGTACTGTTGGAGGACTTTTTGGAGAGGTGGTGGAAGCTCTCTCTCTCCTTGTGATGCAGGGGGCTTGGAACTGTGGACGGGTCTGCAAAGGGATCCTGCAGGCCCACAGGCTGGAGAGGGGCAGAGACGGTCACCCAGATCTCAGAGCCATGGGATGAAGGAGACCAGCGGGGTGCAGAGCAGGGACCCTCACCAAGCTCCCAGGCTGGAAGAAAGGGCCATGCGAACTGGTCAGGGAGGCCTGGCTGGAGCTGCTTGAGTTTGGAAGTCTCTCTGACACCCCTGACACAATGTACCAGCCTAAGGGCGACAGCTGAGCACACGTGCTTGTGAACTAACAGAACTATAGCCTCGGCCTAAGTGTAGGTCCCTACTTCAGCCTGGGCAATGAGGCCAGCATGGGCGGCCTCCTCTCAGCCAAGGCAAGTGAGTGTCTCTGGACCACCCTGAGACAATTCCTCAGCAGTGACCTCTTGTGGTGATGAGCTGAAATTGCCCTTGTAGTCTGAAAACCGCACATTCCACAAACAGATAAAGGTTTTGTTCAGTTCAGTTGCTCAGCCGTGTCCGACTCTTTGCGGCCCCATGGACTGCAGCACGTCAGGCTGCCCTGTCCTTCACAGTCTCTTGGAGTTTGTGCAAATTCATGTCCACTGAGTCCGTGATGCTATCTAACGATCGCATCCTCTGTCGTCCCCTTCTCCTCCAGCCTTCAATCTTTTCCAGCATCAGAGTCTTTTCTAATGATTCTGCTCTTTGCATCATGTGGCCAAAGTATTGGAGCTTCAATTTTAGCATCATTCCTTCCAATGAGTTTTCAGGGTTGATTTCCTTTAGAATTGACTAGTTTGATCTCCTTGCAGTCCAAGGGACTCTCAAGAGTCTTCTCCAACACCACAATTTGAAAGCATCAATTCTTCAGCGCTTAGCCTTCCCAACTCTCACATCTATACATGACTACCAGAAAAAGGAAAGGCCATAGCTTTGACTACACAGACCTCTGTCGGTAAAATGATGTTTCTGCTTTTTTAATATGCTGTCTAGGTTTGTTATAGCTTTCCTCCCAAGAAGCAAACATCTTAATTTCATGGTTTCAATCACTGTCCACAATGATCTGGGAGCCCAAGAAAAGAAAATATGTCACCGTTTCCACTTTCCCCCCTTCTGTTTGCCATGAAGGGATGGGAGCAGGTGCCATGATCTTGGTTTTTGAATGTTGAGTTTCAAGTCAGCATTTTCACTCTCCTCTTTCACCTTCATCAAGAGTTCCTCTTCATCTTCTGCCATTAGAGTGGTGTCATCTGCTTATCTGAGGTTATTGATATTTCTCCCTGCAATCTTGATTCCAGCTTGTGCTTCATCCAGCCTGGCATTTCACATAATGTACTCAGCATATAAGTTAGATAAGCAGGGTGACAACATACAGCCTTGATGTACATCTTTTCCCAATTTGGAACCACTCCATTGTTCCATGTCTGGTGCTAACTGTTGCTTCCTGACCTGCATACAGGTTTCTGGTATTCCCATCTTTTTAAGAACTTTCCAGTTTGTTGTGATCCATGCAGTCAAAGGCTTTAGACTAGTCAATGAAGCAGAAGTTGATGCTTTTCAGGAATTCTCTTTCTTTCTCTATAATTCAATGAATGTTGTTATTATAATCTCTGGTTCCTCTGCCTTTTCTTTATTTAGTTTGTACATATGGAAGTTCTTAGTTCAGGTACTGTTGAAGCCTTGCTTGAATGATCTTGAGCATACTTTGCTAGCATGTGAGATGAGCACTGTTGTACAATAGTTTGAACATTCTTTGGCACTGCGCTTCTTTGGGACTGGAATGAAAACTGACCTTTTTCAGTCCTGTGGTCACTGCTGAGTTTTTCAAATTTGCTGACGTATTGAGTGCAGCACATTACCAGCATTATCTTTCAGAATTTTAAATAGCTCAGCTGGAATTCCATCACCTCCACTAGCTTTGTTCATAGTAATGCTTCCTAAGACCTACTTGATTTTGAACTCCAGGATGTCTGGCTCTAGGTGAGTGATCACACCATCATGGTTATCCAGGTCATTAAGACCTTTTTTGTATAGTTCTTCTCTGTATTCTTGCCACCTCTTCTTAATCTCTTCTGCTTCTATTAGATCCTTACCATTCTGTCCTTTATTGTGCCCGTCCTTGCATGAAACATTCCCTTGATATCACCTATTTTCTTGAAGAAATCTCTAGTCTTTCCCATTCTATTGTTTTCCTCTATTTCTTTGCATTGTCATTTAAGAAGGGCTTCTTATCTCTCTTTGCTATTCTCTGTAACCCTGCATTTTGTTGGATATATCTTTCCCTTCCTCCCTTGTCTTTCGCTTCTCTTCTTTCCTCAGCTATTTGTAAAGCCTTTCAGACAACCACTTTGCCTTCTTGCATTTCTTCTCTTTGGTGATGGTTTTGGTCACTGCCTCCTCTACCACATTATGAACCTCCATCTATATTTCTTCAGGCACTTTGTCTATCAGATCTAATCCCTTGAATCTATTTGACACCCCCACTGTATAATCATAAGGGATTTGATTTAGGTCCTACCTAAATGGCGTAGTGTTTTCCCTACTGTTTTCAATTTAAGTTTGAATTTTACAATAAGGAGCTCATGATCTAAGCCACAGTCCGCTCCTGATCTTGCTTTTGCTGACTGTATAGAGCTTCTTCATCTTTGACTGCAAAGAATATAATCAGTCTGATTTTGGTATTGACCATCTGATGATGTCCATGTGTAGAGTCGTCTCTTGTGTTGTTGGAAGAGGGTGTTTGCTATGAGCAGTGCATAAACTCTTGACAAAACTCTATTAGCCTTTGTCCTGCTTCATTCTGTACTCCAAGGCCAAACTTATCTATTATTCCAGGTATCTCTTGACTTCCTACTTTTGCATTTCCAATCCCCTGTGATGAAAAGGACATCTCTTCTTTGGTGTTAGTTCTAGAAGGTCTTTAGATCTTCATAGAACTGGTCAACTTCAGCTTCTTTGACATTAGTGGTTGGATTACTGTGACTTGGATTACTTGGATGATTGTGCTGTTGAATGGTTTGCCTTGGAAACAAACTGAGATCATTCTGTCGTGTTTGAGACTGCACCCAAGGACTGCATTTTGGACTCTTCTTTTGACTGTGATGGCTCCTCCATTTCTTCTAAGGGATTCTTGCCCACAGCGGTATATATAACCGCCATCTGGATTAAATTTGCCCGTTCCCGTCCACTTTAGTTCACTGATCCATGAGATGTCAGTGTTCACTCTTGCCTTCTCATGTTCAACCACATCCAATTTACCTTGATTCATGGACCTGACATTCCAGGTTCTTAGGCAATAGTGTTCTTATAGCATCTAACTTTACTTTCACCACCAGACACATCTGCAACTGAGTGACATTTCCGCTTTCACCCAGCTGCTTCGTTTCTCTGGAGTTATTCATAATTGCCCTCCACTCTTCCCCAGGAGTGTACTGGACATTTTGCGACCTGGAGGGCTCATCTTCTGATGTCATATCATTTTTGCCTTTCATATTATTCATGGGGCTCTTGGGGCAAGAGTCCTGGAGTGGTTTGCCATTCCCTCGTCCAGTGGACCACGTTTTGTCAGAAATCTCCCCTCTGGCCCGCCCACTTGGGTGGCCCTGCACAACATGTCTCATGTCTTCATTGAGTTACACAAAGCCCCATCGCCATGACAAGGCTGCGATTCATGAAGGGGATCTGGACTGGACCTCTGGACTTCTTGATTAGATGGTGGGAATAGGGAATGAGTGGAGAAGGAAATGGCAACCCACTCCAGTATACTTGCCTGGGAAATCCCAAGGACAGAGGAGGGCTGTCCAGAGCCTGGAGGGCTACAGTCCATGGGGTTGCAAAGAGTCAGATGCGACTTAGTGACTGAATACACACTCACACAGGGATAATAATGGTGCTGAAAACTCCAGCAAAACTATCACCAGTAGAATCCGTAAGAGGAGAGGAAGGCAGGAGGAATAAAAGAGAGAGAGCAAATCAAAAGGTATATGGATGGAGAGCTAGGAAAAAAAAAGAAGGCAGGGATGTGGGAAAAGAACCTTTGGGGGAAAATGGATGCACTTAGATTATTTAACCAGAAGAAACAGTTGAGTGCATCTGGGTGATTTTGCAATGAATCCTACCAAAATCACATGAGGTTAATTATTTTGACCCCCATTTCCTGCTATCACACTTGACTGAGGGCATCCCAGGCTGGCAAGGACACTACTGCCCTCAATAACATGTCTCCAGCAAGTGATGACCTCTCTGGAGTATAAGTCAAGTTCCTGGAGTGCAACTATAACTCCAGAAGCAAATTGGCTTTGCAGTAATGGCTTCGACATAATTGTGAGTGGTTTCTCGTCTCTGTTGGCAAGAGACACAAGGAGTGAAATTGCAAAGCCTTTTCCCCTCTGTTCTTTCTTTCTTTCCTTTTTTTTTTTTTTTTTTGAGGGCCTACTGTCCATCTTGCAACATCAGAGAATATGTGACTGTTGGGAACTCATTTTTGCAAAAGCACTAGGTAGACCCTGATGCCGGGAAAGATTGAGAGCAGGAGGAGAAGGGGGTGACAGAGGATGAGATGGTTGGATGGCATCACAGACTCAACAGACATAAGTTCGAGCAAACTCCAGGAGATGGTGAAGGACAAGGAAGCCTGGTGGTCCATGGGGTTGCAAAGACTCAGACAGGACTTAGCAACTGAACAAGAACTAGGTAGACTGAGCAGGAGGCGGGTAGGGACTGTGATGCTGTGTGTACGTTGTACATAAGAGCCTAGAACATGGCAGTTTAAATCAGTGGGTATTTGAAGAAAAGGCTGACTATGAAGCTCTGTTTCTTTGAGGCCATGCTTTTTTTTTTTTTTTTTCTAAATAGTTTTGAGCCTCTTTAGCATTTCAAGCTTTCTACTAGCCCTTGAGGATCAAATGCACAATAGGACATGTTCTGTACCCCACAGAGCTTATAGTCAACAGGGCAATTCTGTCGTTTGACAGAGAAGGGGAAACTGTTATAACAAGGGAGTCAGACACTATAGACTTGACTTTTATTACTTTTTAAAGAAATTCTCCCTTCTCTGGTTGGAAACCTTTGTTCACATGGAAGACTCCAGGAACCAGGGCCTCTTTTGGAAAATCAAGAAGCACAGTAGTTTAAGTTTCATTGATTCATTCAACAAATATCAATTGATTCTTGATCATGTTAGGAGCTGGATTTGATGTTAGGAAATTGACGTGAATTAGGCAGTCCCCAATCCTTATCTTCTGGGAGCTCATATTTTAGCTGGGAGGCAGACAATACAAGAGAGAAGTAAGTACTAGAAGAAATATCAGGATTTTACAGTGATCAGTGCAAAGCATTGAGAGGAATTTAGCTATTTTATCCAGAGATGGGGAAGTCAATAAATTTCCATGTTTCTTTCATTTCCTGTTCAGACACACAGATCCCTCCAAGCCCCTCTGTTTCTCCAATCAAATTTCACACACCCTTTGAGCGAAATTCTGACAGAGGTACACCTCCCTCCCCCTATTTCTTAATGCTCAGGATTCTATCAAAACCATGAGCAAATAAATTAACTTCTGTGCTTCTCAGGTGCCTCTGCCATCAGATAAGCGTCATAATACCTGCAGGACTGCTGTTTGTCAAGATAAAAATGGACGTGAAAACAGCTGAAGCTGAGTGAGCATTTGATCCCTGTTTCTTCTGTAAGCAAAAGAAGATTCTTTCTGAAACTCTTGTGGGGCTTAAGTAGACAAAGATTTAGGGTGCAGATCCTTGTGCTGTGATGTTCTTGAAGAGGAGGAGAAGCTCAAAATCACAGCACTTTTAGGGTGGGGAGACCTGCAAGCAATGCATTGTTGTTTTGTCGCTCCGTCGTGTCCGACTCTTTGCAACCCCGTGGACTGTAGCCCGCCAGGCTCTTCTGTGCATGGGATTTCCCAGGCAAGAATACTGGAGTGGGTTGCCGTTTCCTTCTCCAGGGTGTCTTCCTGACCCAGGGATTGAACTCATGTCTCTTGCATTGCAGGAGGATTTTTTACCGCTGAATCACCCAAGAAACTGCACAAAAGGGTATAAACGACCCTATCAGAGTGTCCCCACCCAGCTCAGGGGAGACAGCCCTGAATCCGGTTCTGAGAATTTTCTCCTTGTTCATGGGGCCCTCCTGGACCCTGGCTCACGCATACTGATGTCGCCCTGCTTGTCTGATGTCATGTTTGAACACTGACTCCACCGCACACTCCCCATTTTGCACGGGGACAGGACGAGCGGTACGGGGATTAAAGGAAGACCACAAGTTCACAGGGTGTGGCTCCACGCCGCCAGGGTCTCCTTTTGACAATAGTAGTAAGACTAGTGATGGTGTTAAGAATGGCAGCTTTTCTTAGACCTTTACTACACATTTGCTTACTCATTTCAACTCATCAGATCCTTCCATCTGCCTTAGGAGGTGGGTACTCAGATTTATCCCCCTTTTACAGATGAGCAAACCAAGGTCCAGAAAACGTAAAGAGCTAGTGAGGAGTGGATCTGGGACTTACTTCACAGCCGTTTGTCACCAGCGCCTGAGCCCTGGACCACAGTGCTCCATGGCCTCACAAGGCACATGGACAGCAGCAGGATTCAGTGATCCTGGACTCTCATGGAAGCTCATCCCCCCAACCAGTGGGACCACAGCAATTTACTTCACTCCTTTATGCCTCAGTCTCCTTGTCTGTAAAATGGGCAGAATAACCTCATAGGATGAAATGAGATGTTAGTTCCCAATACATGGAAACGTCAGCTTCCGTCCATGGAAATTCAATCTGTACAGAGAACTTAGTGGAACATTTAAATGCCACACTCCCCAGTATCCCACAGTCCAGAGCTTTGTCTGCCTCGTGCACAGACAACCAGCCCTGCCCACTCCTTAGGAACAATCACTGATTTACAAACTGGCCCCTGGACTCGGAGGGCAGGGAGAGACCAGGGGAAGGGGCAGCCCCTCCGGATTGGCTGGTGGCGGTTTCACAAGGAAAGAACTTTACAGAGGAGGCTTGTCTTGGATGCAGTGAGATGAGCAGATCTCTGTACCCGCCCACCAGAACCTTAGAAGTTTATATAGAAGCCTTAACTGGGCTCAGTCACGTACACCATCCAGATGGTCTCAGCAACACATTGCTGTCTCATGCCCGTGTCCTTGAAAACGGCTCCCATGGTGGGAGCAGTGGGCAAAACACACATTCCACGGACGGCGGAGGAGTCAGGAGCCTCTCATTGCTTGGGGCCAGCTCGAGGGTCAACCACTGTCACATTTGGTCAATTACCTCCTCCAACAACAGTGCAAAGATGTTTCTTACTTGTTGGTACCCTCCCTCAAGGCTTTATCAAAGTGCTGGTACCAAATTAGCAGGCAATAAATTCTTGCTAATTGATGGCATAATCAGACATGGAAAAAGGAGGCATATATGTATGTATACATTTAAAAAATAATTTGTATTGGAATATAATTGCCTAACAGTGTTGTGCTAGTTACTGCTGTCCCAGTGAAGTGAATGCTGTATATTTACATATATTTCTTCCCTCTTGGGCCCCCTCACACTCCCCTCATCCCACCCCTAAGTCATCACAGAGCACTGGGCTGAGCTCCCTGTGTTGTACGGCAGCTTCCCACTAGCTAGCAGTTTTACACATGGACGTGTATATATGTCAGCCCCAATCTCTCGATTCATCCCACCCTCCCTCCCCTTCCCTCACTGTGCATCTACATGTCCATTCTCTACATCTGCATCTGTATTCCTGCCTTGGAAATTAAGGTCATCTATACAATTTTTCTAGATTCCACACATATGCGTTAATACACCATATTTGTTTTTCTTTTTCTGACATCCTTCACTCTGTATGACAGACTCCAGGTCCATCCGTATCTCTACAAAAGACTCTATTTTGCTTCTTTTAGTGGCTGTGTAGCAGTGTACATTCGTATTTGTGTAAACAGAGATGAAGGGAAAAGACGATTACCTCTCCCTTACTCTTTCTACAATAAGCTTTGACAACTCAGCCTCTCTGGCGGCTCCTCTGCGGCCCTTTGGATGACACACACAAGGACATACCAGGTCTGAGAGGACCTCCCCAGTGTAGCCTTCTGGCCAAGCCCTGTATCTTTCTCCAGACTCCATCTCCCGCTCATCTCTCCTCGCGCTCCTCTCCAGCCTTCACTGATTTCATTTTCCGCAGAGCCAACGATTCTGGTCACGACCAGTCGGCATGTTTCTGCCACATGGCATCATGTGTCAGGGGAGGGAGCTTGGTTAGGATAACAGCAGAGTGGAAAGGCCGTGAAATCTGGCACCAGCAGACTGGGCTTTGATCCCGATCCTCCTCCTATCTTCTCAGCTTCCTTCACCTCTCTGAGCCTCAGTTTCTTCTTTTATACCATGGGAACAATGCCCCTGTTCTGCTTACAGAAATCAGATAGGAAAACGCCTGCCCAAGAGCTTCACGTCAACCGTGGTACAGACAGAAGACATTACTAGAGCCTCGCCTGTGAGATGAAAAGTTCCCTGGGAGCAGGGCTATGCTTTCTACCTCCTGTTTATTCCCTTGAAGTACTGCCTGTGGGCTTGGACACGTTCAAACCTGTGTAATGAATCTGTAGTGGGACGCATGTAGATGCAGGGAAAAAGATGAACGTGATTCCAAACATAAATGCGTTGCTCCCTTTCCTTCCATCCTCTTTACCTCTTTCTTATTCCCAGTTCATTGCTTTGATTTCGTGTTGTTTTATGAAAGAGCTAGGGAGTAAATAAATGGAATGAAAATGAATACAGGAGATACAGAAAATCATCAAATGCAAATAAGTACTCGAGTGAAGTGAACCGAGATCCACGCAGTGAAACCCTTTTGAAAAGAGCAGATGGATGGATAGAGTGGGGAGCGGGGCGGAAGGGGGTTGGGTACTGATCTAAGAAGGTAGGTGGGTTGATGAGTCAAGGAAGCTGTGAAATAAGAAAATGATCACGGTATGATAAGATACCACTACCGCCAGTGACTGGTTCCCGAAGATCAGAAGCAGCTGTAACCACAAGGGGGAGAGGAAGTTCCACTCAGCAGCAGGACCTGCTTCTTTGGCCCTCTGCTTCTTTGCCTGGCCTTCTGAAAGCTCGCAAGCTCACCTAAGGCCAGAGTGGTGTTAATAAAGTTTTTGTTGAAAGCCTGTCTGTGGCTTGTTGATTTCAGGGCATTTTTTTTCTGCTTCTTTGTCCTGATGTGGGAAGCAGTTGGCTCTCGGGATGGAGAGACAGAGCAAAAACAAACAGCGATGGTTTCTTTCCATGACTTCCTTCCCAGGGGAAAGAGGAGCAGAGATAGGCTCAAAGAGGAGGATGAATAAAGACAAAAACAGGAAATAAATCAGACCTAGAGGGCAAAAACATAAAGAGGGTGGACAGGAGAGAGGTGGCGTGCAGCAGGCTTCCACACCCTAAGGATCAGGGAAATGACGTGAAATCAAAGCAGACCTTAAGACCTTGGTGCCCTGGGTACTGGCTTCTATCCATGGGGTAGATGTGAGCCAGGCCTGCTTCATTCATCTGAGAGAGAACTTCAGTGTCATTTAAAAAAAAAAAAATTTTTATTGGAGTATAATGTATTAGTTTCTGCTGTACAATGAAGTGAATCAGCTATGTGTATACATATAGCCCCTTCCTCTTGGACCTTCTTCCCCATTGTGTGTGTGTGTGTGTGTGTGTGTGTCTTCAAGTAGGATAAAAATGAGCATTGTCTGGGAGTTTTCCTCAGCCTACCTGGAGGGGTAGGCTGTAGGTGACTAAGGAATCACAGGTCAGTGCGTCTCATTGTTGTTTAGTTGCTAAGTTGAATCCAACTCTTTGCGACCCCATGGACTGTAGCCCACCAGGCTCCTCTGTCCAAGGGATTTTCTCAGGCAAGAATACTGGAGTGGGTTGTCATGTCCTCCTCCATGGGCTCTTCCTGACCCAGGGATTGAACCCATGTCTCCTGCATTGCGGGCAGATTCTTTACCACTAAGTCACCTGGGAAGCCTGAGAAGTGTCTCATGGAAAACAAACTAAGTAAGAGAAAATAGCCACTGACTCTGTAGGAGGAGGAGGGACTCATTACAAACTAATTTTTGGTTATCCAAAAATTGATTGAGGATGAGAAAGAGCTCAGAGGCCCTCCTGTGGTTTTCTTCCTTATTTCATGCCGGCAAACAGTTACTAAACACCACTTGTTTAGTAATTTCTTCAAGATATCATTATCCTATCTGATGAGGAAAGAAGAGAGAAGCTTGTATGGGAAATGTCAAGGTCAGTTGTCCATGCAAAGTCAGGAGAAGTCAAATGGAATAACCTCTTAACTGGGTAGGTAACTAGCATGCAGTTCATACCTAACCTCAACTTTCACCAGGACCCACATTTCTGTGGGTTTCCCAGGTGGTGCTAGTGGTAACGGACCCCCCGCCAATGCCAGAGACATAAGAGACACAGGTTGGATCCTTGCATCTGGAAAATCCCTTGGAGGAAGGCATGGCAACCCACTCCAGTATTCTTTCTTGGAGAATCTCTATGGACAGAGGAGCCTGGTGGGCTACCGCCCATAGGGTTGCAAAGAGTCAAACACGGTTGAAGTGACTTAGTAATGCTTTTGTAGACCATGAAGTTAAGGAGAACTTGTTGAACAGCCCTTGAAGTTAGGATCTTCTGGTCAAATAACCCCAGCTGAGATTCTCTGGGTGGATAGCTTCCTGCTGAACGCAGGGTCTCTGGCTCCACTGAGGTCTTCCCTGGGTGCTGGGGTCACAGTGAACAGCCTTGAGGGGCAGGAGCTGCCCTTCACCTTCCTCAGGAACAAGGTTCAGAGCAGGTCCCAGTTTCACTTCTTCCCAGGTCAGAAGAGGGTCCCCATTCTTGCATCGCAGAGAAGCAGCATCAGAGATAAGGGAATTCACCCAGTGTTCATTTACTCATGAGTTCTCATACTGACAAGCCCCTCCCAGGTCCTTCACGCTGGGGTACAGCTTCCAACAAGCCAGACAGGGTCTCTGTTCTGGAGGTGGGGGTGGGTCTATGCAAAAGATAATTCCCAAGGAGATGAGATGAATTTCCTGACAATGATGAGCCCAGAGAAGAGAAGGCAGCATGTGATGGCATCATAAGTGGGGTGGAGGGTGGAGACAGGAGGCCAGCCTCGGCCTTCCCCATCAGGTGATTTATGAGAAGAAGCCAGCTTGGGGGAAACCTCTCTAGGCTGAAGGAAATGCAAAAGCAAAACTCCAGACACCAGTTTGGCATGCCTGATAGAGAGGAAGAGCTCCCAGGACCTGGCTAGGTCTGGGTGGGGTCCCTGATCTGCACTCCATAAGCCTGTAAGGGCAGAGAGCCTCCAAGGCCCCGACCCTAGAGATGCAGCTGCAAAGGGGTATAAGGCGGTAGGAAGGGAAAGGCAGCCGGAATCTGCATTTTAATGTGTTGGGTGATTCTCATTCACAAGGCCCTGTCAACCCCCTGCTCCGGCAGATGGTGACATGGAGTTAATGATCAGAATCCTAGATTCAAACTCATTTTTATCCCATTAACTAGGCATTTGTGACCTGGTCAGGGCTTGTGTCAAATTGCAGCAGCAGAGGAAGCTGACACACAAGGCGTGTGTGCTAAGTCACTTTGGTTGTGGGTTGTGTTTGATTCTTTGAGACCCTATGAACTGAAGTCTGCCAGGCTACTCTGTCCATGGGATTCTCCAGGCAAGAATACTAGAGTGGGTTGCCATGCCCTCCTCCAGGGGATCTTCCCAGCTCAGGGATCGAACCCACATCTCTTATGTCTCCTGCATTGGCAGGCAGGTTCTTTACCACTAGTGCCATAGGGAGGAGGCCTCCACAATGATTTAACACAAATGCAAATAGCGCAGAGGTGTTATGTGATTTTCCAATGGCCACACAGCAGGCTGGATCCATTCCAGAGCTCAGACCAACTGGCTGCCGAGCCTCTGAAGTCCACTCCATGTGCCCCGGCCTTTGCAGTTTTCACCTGGAAGAGGAAACAAATAGAGCAACTATAAATAAAATCTCAATAAGCTACACTTAGGCCCAGCTTTGCTTAATACCCCTGCCTGGAATACCCTTCATGACAAATTATTTGCTAAGTGTACACTGAAGTAACTAAATGGGAATAGTTGTTGTGTGAGGTGTTTATTTATAAACCAATAGCAGAAAAACACTTTGGTTTATAATAATTGATCTTTAAGCTTTCTTTAGAGGAATGAACTGCCAGGAAAAAAAAAGTTGTGTACTGAGGCCCCTCCAAGTTTGAAATAATAATTAATAATGCCATCTGTATAATAGAGAAAGAAATACATCTTTTTTTAAAATTAGGGAATGGTGGTGGCAGCAAGTTGTATCCAGCACATGTTAAGCAGCAAATTAGCATCCAAGCTGATTATAGATCTCAGCTTGCTAACCTTGCCTGTCACTATTTGCAGGACGCTGGAGGCAGGGCCCTGCACTTTGTAACCTCACATTCCTTGGGCTGTAGGCTCTGGAGAGGCCTCACGTTTCCCAGGATTAGAAGGGGGTCCCTCCTCCTTGCATCTCAGGGAAGCAGCTTCAGTGTAAAAGAAAGTGAATTCATCCATGTGTTCATTTATTCACTCATAAGTGAATAAATTTACCACAGCAAAAATCTGGGCCCATTGTCTATTGGGGAATTAGATTATTTTATTTGCAAATGAATTTGTCTGGAAGTGTTTTCAGTGTTTAGTCCTGCACTTAATATTTTGCATGTAACGAAAAGATCATTATACAAAATTAAGGCAGAGTCTGAAAATCTGGGCCAAATGGACTCAATCTAAACCCATTCCTCATAAACCCCTACACATACCACAGTGCAGTGTAAATCTGATTGAGGAGGGAAATCCTTAACCAACTGAACATCATAGAAACCTTTTTAAGGATCTTGGACTATCTGATGTTTGTATATAAACCAGACTGCTAATTGCAAATGAGTCTTATCTATTAAAGAAGGTCTTTAACAAGAGCCATGTAGCAACATTCAATTAGCCATCAAGTTGAATTGCTATATATGCCAGGAAACTGTGTGGCGTTGCTTCTTGAAGGATATTCTGTAACTTAGATATTTCATATTCAAAGCTGGCGCCATGAGGTTCTGCACTATTGAGATCTTGGGGAAGCATTTTTATTGGGGTTGGAAAATGTATCTTTCAGATTCAGACATTCCTGAGTTTGACTATCAGCTCTGCCCCTTGATAGCTGTGAGACCTTGGGCAAGGTAGCTCTCCTCTGGGTACTAGGCCTTCTCATCTGTAAAATGGGCTTGGGAGTACCACTCTCTCACTGTGGTTGACAATGTCCACACAGTGTCAAGTACAGACCCAGGTGCTCTGTGATGAAATCGACCATCAGGGCCATTCTCGCCAGGCCCTCCCATCCTACCCACAAAGGCCTAAGTCATCTGGGAAAACTTTGGTTAAGAGCCACTTCAGAAGACCTTGAGAGGATCCTGAGGACATGAAGAGGAAGCAGAACAGAGCGAGGCATATGTTTGATGCTGACCAGGCCAAATCTCTCTCACTTTGATCTACTAGTAGGGATGGTGATACTCTCAGGTATGTGGTGTTCTAAAGGGCTTCCCAGGTGGTGCAGTAGTAAAGAATCTGCCTGCCAAAGCAGGAGATGCAGGAGACTCGGGTTTGATCCCTGGGTCGGGAAGATCCCTTGGAGTAGGAAATGGCCACCCACTCTAGTATTCTTGCCTGGAAAATTTTATGGACAGAGAAGCCTGGTGGGCTACAGTCATGGGTTCACAAAGACTTGGAGACAACTTTTTAACTAAGCATGCACACACACACATAGTGTTCCGGGGGAAAATGGCATTTTTAAGAGCTCTTAATGTTTCCCCAAGCACCTGGAAGGGAACACCAATATGGGAAGAACCTTCCCTGAATAATCATCAAGAAACCATTGCTAAGTGTGTAAATCACGTCGTAGACTTAATAAGCTGTATTTCATTTCATTTGCACAAGAGATACTATGAGGGAGCCATTATAATCCTCACCATTTGGGAGGTGGGGAAACTGAAGTTCAGAAAGTTTTAGTAACTTCCCCAAAGTTATAGAGCAATAAGGGGCATAGTAGGTTGGAGATTCAAATTCAGGGCTATCCTGAATGACTCTGTCACACTGAGTTGCCTTGTTATATTTGTAGTGGTCAAAACACACCAGTGGGGACTCCAACAAGTGAACAAGTTTAAATGGGAGAGAAGGTAATTAGAACAGCTCAGAGATCTTTTTCTGCACACATGAAAAAGCATGTCTGGGCTGTGAATTGAGGGAAGGTATGATTCTGGGAAAAGAAGAGGCTTCAGGGGGAGAGGCAGATCTGAGCTGGGGGAAAGGGGAGTGAAGGGCAGCACAGGTTAGGGTGGGAGTGGGAGGAACATGGTGGGGATGGAGGAAGTTGGTTTCCGGCTAGGCCTTGCTAGACCAGAAATTCATTTCTCTCACTCTCCGCTGTAGAGAAAGGACCAGGGGTACTCCACTGGGACTTGTGTCTCTCTGCCTGACATTGGAGGATGTCACTGAGAAGACGTGACTGCTGGTTGACCCAATGGCTGGACCCAGGCAATCAGACGCTCCTAACCCATGTCCTGTCCTTGGAAAGTACATTTCGCCCACCATTTAACGCCAGGTGCTGTTTCGAGGGTACTGCCTTGAGAGAGTAAGTTGGCGTGACTCAACCCAGTTAAGGGTTTTGTATAAACTCTTAAGATTTGGCAGGCAGGAGGGGAGATATACTGACCTTGCAGCCCACCAAGACAAGCCTCGTACCCAAGTTCCCTTGCTTGTTAAACCTGCCAGTTGGGAGTGGCTGCCTCTCTCCCTGGTCTCTCCTTGGCCTCCATGGATGGTGGTTGTTTGAGAACCAACAATCGGCAAGCCAGCCAGGAGACCAGGCAAATGGGTCTTGGAAAAGAGGTATCCGTGGGGGAGATCTGGACAGCCAGGAAGTGCCAGCTCTTCTAATGTGCTTGCCTGATGAACTGCATGCAGTGCCCGTGTGACAAAGAAGAGGAACGGGTGACTGGTCCCTACTGTGAACCATTCCGCTGGCCTCTGTGCTCACTCAAGTAGTGGCTGAAGCTCACGTCAGAGAGTTGGGGCAGGAGCTGAAGTCAGAGAAGGACATTCAGGCGTCTACGGCTCACTCTGGGCTGCAGACAGGGTGTGAGGGTAGAATCGTAAGTTGGAGATGGAGTGTGCCATTTAGCAAAGCTAGGAGGGCTCGGGCTGCTGCAGACTAAGGTCTGAGGTCTTGTGACAAAGCCTGATTAGCTAAGAGGCAGAATCCCTGGGAAAGTAGAAAGATAAAAGGGGAGGATGTTACCATGATTGACAATGAACCTGAGTCCTCAGACCCCTAATACAAAGGAAACATTTAAATAGCAATTACCTTAGACTTCTGACAATAGAAAAATGGGCCCCAAAACTCCTAGGAGAAAGCCTGCCTTCTTTCTCTGTCCCTTGAAGTTGTAAATCTCATCATGTATTTGAAATGTAAACGCTGTGCACAATTGCCTTAGACTAAAAAAAAAAAAAAAAAGAAAAGAAAGTGGAAGAGGCTTTTAAGAGTACAGACTGCTATAGAAAAGCCCCTTGCCCAAAAATCTAGTCCACAGTGTCAATAAGATTATTTGTCAAGGGCAAATACAAATTTGAAAAGTCTTCTCCACAAATATTAGGAAAATACTTTAGCTATCTGAGAGGGTAGCCTTATCTTGTTCTGTCTGCTAGAGACACCATTTGGATTCAACTGTTACTTATAAACTGGTGAATTTTACATTGTTGAGCCATGGTTAAAGTTTTGGAATGAAAATTTTAGGGACTCTGTGTCTGCCTATATGTTTACATATGTCTATGGATAAACATTACATATGTATGTAATGCTTTGTACTTCTAGAGTGTATTGCCAAAATTAATTTGTAAAAGAGCTCTGCTTAATTGGCTTTAACAAAAATAAACTTTAATATCAATAGTATGCTTCTGTAAAACTAAAACTTAACTCTCTTTCATCTACTGAAAGAACAAAGGTTTCCTGGACTAATGTGAGGATAAGATTAATAGAATTTTGAAAGGTTTCTCTTTCCCTTTTAAATAGCTGCCTAGAAATCAAAGGTTCTGTGTTTTATCAAAATATTTTTCTGTGCCTCACGTTGTCTTTATTATATCTTTGATTACTTAAGCTGAATTTTCTCTATTAAAACAGCAAAGTGTTTTTGTTGTTTTGTTTTTTACAATTGTGTAACTCTCTGCAATTACCTTTGAAGTCTTTAATTGTCACTTTGGTTAAATGGATAACTAAGTATTGTTTCACAGGGACCTATGATTCTATTTAATACAACATTTTAAAATCTTTTGATATTTTTGGCAAATTTCCTAAAAAAAAAAAACAAACTTTAAGTTAACTATTATTAACCTTGAACTAACTTTGAGACTTTCCAGATGGCCCCTGGAATAGCTCAAAAGATGTGCTCTTTCTCCTTATAAAATTAAACTAATTATGCTTTAAAAAATATGTTCAATTTCAATGAGAAGCACTGTCAAATAAGTAATGCTTAACGTTCTTTATGGTATATTTGTATGGAATTCCTAAAAGTCTGATATGTTCTGGCATAATGTTATTAGTCATAATTTTAAAATGTATGTCACAGAAATAAACTTCCTTGTCAATTGCCTTATAACAAACTCTCGTCAAACTTTTAACAGCGGCCATTTTTTAAGTCAGCGTCATTTACAATTACTGTTTTACTCAGATGCTTTTGCAAAAGTGTTAACGTAAATATGTTTCATTTCATTTTATTTGTATTTGGCCAAGCTGTGTGACATGTGGGAACTTAATTTCCTGACCAGGGATCAGACCCGTGTCTCTGCAGTGGAAGCGTGGATTCCTAACCACTGGGCCACCAGAGAATCACCAAAGGTTTTCATTTGAAAGAAGATTCGTGAAAGACTCTGGTCAGTACAGGTTTCTGATAACTAAGATCAATTTGCCCTCCCGAGGAAGGGGCAACCATGGACCTTTCGAGGACCTTCCCCAAAGCCACTGCACAGCTCACTATGCGTCATGGATGATACCCCAGGACCTGTCCCTCTTTCCCCACGCCAGTCAGACGGGCCCATCATGTTGCTGATACAACGTTAACACGTGGAGACTTGCCTCTGCACTAAGGCCCTCTGCAGACTTGGCTTGAACACTTATAAGGAGAGGCTGGGCAGTGAGTCCAGGAAAAAAAAAAAAAATTCAAGGCCCAGGCACTGCCATGAGGTTTTGGGGACCAGTTTGGTCAGATAAAACTTGTGTTGTCCCAGAAGCTGTGGTTGACCATGGACAAGCCTATCCAACCTCTAAGAGAATGAAAGAGGCACCATTCAGCCTTTGTAGGGATTTGGGGGTTTGAGAGAACTTTTATTCCCCATCTGTCTCTTATACCACCTGGTAAGGTGTGGGGCTGGGGATCAGAGCAGTGAGCTGCCTTTGAGAAGATGAAATAACCGGTGAAGCAGGTGTAAGTTCTGGGTCTTTCCCAAGCAGGGCCACCATCTGGTGTGTCTGGGCCTCCGAGAGGTATGGTTGAGTATAGTGGCAAAGATAGCAGAGGAAAGAGAACCTTTAGAATTTTGGTCCCAGCTCTGGGGGAGGGCTTCCCAGGTGGCTCAGTGGTAAAGAATCTGCCTGCCAATGAGATGTAAGTTCGATTCCTGGGGTGGGAAGATCCGCTGGAGAAGGAAATGGAAGCCCACTCCAGTATTCTTGTCTGGGAAATCACATGGAGAGAGGAGCCTGGAGGGATTGCAAAAAGTCTGACATGACTCAGCAACTAAACAACGTCAAGTGGGAGGGGGCAGAAAGCTGATATACCCCACAGAGTCCCAGGTCCTAGTAGGATAAACAGAGTTCCTCGGGGTAGAGTCTCACAAAGGAACAGCACATCCTGGTAAGAACTTCCCTTTCTATCAAGGGGTAGGTCGAGAATATGTTTCATCCACACGCCTCTGTCTTAGCTCAAACCCCCACTTTGACTAAGTGTCATATACGAATTTGTAGCAGGGGGCGCTCCATCCACCAGCCCACTGCCTCTAGAAAGGTGACTGTCCCAGGCCCTGTAGAGAAGGTACATTCTCCAAATGCCCCTGCCACTGTTCCTGTGGTCTGTAGGGAGGGAGTGGGAGAAAGTCCCTCTGATGCTTTGTACATAGACACCTTTACACAGGAACGAACCACAGTAGCCAGAGAGCAGAGCTCCAAGTGATTTGGCTGGTGACCACTTGTGAGGCCTGGCTGATAACCATTTGCAACGACAGTTGGCCTGTTCTAAAGGGCTGTTCTGGGACTTCCATGCCAGTCCAGTGGCTAAGACTCTGGGATTCCGTTGCAGAGGTTGTGGGTTAGATCCCTGCTTGGGGAACTAAGAATTTAGCAGGCTGGGCAGCACTAGTCAAAAAAAAAAATTTTTTTTTAAGGGATCTGTTCTAAGGCTTGGACAATGGGAAGCTGAAACTGGATGATGGCGGATAAGCCCTTGTGGAGTCAGGATATGTGGAAAGATATTTGGGTTCACCTGTTAGAGACGGAGGCAATGCTCACTGTCTCCACATCTCAGCTCACATGCCCTGGCAATTAGGAAGCTGACGCTCTAGCCTGGGTATGAGCCGTGCCAAGTGCCCTTCAGAGGATACAGCTGATGACCCCATGCATCCCATGGGAGGTGTGGACACGTGGTGCTTGGGTAGAAGAGTGTGTTGTCAAGGACACCAGGTGGCCCTTGACAGACAGTGACTTGGTTAATGTAGTAACAGCATGTCCTGTGGTTTTTTTTTTTTGTGTGTGTGTGTGTTCTAAACAATGCTCAAGGCAACTACCAGAGGAGGGTGGTGGGGCTGTCCACTGGCGTACCCACTGGTGAGAGATTGGCAAGCTGATTATTATTTGCCTCCTCCTGCTGAGCAAGGGTTCTCAATATGCTCTGGTTGGTGTGGACACTGAGTCTGGCTTAACCCAAGCTATCCCCTGGGACTGTGCAAACCAGGCTGCCACCCCTGGGGGGCTTAGAAAGGCTGAGCACCATGGATGGATACTGTCATCGAATAGATAGTGATGGGGGTCACATTGCAAAGGTCATGATGTACAAGATAGGGTGGAAAAAAAGACAGTGACTGGAGGTTCCTTCTTCCCTATATCCTGTAAGCAGCAGAGAGGAAAACTGGGATACGAAAGCAGAAGATTAAACTACTAGCAGGTAAAACCACCTCGGTCAGGTAGGGCCTATGGCCCCTTATGCCGGGCATCTAATCCTGTAAACGTGTGGAAATGGTGGGAAACCACCACTGCCTGGACTCTCACTGTGGATCAGCCTACTGCGCCGCTGAGAACACCAAGCCCCGTCAGGCCTGGGAGAGGCTTCATCCGCTGGAATTTACCGTGGGACGTCCCACCGGGATGGGTGAGTTGCTCTGCACCCCTGCTTGAGGAGGAGTCGCCACTGGAATCCCATCATCCTGCTGCAACCTGGGCCTGTGGAAACAGGCTAGACCTGAGGTTGAACATGCACCTTTGAGGGGAGAAGGTGTGGTCCTGGTCTGGCCTGTCTCACCCTCAGTTCATCTCTTCACACCCAACAGTGCTGCCTCCCCCAGCCAAGAAGAACGGCATACCCAACCAGGTCAAGTTCCTGAAGCTGCCGCCTTCCTCTCTTTGAGGCCAGGGGGACACGTTCTGATTCCCACGGTGCCATCATTTGACCGCTGTCTTTGCCCCCTCGTTGGCCTGGAGGACACTGAAGCACACACAGAGGCCCTTACTAAACTCCCCTGGGAAGCCGTGAATGAAAGCCAACCAAGCCTGTCCTTCCTGAACCCTGACCGCCTCAATCAGAAAAGCTCTCCTCCAACATAGGATGGCCTTGGACAATGTTGCTGCCTTGCAGGAGACACATGGGCCATTAGCCAAAAAGAATGTTGTGTGTTCATACCTGGTGAGCCTTCTGTCTGCTAATGTGTTTTTTTATTTAATAACACAAGGACACAAATGGATGCCCTGAATGATCCTACCTCAGCCTATTATTGTTGTTATTCAGTTGCTCAGTTGTGTCTGACTCTTTGCAACCTCATGGACAGCAGCACACCAAGCTTCCCTGTCTTTCACTATCTCCCTGAGTTTGCTCAAACCCATGTCCATTGAATCAGTGATGCCATCCAACCATCTCATCCTCTGTCATCCCCTTTTCCTCTTGCCCTCAGTCTTTCCCAGCATCAGGGTCTTTTCCAATGAGTTGGCTCTTTGCATCAGGTGGCTAAACTGTAGGGGGGCTTATAAATCAGTGGTTCAGATCACGGGGGCTCTGGGTGGAAAAAAACTGATTAGGGAATGATTGTCTTATGTTTTTTCTTGCATGCACCTGTATTGTGGGTGAGGCATCTGCCTCCAATGTAGCCAGATAACCATCTAATGAGCTCCATGTGAGTGAAACCCAGGCTGACCTTTCAGGGAACGTTTCCAAGGAGGGGGCTGCACGTGTGAAATAGTTAGAGCAGGTCACGAGGGGTGGAATCCTAGGAAAGGTCATCAAGAGGACAGGTCCGGGGCAATCAGAGTCTCCTCACTTCTTCCCTGTCTTCGGATTGTGCGTGTGCATTTCCTGGGCTAGAAGGTGCCTCAGGACACAGCCTTGAGAGAGTAAGGTGGGGTTGAGACCATCTGGACGGTCTATGCTCCTGAGCCCAGTTAAGGCCTCTTAACTGATGTTGTTGTTTAGTTGCTCAGTCGTGTCTGACTCTCTGCGACCCCGTGGACTGCAGCCTGCCAGGCTCCTCTGTCCGGGGAATTTTCCAGGCAAGGATAGTGGAGTGGGTTGCCACTTCCTTCTCTAGGGGATCTTCCTGACCCAGGGGTCAAACCTGTGTCTCTGCATTGGCAGACGGATTCTTTACCACTGAGCCACCAGGCAGGCCTCTAAGGCTTCTATTTCGGCTTCTAAAACTGGGCTCAGAGACCTACTCCTCGGGCAGCACCTAAGACTTGTGTATAAGTTCTCTTGCTTTTTAAACCTGTCACCGACCCATCTGCAGCGGCTGCCTCTTTCTTTGGTCTCTCCCTGCCTTCCGTATGTACAGGATCAGCTTGCGAATGAACGCTGCCTCCAGCCTTGTGGAACCCTGAATTATCAAGGGTGAGAAGTATATTCCATTCCTTTCTGTTTACCCCAAACCAACAGAGTGTCTGGTATGGAGTCAGAGATCCACAGACTTGTTGAGCAGGTCAATGAGCCAAAGACTACAGAGGTGCACCAGGGAGGTAGTCCTGGAGGAGGAGGGCCTGGCGCTAAGACAAACATGGCCAAAAGGGACCTGGCTCTGTGGAGAGGAAGAGGAGGGCTGCTTCACGTCTTCGGAGGAGGAGCTGGTCAGTGTGGAGTACAAGGTGAGTTTGTGTGTATGTGTGTAAAATGGGGGAAGTGAAAGTCGCTCATTCGTGTCTGACTCTTTACAACCCCATGGACTGTATAGTCCTGAATTCTCCAGGCCAGAATACTGGAGTGGGTAGCCTGAATACTGATGTGGGAAGCCTTTCCTTTCTCCAGGGGTTCTTCCCAACCCAGGGATCAAACCCAGGTCTCCCGCATTGCAGGCAAATTCTTTACCAGCTGAACTACCAGGGAAGCCCAAGAATATGGGAGTGGGTAGCCTATCCCTTCTCCAGGGGATCTTCCCAACTCAGGAATTGATCCAGGGTCTCCTGCATTGCAGGTGGATTCTTTACCAACTGAGCTACCAAAGTAGAGCAAAAATGCTTGTCCTCTTTCTAAATTTGGGAAGACATGTTTTGACTATGCCTTTGAGCCCGTGTTTTGGAGGCAAATGCCTGAGTTCAAATCCTGCTTGGGCACTCAGGAGCTGTGTGACTTTACCCTCGTGAGTCTCTATTTATTCGTGTGTATCTACGGGGTAATAACACACACCTGTCAAGGTGGTTGAAAGCATTAAGTGAAATGATACGACATTCTTGCCCAGTCCTGACACACAACAGATTCTTAAAAAAAAAAAATAATAATAATAATTCAGTTATTTTCAGCTGTGCTGGGTCTTCTTTGCTGTGTGAAGGCTTTCTTTAGTTGTGGCTAGTCAGGGATACTCTCTAGTTTTGGTACACAGGCTTCTCATTGCAGTGACGACTATTTTTTGCAGAACACAGGCTCTAGGTCACGTGGATTCAGTAGTTGTGGCGCATGGGTTTAGTTGCCATGCGGGACGTGGGGTCTTCCTGGATCAGGGATCGAACCCATGTCCCCTGCATTGATAGGCGGATTCTTAACTACTGGACCACCAGGAAAGCCTATGATAGATTCTTAGTTAGTCTTGGCACCCCCTGTTTTGAAGCCCTGCCCCCATCTCGGAGCCTTGAGGCAGGGATTGGGAACCTCTGGGCTGACACATGCATGAAGTTAACTGGCCTCTGTCATTTGTCCTTACTTGGGATGCTTCTGTCGTTTAAGCTCCCAGGATAGATAAACCATCAATTTAATGCCATGTGTTGCCTCAGTGCACATCCAGACTCTGTTCTCAGTTTGGATCTGGTTAAGCGAGAGGGCAGATGGGATAGAGAAATATTTCGAAGTAGATATAAACCAAGAGTGACGTTCCCTAAACTGCCTTCTTCTCAAGGAGTGTTATTTAAGCTGGGCATGCCCTGGGGACATCAAGTTGGCTCCACACAGCATCTCCATGTGGCTCTGCCCCAGCTTGGCAGTGTGCATTGGGTTGGCCACTGGAACTTTCTGTTCCTTTCCTCCTGAAGGGGATTTAGCCTCACTGATTGTATAGGTTCCAGCCCTTTGATCCCTGGCACTGGGCAAGCCACACCCACCTGCTAGCAGGGGCTGACTTCCTGTGGATTTTCAGGAAAAAAGGAGGTAGGTGGCTGGAAGCCCAATCTTTCTCTCCCATCTATAGCTCCAGCTGTGTTTCCATCTGGCAAATCCTGGGGTAGAACTCACACACACACACATACACACAGCCCAAGGGAAGGCAGCCAGTCCTACCTGGAACCCCAGCTGTCTTTCTCGTTCAGATGCAAAAATCTCCTGACATCTCTGCGGAGGTGGAGGCTACTTGTTGCTCGGCCTGTGGTCTCCCAGGGGCTCCTGGGGCACCTGGTACCCTGGAATGTCCTCCCTCCCACAGGCATCAGGGGTTTTCCAGGGCTCCCTTCCTTTCCCAGCTTCCAGCATCTCTGTGTCTGGAGACCCAAGGCTGGGTCTGACCTGGGAACAGATCTTGGTGCAAAGGCTTGCTGCCTCCACCCCCATACTGGGCTCCTGGGAGTTGATCAAGGTACCTTCCAGCCACCTATAGGGGGCGGCTGTCACGTCCTCCCTCCCGGGGAGGGGGGCTGGTTCTCCCCCTGGGGGGAAAGGCCCCCACTAACTCCCTCCAAAACAGACCAAAAAGAAAGTTTCCCCGGGTCCCCTGGGCCCCCAGCAGCCCTCTCCCCCACCCCCACCGGCCCTCTTCCCATCCCAACAGCCTGCTGGTGGAGGGGGTGAGGGAGGCCGGCTCTCTCGGTGCCCTCTGGGTCCTCGCTTTTCCTGGGGGGTGGGGTGGGATGGGGGTGGCGGGGCGGGGGTGGGAGAAAGACGAGTCTCCTTCCGGAGCCCCCAGCCTCCTTCCCAGCCTCCTGGTCCTCGCCTCTCCGCGGCCGCGCGCGCTGCCTACTCTCCGAGGAGGCGCGAGCCACGGACCGCCCGGCGTTTGGAATTCTGCCCAATAAAAGGGGGGCCCGGAGGACGAGAGAGGAGAGGAGGGACGGAGGCCGGCGGCGAGAAACGCGATCCGGAGTCCAAAACAGCACCGGGAGAGGAGAGGACCCGGGCGGCCGCGGCGGCGGCGGCCGCGGCGGCGGGGGCCCCTGAAGCTCGGCCGCTGCGCCCGCCCGCAGTGCATCAGCGTGGCTGCCCTGACATACCCAGGATGCTGAACACGGGGCATTATGCACTGGTTAACAGGCTCCGAGCTGCTGAGCGACTTGTTTTAAGCATTTTCTCCCTCGCTCTCGCTTTTAATCTTGTCTCTAGTGGCGTGTGTAGGGGGGAGGACTTTATTTCCATTGGCTAAGCTCTCCCTTCCCACCCACATCTCTTCCACATCACCTTGGTGTCTCCCTAAATAAAACCAGCCCTCCTTATCGCCTGGAAAAAATCAGAAGCTAGAGTTTGAATGGGTTTTTTTTTTTTTTTTTAATATAAACACTCACCCCTGGCAGCGTGCGGCTGGGCTCTCAGGATAAACTCCGGTGGTGCTGCCCTGTCTGATGCTGGCTTTTCCTTCCCTCCCTTGAACGTCAAGCTTTAAGCAGAGCCCGGAGGACTGGGAACTCTTTCCCTGAAATCTGATCAACCTGAAGCCAGTTGCGGAACTGCACAGGGTCCCCATGGACCTCAAGGAGAGCCCCAGCGAGGGGAGCCTGCAGCCCTCTAGCATCCAGATCTTCGCCAACACCTCCACCCTCCACGGCATCCGCCACATCTTCGTCTACGGGCCGCTGACCGTCCGGCGTGTGCTCTGGGCCATGGCCTTCGTGGGCTCCCTGGGCCTGCTGCTGGTGGAGAGCTCGGAGAGAGTGTCTTACTACTTCTCTTACCAGCACGTCACCAAGGTGGACGAGGTGGTGGCCCAAAGCCTGGTCTTCCCGGCCGTGACCCTCTGCAACCTCAACGGCTTCCGCTTCTCCAGGCTCACCACCAATGACCTATACCATGCTGGGGAGCTGCTGGCGCTGCTGGACGTCAACCTGCAGATCCCCGACCCGCACCTGGCCGACCCCACGGTGCTGGAGGCCCTGCAGCAGAAGGCCAACTTCAAGCACTACAAACCCAAGCATTTCAGCATGCTGGAGTTCCTGCACCGCGTGGGCCATGACCTGAAGGATATGATGCTCTACTGCAAGTTCAAGGGGCAGGAGTGTGGCCACCAGGACTTCACCACCGTGAGTACTTGGCATCCAGCTCTTTTCTGGGCTTGGTCCTTTGGAGAAGTGCCACGCTGGTGGCCTCTGGCTCGGTTTGAGGTCTCTGTGCTTTGGAGCAGGAGAGAGAGCCGTGCCTCAGGTTGAAGGCCAAGAGGGGAGTTGGCCAGAGTTGTTGGAACTGGCAGGAGGCGTCTGCCCGCTGGGATGGGGCACTGTTGTCTGGCCGGATGTGCAGAGCGAGCAGGGGGCCTGGCCTTGGGCGATGGCTCCCCCAGATGTGCCGAGCTGCCTTCCACCCGCCTGGAGGGAGGAGGCCCGAGCTGTCCGTGGTCCAGGGCACTTGGTGTCTGAGCTGTGTGATTGGAACAGCTTGTCATTGACGAGGTGGCATTTTTTTTTTTTTCCCCTCTCTCTCTCTCTGCTCGGAAGTAGCATCAGGCCCTGCATCCTGTGGGCTGGGCTGGAGCTTAAAGCTGCCAGAGAAGGGGGTGTGGGGCCCCAGGCAGCCTGGCTGGTTCCAGTGGCTTTGGGAGCTTGCTGGAGCAGGTGATGCTGCAAAGGTGTGGAAGTCTCTTTGATGCCTTTTCCTGTGTGGATTCTGAGCTCCGTGTCAGGAGAGGAGAGGCCAGGGACCCCGGGGTCTCTGTCTGGTCTGCTGGCAGGTCAAAAGCAAAGCGATGTCCAGGCTGCTTGGCCCAGAGAGAAGGGTTTAGATGGAGGCAGGATGGTCCGTGAGATGCCTGCGAGGGCAAAGCATTTGCAGGCTGGCTGGTCTGGGAGTTTCAGCTGGAAACTCAGTTTGCTATCTGTACGATGATGATGATCGCTTAACAACGTGGCTACGAGAGGAGTGGTGTGGGGAGGGGGCGAGCAGCTGTGAGATTCCAAAGCCTGGAGGAGGAGTGTGGAGCTGAGTAAAGAGCACAAGCGGAGGGGGAGGTGGCTCCCTTTCAGGCAGGGGCTTCCTGGAGGGGCAGAGAAAGGATGGGAGGAGAGCTGTGTCTGCCTAATTAGTGGGCTGCTAGGCAGAACTTGGCATCACAGGTCTGATTGCTGCTGCCGACAGCTTCTGGCTCCCAGGAGGGCCTGGGACATCAGGGGCCTTGGGACCCTCCGGAAGCCCAGTGTGGCTGCTTCTCCCAAAGCTGCCTTAGAGCTTTTGAGTCTCAGAACCTTGAGCCAAATTGCAGTCGTAAGTTCGGCGTGGCAAATGGCAGAGAGACCCGACTCTGTCATCAGCTCTCGTCTGAGGTCCTCTGCTTAATTAAGACATGCCCTACCTTGCTCTGATACATCCATTCCCCTCCCGCTCTCAGATCCACTGCCTTACCAGCCTCTCTGAGTTTCTTTTAATGCTACAACCGATCTCTGCCCACAGCCTCTGTGCTTGCTGTGGGCTATCTCTGGTCTTCTCTAGAAAAGCCAAGAGTGCCTGAGTGTTGTGGGGGTTGGGGAAGGAGAGGGTACTGCTTCTCACTGACTGTAGAGCTCTCTTTCTTTGGGGAGTTGTTCTGTGTGATTTGTTTGAAACAGTGTGCAAAAGAGCCCAGCAGAATCGGGCTGTGGTATATGGAGGCTGAAGAGGAAGCGGGTCTGAGCTGGGGGAAGGGACCAGCTGTCCTGGAAGCCTTTCTAAATTGGAGCAAACAGGATCCGAAAACATGTCACACACAAATGATGTCTTAGGTGGCTTGGGGAGAGATGGGGGGAAACCTCATTCTTGGAGGCTGAAACCATCATTGTATCCACCCCGTGCTTTTCTAGTGCCGTGGCAACGCTCAGCTTCTCCACTGCACCACGCAGCTCGGAAACACACTCAGCTGTTCCTCTGTCTGCCTGAACACACATGGAACATGCAGAGAGCAGAGGGAGAGAGAGGGTGGCCCCAGAGCCACCGTGGTTGGTAGCAGCCTCTAGACCAAGTTCTCTCAAGCATCTGCATAACCACATGTCCACCTAGCGACTTCCTCTCAACTCATGACCGAGTTCCATTTAGAATTAAAGGTTCTCTGATCCCCGGCTGCTGTTTCGTACTCAGCCTGTTGTTCGGGTCCCTGGGGTCCCAAGAGGCCAAAGATCAGGTTTTAGATCCTGACCCGAGCCTTTGACTTTGGCAGGTTATCACTTCAATAGGGAAGCTGCCTGTGGATACAAATGATTACTTAGTAAGTGTCATGTAATCTGTCATCCTCACCAGATTCAAGACTGATCTAGGTTGAGTGCCCCCCCTTGGACTGACCCTCAGTCTTCCCCCTGCATTGAAGAGGGGATGGGTCTCAGGGCTGGCTTGTGTCCAAAAGGGCAGGAAAGTGTCCGAAAGGGCACCCACTCCAGGAATCCTGGAGCAGGCTCCAGGCAGGACGCTGATCTGTTTCGCCCATTGATTGCAATGAGCAGCCAGGCTCCAAGGGTGGGCCGTGAAGTCAAGTTTGTTCCAGGACCTTTCAGTGAAGGCTAATCCTTCCCACTCACCCTGGTCTCCCTGGCCTCTTGGCCTGGGGTCCAGGTGTACTTGTCCTTGGCCTGGGGTGCACCAGAGGAGTGTGAGACCTCACAGGTGGCTGTGGGACAAGTCAGCTCACCATCTTTCTCATTCATTCTCTGTGCCCCACACCACTCTGCTTTTGATTCATTTGCTGGACTCTCCCTGGGTTTGTGCTATGCTGGGTGGCTCCCTCCTCTGTGATCTGTGGCTGGCTTAGTAGACCATCCACATCACATGGCCTTAGAGAGACGGGTTGGGGAGGGTTTGGCAAGCTCATATATTTGGAATTCTTGCCCCAGGCCGGTGGGTCCATAGCTAATCTTATTACTCCTTATCACAGTAATTACTCCCCCAGTAAAGTATGGGGGAGGGAGTGTCCCAGGTGGATCGTTTTTCCCAGTTTTCTTTTTCTGTAAAGTGGACCTAGTGCTATCTCCAGGGCTAATGCTTTGCAGACGCTTCCTTATTCCAAGTTCTTAGCTGGTGAGCAATGAAGTGCATAATACCCTTTAATTAGCGAATGAGCCTTGATTCTAGCAGAGCGAAAGACTGTCAGCAGAGGTTAACAGTCCCAGAAGCCATGTGTGGGACTCTGACTGCCATGTAAATAGGTGTGCTCCATGCTCGGGCAGGTACACGCTTAGCCCTCACCTAGGACCATCTGACTTCAGATGGGTACATACGTTTCCTTCCTGGGAAAGAAGAGGAGGGTTTTGATTTAATAGTATCTACTTGGCAGAGCCTGCCCAGCTGACCTAGTGTGGAAGGAAAGGGCGAGAGGGCTCGCCATGGGGGTGTCTGGTCATGACTGGATGAGTTGAAGTTAAGATTAGAAGTAGGAAGACTTAAGCTTGAATCCCAGCTCCATCATTTCTTAAGCTTATTCCCTAGGTTGTGTTTTGTACCCTTCTCGGCACTGACTTGCTCCTGGAACATCTGATTGTAACCCGTGACTTTGTAACTCACAGGGGAGAACGAATCACGTGAGACGGTATATACGAGAGTCCTTTTGTGTGTTGTGACAACGATGCAGATGTAAGGCAGGGTTGTTATCAAGATAGGTAGGAAGGTTTTTATTGTCCAGGCTACTTGCCCTGTTTGCAGCCCACCAGAAGAGTCAGTTGATGAGTAATGCTGTCACGGTAGCGAGGAGGTTGCTACTTTCTCTGTGTGGAGCCCTGGGTGAAAGCCTAGCATCGCAGGGATGGGGTTTCTTAGAGTGAAGGTTGCAGCTGGATTCAATCGCTAACTGTTGTGGACAGGTGGCAGTCCCACTGCTTGTGACTAGCACGTGACAGTTTCATGTCGTTTCTCTGCTTATCACATTGGGGTTCATCTGCCTCCAAGTTCAGGAATGCAATTGACCCCCTAGTTTGCATTTTTAACCTGATTCCCATAGTGTGTGTGTGTGTGTGTGTGTGTGTGTGTGTGCGTGCGTGTACTTTAAACCTGACATTTCTTAGGAAAGGCATTTCTTTCTTTTCGTACTAAAAGAAAGGCCCCTCCACAATGGGATCTTGTTAGAGGCAATTCTATGACTCTTAGTCATCCACATCACATGGCCTTAGAGAGACGGGTTGGGGAGGGTTTGGCAAGCTCATATATTTGGAATTCTTGCCCCAGGCCGGTGGGTCCATAGCTAATCTTATTACTCCTTATCACAGGAGGAGCAGGTGTGTGAAGAATGGGGGCTTTGGGGAGAGATCTGAGTTGGAATTCCAACTATACCCCCTCTTTGCTGTATAATCTGTAATTTGTGTAAGGCAAATTTCTTAACTATACCCTCTCCATCTCTAATTAAAAACAATAAGACCTGCCACTCAGAGTCGTCGTACCGATCTAGGGAGGCCAAGGATGCCAAGAGCTGGTGCAGAGCAGAGGCTTGGTACAGGAGCAGGCCCCTTGCTTTCTTTAGCATCCCATGGGAGTATTGCCTGAGCCTTGGTTGGATTCTGGCTCTCATGACTCCAGGCCAGGGCCCTGCCCACTCTTCCATGCTGTGACTCACTCACAGCTTTAGAGCAGGCAACTGCTGTGTTTGTGGGATTCTTCATTCTCGTAGTGTGTCAAGCGTTCCCTTTTCACAGTATTTCTGTATCAGTTTTGCTACCTGAACACCCTCTCCTTACCCACCATCTTGGCTTCCATGTTTAGCTCATGCCACTAACCTCAGCCCAGGAAGCTTGTGCTGCCCCCCCATCCCTGGTAGGAGTCGAGTGGCCTGGGTACCAGGCAGGCATCGTTTATCATAGTGTGTCCTATGGGTGTCTAGCACATCCATTCCTTTGTTAGTCAAACAGTGCAGGGATGGTGCTAGACCAGATCTTTGCCATCAGAGAGCTTATGGCCCATTTCTTACCCCTCTGCATTGGGGGGCTTATTGAGAGCAGGAATCTTGTCTCATCAAACACTTTATCTGTATCTGTCATGCTGAACACAGGGCCTGCCCACAGTAAATACCCAGGAAAGCTGGTTTTTTTGTTTTTTTTTTTTTTTTAGTTCTTTACTGCTTCCTGAATTGATCCCACATCCTTTGCTCATGGGCCTGTCTTACTTTACATCTCTCACCTCTCTCTGTGTCTATTTATTTAAATCCTACTTATCCTTTAAAACCCAGCTTTAACATCTCTGTGGCCTTCTCTAGGAAACCACTGCCAACCCCTCTCCCCATATCATAGTCTAAATTAATCTCTTCCTCCCCTGTCTTCTAGACAGCCTTTGGCATACTCCTCTGATAGAACAGTCATTATGCATACTTTTCCTTGCATTAGAATCATGAAGTGTTTAGGCTGAAAGGGACCTTGGAGGAGATTTAATTTAATACTTGAATTCTTTAACCACTGATAATTTTTGTACATTGTCCATTTCAGTCTCTTCTTCCTGTAAGACATGATTTTTTTTCCCTAATTTTATATTTTCGGGACTTAGAACTGCTTATCACATGGAAAGCTCTTCCAATGTGTCATCAGAGTGTGTGAAGTGGGTTTGCAGCTTTTCAAATGTAAGGTGACTCTGACATCAACTGAAAAATGGCCATTTTTGGCTTCCCTTTTCCATGTAGGTACCTGGGATTCCACCTGCATTGAGATGACTTGTCTCATTATTGTTATTATTTTAATAATACACTTTCTGATTATAGAAACAACCCATGCTCACTGGAGAAGACTTGGGAAGTGTGGGAAAGAATAAAGAAGAAAACCTTGCCCATAATAGCATCTTAGATATAATTGCATGTATTATTTTGGTGTTTGGGGAGTAACTCCATTTGGTCATGCCTGGGTTCACACGTCTGTATATCTAATGCCTGGTCTGGCATGCAGTATACACTCAGCCTGTGTCTGCTTGCCTTCTTCTCCCTGGGTCCCCTGGGTAGTATCCAGAGGGTTAGAAATTCCTTCAAAGGTCTATTTAGTGTAAAAATAAAATCCACAGATGGGTCTCCATGGGTCTGAGCAATACCCCTTTGGTGGGATATATTTTGTCTTATCTGCCAGGAGCATCCAGGGATAATTTGTGAGAGAAAGAGGTACCAGCCTCTCTTAACTCAGCTTCCTTGGGTTTTAGGTTCACAATTGAACAGGAGTTGCTCTTTTTTTGAGATAATTTTACTTGTTTATTATTTTTGGCTGTACTGGGTTCTTGTTGCTGCGTGGGCTTTTCTCTCGTTGTGGCGAGCAGGGGCTACTCTCTAGTTGTGAGTGGCTCTAGGCACGTGGGCTTCAGTAGTCGGGGCACACGGGCTTAGTTGCTCCGGGACATGTGGAATCTTCCTGGGTCGGAGTTTGAATCTGTGTCTCCTGCACTGGCAGGCAGATTCTTCACCACTGAGCTGCCAGGGTTAGTCCAAGTTACTCTTTTATGATGGCCCTTTATTGACAGCCCAGCTGTGCATTTACCTGAAGCCATCTTGGTCCTGTGTGTTGTATGTTTGCTGGACTGAACCAGAGATGTGTTTCTTGAACCCCAGTTAGATCTTCTGACTGAGGCTTAATCTCATTCCTGGATGAGACCCAACACCTCATGACCATGAGGACCATGAACTGTGAAGACCACGTGGTCCTCCTTGCCTGGTCATCTCTGCCTGCCTCAGCACAGTATATAGACCCTGACTTACCCTAACCTGGGAAGTTTCTAGGCTCTGTATCAAAATGGTACACATTGCATTGGGCTTCCCAGATGGTGCTAGTGGTAAAGAAGCCGCCTGCCAATTCAGGAGACGTAAGAGACATGGGTTTGATCCCTGGATCAGGGAGATCCCCTGGAGGAGAGTATGACCACCCACTCTGGTATTCTTGCCTGGAGAATCCATGGACAGAGGAGCCTGGTGGGCTATAGTCTATACAGTCATTCATGACTGATGAGACTTAACATGCACACATATACATTGCATTGACTGCAAAGTAAATGATAGCTCTTATTCCTGAAGTTGCTTGGAAGTCTCATGCATATTTACTATGCCCTTGCAGAGGCAACCTCTGCCCAGCTGAGTGGGTGGTTTTCCATGGTGCCAACCTCTGGTTGGGATCTTCTAGTTTGCAGGGTGTTAGGTCATATCTTTCTGGCAGTAAAACTTTCAGGGGTGTGTTGACTTCTCTCTGATGTGATGAAGGGCTGGGATACTAACTAGGAGTGAATGTTACAATAACCCAAACCATTGACTCACCAAGAAAGGCTAAGGCTGCATCAGGCCACTGAGCTGGTACCTGGTTGCTCTGTGTTTCCACGTTTGTCCCTGGGAGCTCTTAGACCTCCAGGATTGCTGATGAAGGGGGCTCACTGCATTGGAAGTGGAGTCTTCCCCCTCACTCCAGCAGCTCCCTTTTTCTTTCTATAGCAAGTCTTTCCCTTAATGATGAGATGAAGTCTAGACAATTTCCCGTGAAGTTTCTGAATCCTAGTTTGCTACCAATTTCTAGAATAAGAGCTGAAATGGGATGCCATGTAAAAAGTCCCCCAACAACTGAATTGGTAGCTTTTTTATTTTTATTACTTTGTTTTTGAATTGGTAGGTTTTAGCACCAAGCTTGTTGTCAGAGGCATTGTTCCCATAGAGCAGTTCATATTTCAAAGAACCAAGTAATCCCATTTTCTCCAGCAGAACGAAAATATGTCACCTGGGTCTAGAGATATCTGAGAGTAGGCTGTGTGCTGTCTCTCTTTTTGTTGGAGTGTTTGTGTTTGATGGAGCAAGGTTGCCATATCAAACTTGACCAGCAGGGCTATTTGACCCATGATCTATTGTAACCTGAAACTAATGGCCTTCATCACCTCTGCAAATTTGAAATTCCATGTATCATAATTCTCCCCTGCAATGGACTTCAAGCCAGTCCATAGAGATGGGGCTTAGTGGTTACTGGAAGCCTGTGTTAGGAGCCTATTTATCAGAACGGGCTTTATTTGAGAAGAACATTCTGCAGAGGGTCATCCTTTGGTTGCGAACGCATGTCTCCGTCTCCCAGCACTTATTTTCTCATGACTCAGGTCCATTCCCTATCGATTACCTCACTGGCCACAGAAATTTGTATTCAGGAGAAATAAAGCATGAAGCACAGAAGGAACGTATTTGCCTGTGTTTATTGACTTCTGTTGATGGAGTGACCCAACCTTGGGCAAGGTAATTAGCTTCTCTGGGCCTCAGTTTCTTTACTTGTAAGACGAGCGGGCTAAACTAGGTGATTCCCAAGGATGTGCCAATTTGTAGAACTCTAATATAGTAGAATACAATCACAGGTTATTTTCTGATTTCACATTTGTTCGTTGAAACTACAATTTTATGTTTGGAGGCAAGGAATGGATGTTATTTAGTAACCAGATATGCTTATCGATTTATTTGTTTGTGTTATGTAGACAGAGGTGTACAATGGAAGGAAAAATACCTTGGTACCCTGTGTGGGTGTAGTGGGAACAGGGAGGCACCGAACCCTACAATCAAAACTGTGTGTGAGCCCTGGGTGGGGTTGCAGTTGATCAGTTTGGCTAAAAGTCTCCATCACACCGGTCCTAGAGTTGTGAGCAGGGGTCTGTGTTCAAGTTCGCAAGGGCGTTTGTGAAAGATGCTGTAAGGTCTTCCATCCAGACCCTCCCTCCTGCTGCTGGGGCTGCAGCTCCTGACAATGGCTCCTATCTGCCCTGAGATCAGAAGGACACCCTTGGTCCTTAGACGGCTGGAGGTGCCTCTCTAGGAGATATCTGAGAAGTTATACACCTCCCCACCGCCTGGGGGCAGCCAGGGGCCAGCATCTGACTGACCCAGGTGCACAAAATGCCAGACATCTCAAGACTGCAGAAATTAGGGTGCCGTTTTTCACACTCCTGAGCTTTCCATGGGGTCAGACTGAGCTCCGCGTCTCCCCCAAACCCGACTTTGCTTATGTCTTCTTCCTTCCATATCCTGCGTCCCTCCCTGCCTTCTAGGCTTTTCCTGAGTTCATCATCCCCTCAATAAATTCCCTGGATGAGGAACCCTGTCTCAGGCTCTGCTAGGGAACCCAATCTATGTATTGATTCGTCTTTACTTCTCCATCTATTTGACAAAATGGAGAATCACTTAGGCATGTGAACCGTGTGTCTGGCTTGAAGCGAAGGAAATACTGATTTCCAAAGTCTTCTAAGCCTCAGTCTCTCCAGATGTGTCCTCTTCTGGGTTCTGTAACAATTTCCAAGGGAGACTTTTCATAACTCAGATGAGCATCTCTTTGATTGGGATTCATTATTCTAGGCTCAGCTGTTTATTCCTCTTTGGAACTTTTTGTCCAAGGAAAGCCCTTCCCAAAGTTGCCTGTGCCCTAAGGGCTGAGCTATTCTATTCTCAAAGCTCCTGCATACCCCACGGTCCCCACCCGCCGCCACCCCCACCCCAGGCTGCTCACACCCTAGCTCTCACCCTTACCAACACCTGCCTTCTAGTCTTTTCCCAGTTCCGCTGTCTCTGAGAGCTTCCCTTTCTTTCCCTCCTCCCAGCCTTCACTGGATGGGCCTCAGTCTGGCTTCAGGCCACAGGGAGGAGGCGGCTGCCTTTGATGTTGGCAGTGGCTCGGGCTCATCCATAAAGCAGGAGGCAGTGAGAAATGCACGGCTGACCAGGGGTGATGCTCCTCATACGTCACAGAAACCATGAGTGATGAGGAGCGCAGGGAAGAACTGAGAACTGTTTAGCCTGAAAAGGGAAGCGGGTAACCCAAGGCTGGGGGGTTGCCATCTTCATGCACTTAAAAGGTCCTCCTAGGGAAGAGAGATGAGGTTTTCTCTTTGAGAGGCCAGAGGGCGGTGCGGGTACGCATGGGTGGGAAGTCATTCACAGAGGTGGTATCAGCTGCTTGGAAGGAGCCATCCTGGGACCACCCGTGCTCTGTAGCTGAGGCCACACAGTCGCTTAATGGCGATGCCGTAGAGGTGGATCAATGTCACGTAAAGAGTTGGCTGTAATGACCTCTACAGTTACTTTCAACTCTGAGCATCTCTGATTTATTTCCTTTTGGAACAGATATTTGGGGTCAGAGGTGAGGGCCACTGACAGATGGCTTTGAGAAGAATCGATAATAGAGGCAAGCTAGCACATGCAGCTTGCTACACCCAATACCGTGTAGCTTTGAGGCTGAGAGTTTCAAGAGGGAGGAGTAAGGATGCTGCTGCCAGAAAATCCCTGGAGACAGAAGGAGCTCAGTTTATCCAGAAAGAGAGCAGGATGTGTGTGGGTGGTGGTCACCAGGGCTTGGAGTGGCTGGTAAATGATCTGGTCTCCCCAAGGGAATCTGTGCAGCTTCTGGAAAAGTAGTTCCCAGGACAATTCATCGTAAATTCTGAGCACTAGTGCCAGTCTCAGAAAGCAGATCTTGGATGTGTTTGGGCCTGGCCTGGTTTCCGGTGGGGGCAGGAGAGACAAAGTGGTACTTGAGTTAAAGGTTACTCTAGGGCTTCCCTGGAGGCTCAGTGGTAAAGAATCCACCTGCCAAGGCAGGAGACATGGGTTCGATCCCTAGTCTGGGAAGATCCCACATGCCAAAGAACAACTAAACCCGTGTACCGTAACTATTCAGCCTGTGTTCTAGAGCCTGGGAGCCGCAACTACTGAGCTCATGTGCTGCAATTATTGAAACCTGTGAGCCCTAGAGCCCTTGCCCCATGACCAGAGAGGCACTGGGAATCCTTCCCTGTTCATTGCAACTAGAGAGAAGCCCACACAGCAGTGAAGACCCAGCACAGCCAAAAATAAAAAAATAAAAATAAATAGGTAAAGAAAATTATTTAAAAAGGGTACCTCTAGAATGGGTGGGGTTAGCGATAGCTCCGTTACGGAGGCTGGGAAGGCTAACCTGGCTGGGAGAATGCCCTGCCCGGGAGTACCAGGGTGTCATGGCAAGTGTGGGGAGGATGTCGGGGCACTGGTACCAGAGGTAATCACACAGTCAGATATTTTAGCCAACTGTGGATTTCAGTGCCTGATAAGTGTGGGCTCCAGGCTTGTATAGCTATGATTTTTTGATTTATAAGAAAGGCATATTTGGTCTTCATTTGCTGGTTCCTGGTACAAGAGATTGAAAACCTTTGGAATATCTGGAGGGGTTGGGTGAGAGGAGTATTTTTAAGAAATTGTTTTAAAGTCTTTACTGAATTTGTTGCAATATTGCTTCTATTTTATGTTTTGGTTTTTTGGCTGAGAGGCGCAGTGTAATTTTAGCTCTTTGACCAGGGATTCAACCCTCACCCTCTATATTAGAGGACAAAGTCTTAACCACTGGACTGCTAGAGAAGTCCCAGGAGTATCTTTTGTTATTCCTAATAAGGCCGTTTCAACCAGACCTGAGTTTATGCTAAAGAAGTAAATCTTGCTGGCTGCCTAGACGGCTTCAGGATGAGGTCTGGTTTCTATCAGTCATGTGATGAGAAGGTTGGAAATTGAGCTAATCACCAGTGGCCAATGATTTAATCAACCCCGCCTATGTAATGGGACCTCTCCATCAGAACCTCTGAATGAAGGGGTTCAGAGAACTTCTGGGCTGGTGAACATGTGGAGGTGCTGGGGGGCTGGCATACCCAGGGAAAGGGTGGAAGCTCGGTTCCCTTTTTGCTATACCCTGTCCCAAGATTCTCTTCCATATGACTGTTCTGGAGTTGTGTTCTCTGAAATAAGCCAGCCAGAGTAAGAGAACTTTTCCTGAGTACTGGAGGCCACGCTAGCTAATTATCAAACCCGAGGAGGGGGTCATGGGAACCTTGATTTATAGTCAGCTGGTATGAAGTACAGGTGTCTTGGAGACTGGCATCTGAACTGGGGACCGTCTTATGGGTCTGAACCTTTCATCTTTGGGGTTTGCCCTAACTCTGGGTAGTTAGGGTCAGAATTGCTTGGTATGAGGGGAAAAGCCACCCGCTTGGTGTCAGAAGTGAACTGTTCTGTGACTTAAACAAACGAATCTTAGTAATGACCTTGTGCAAATTACTTCTCCATTTCCTCACGTATTAAACAATAATTACACTGGTACTTACTATATAGGATGGTGTGCTGCATGAATGAAATAATAGAAGTGAACCTGTGAGCTTCGGGCCAGATGTGGAGTGTCAATATTTTGTTGCTGCTGTAATTTTTATTATTACCAAGGTGAAGTGGAAACAAAACTTACTGACAGGACATCTGAGAGCCAAGGATTTTGGGGGGAAATCCACATTGATGTTTGTGAATTCCAAGAGTATGGGGATGAGGCTGTGAACAAGCCAGGCACCCAGATCCTGCTCTAAGCTACTAGAGACACCCAGAATATGTCAAAAATAGAATTCTTCCACTTGACCAAAACTATGTAGTTTACAAAACCCGTTAATAATTGCTAATGTTTTCTGAATGCACGCTACGTCTCAAATCCTGTCCTTTACCTGGGACTCAGTCTCTATTTGTAACTCTGTTTTTTTGGTAGGGAAAAAAATTGAGGCTGAGAAAGGTTAAATGACAAACCTGAAGTCACTTAGCTAAGAATTGGTGGAAGTGGTATTTGAACCAGGTACTCTGGCTCCCGGAGAAGGCAATGGCACCCCACTCCAGTACTCTTGCCTGGAACATCCCATGGACGGAGGAGCCTGGTAGGCTGCAGTCCGTGGGGTCACTAAGAGTCGGACACAACTGAGCGACTTAGCAGCAGCAGCAACTCTGGCTCCAGGTCCTCCAGGCTTCCTAAATGCTGTTTGGCAGGTGAGAATTCTACCACTGAACCACCAATGTTGGTCCTCGCAGTAACTCTGAGAGCAGAAAAGGGAGCAGTGTGTCTGTTTCAGAGTTGAACACATAAGGCTCAGAGAAGCTGAGTGACAGATGCAGGGTCACTCAGCAAGAGAGTGGTTCCTTTGAGGATCAGAGTTCCTGCCTTCTGATTCCCGTTGGGGGTTCTCTTTGAGGACATTGAGCTTGTTTGTGCTGGGCTGAGTGAAGTCAGGCTATTCATCTGTGAGTCTTCAGCTCAAAGGACTTGAAGTTTAGGCTGAAGTTTCCACCATGTCTCTTGTATCTTGCTCGGGGAACCAGGAGCCTGGCAGCTCCCAGGGGTTGAATGAGAGCAGGAGAGTGGGGTGCAGCTGTCCATGTAGCCCCCCATCACTTACCTGTATCCCTCACCTTTGTGCATGTAAACTGAGAGAAGAGGTAAAGGCAGCCCAGCTCTCTATGACTGAAGGCAAATGAGGGTTTTTTCCTTAATTTTATTGAAGTATAGCTGATTTACAATGCTGTTAATTTCTGCTGTATAGCACAGTGATTTATTTTTCATACACACACGCACACACATCTCTCTCTCTATATATATATACACACACACATATACACATATATTCTTTCTCTGTTTTTTCCACTATGGTTTATCATAGGATTTTAAAATTTTATTTACTTATTTATTTTCACTAAAAAAAAACGAAATGCCTGTTATGTGCTAGGCACTGAGCTAGATGCTGAAGATACACAGATGAAAAAGCCAGCTGTCACCTTTAGGAAAAATGTTTACCTAGGGAGCCCATTAAGTCCCAGATCACTGTAGGGTGTATGCAATGACATAAATGCATGCATAGACTCATACTGCGCTCAGTCACTCAGTCATGTCTGACTCTCTGCGATCCCATGGACTGTGGCCTGCCAGGCTCCTCTGTTTGTGAAATATTCCAGGCAAGAATACTGGGGTGCATTGCCATTTCCTTCTCCATTAAGTTTGTTTTAAATTGAAGGATAATTGCTTTACAATATTGGTTTGGTTTCTGCCATACATCAGCATGAATCAGCCACAGTTGTACATATGTCCCCTCCCTCTTGAACCTCCCACCCTTTCCCACCCCGCTAGGTGGTTCAGTTCAGTTTAGTTCAGTCGCTCAGTCGTGTCCGACTCTTTGCGACCCCATGAATCGCAACACACCAGGCCTCCCTGTCCATCACCAACTCCCAGAGTTTACTCAAACTCATGTCCTTCGAGTTAGTGATGCTATCCAGCCATCTCATCCTCTGTCGTCCCCTCCTCCTCCTGCTCCCAATCCCTCCCAGCATCACGGTCTTTTCCAATGAGCCAGCTCTTTGCATGAGGTGGCCAAAGTACTGGAGTTTCAGCTTCAAAATCAGTCCTTCCAATGAACACCCAGGACCGATCTCCTTTAGGATGGACTGGTTGGATCTCCTTGCAGTCCAAGGGACTGTCAAGAGTCTTCTCCAACTCCACAGTTCAAAAGCATCAATTTTTCGGCATTCAGCTAGAAAGCTGTGAAGAATCATAGTCCAACTCTCACATCCATACATGACCACTGGAAAAACCATAGCCTTGACTAGACGGACCTTTGTAGGCGAAGTAATGTCTCTGCTTTTTAATATGCTGTCTAGGCTGGTCATTGTTTCAGAGCCCCAGTTTGTATCACAGTACTTTGAATATAGTTTCTTGTGCTTCACTGTAGGACCTTGTGTATCCATCCTACATATAATAGTTTGCACCAGAGGACAGTTTTGTGCTGCAAGAGGATATTTCAGCTTTCTGGAACAAGGCCTTCCAGCTCCAGTTCCAGGCTGCGAGGAGGAAGAGGAGCATGGATGCAGTCAAATGACTGGTTCTGAGAGGGGACTCCCCCCAGACCTTTTTTGGTTGATGACCATGCAGGTGGATTCTGTGCTAATGTGCATCTTGGCATAGCTGGTTTCACTGGTTGCACAGCCAGGCCACCAAGCATCAACTCTATGAAATCAGTTTTCCCTTTTCGGGGAAAGTGGGCTTTGGATCTGCTGCCGTGATTTCTGCCTGTCACAAGCATGGCAGCCCTAAGAGCTGGACACGTGTCTGTGGTCCCCTCGACCTCCCAGCTCTGCAAATCTGCATCAGATCCTTTATTCTTGCCTCCCTGGTCTATCAGCTCAGGAATGTACAGGTGGCCAGGCCGAGTAATTCCATGTCACCCTCTTTAGGAAAGTGGAGAAGGTGGAAAAGTCTTTTATTGCCAGACTGACACTTGCTGTTCCTCTCAAATTGCTAACTGGGGGGCTCTGGGGTCTGACATTAGGACATGAGCATCAATTTTCAGATGTGCATGGGATTCTGCCTTGCTGGCTCTTTCTGCCTCTACTTCCCCATTTTATATCCGATTCTGGCATTTGAAATGGTTGGATGGCATCACCAACTCAATGGACATGAACTTGGGCAAACTCCAGGAGATGGTGAGGGACAGGGAGCCCCAGTGAGCTGTAGTCCATGGGGTTGCAAAGAGTCAGACCTGACCTGGGACTGAACAACAACAACAGGTGGTGAATGATAATTTTATGAGAAACAGATATGTTGAAGGAACCAGATGGTGGGAGCTTGGCATTGAGAGCTTCTGCCTCTGAATCTGTGACTTGACTTTGAAGATTCGGTCCACCTGTGCTCTGAACAGCGTTGTGGGGGTAGTAGACCATAGGGGTTGAGAGCCAGGGCTGCGGAGTGAGATGATCTTGACTGAAGTTTTATAATCATATACAGTAAGTCTTCTACATACAAAACTTCAAGTTTTGAACTTTCAAAGATGTGAACATATTATAAAGTTATTACAGTACAGTAGGCAACTGTGTTAGTTGGGTGAACTATGCTTCGTTGCTCAGTCACGTCCAACTCTTTGTGACCCTACAAACTATAGCCCTCCAGGCTCCTCTGTCCTTGGGGATTCTCCAGGCAAGAATACTGGAGTGGGTTGCCATGCCCTCCTCCAGGGTTAGTTGGGTACCTAGGCTAATTTTGTTGGACTTACAAATAAGTTTGACTTTCAAACGTGCTCTTGGAATGGAACTTGTTCCTATGTAGGGGATTTACTCTATCAGTTAGATGACCTTGGGTAAGATATTCAATCCAATTTGGGGAGAATTAAATAACTTGTAAACTATGCAGCATGGTAGAGCTCAATGGTGAGTTGGGTCTCACCCTCCTCCCTCTTTACATCTCCATCTATTCACCAATTTTTTGGCTTCTAATTCAGTAGAACATTTTTCTATTCCCTCATTTCTGTTCTTTGAGCTGGGGGCTTTCTCCTGAGATTGTCTGGATTGGGTTCTCCTCCTCTGTTGGCTAAGATGATAGAGGGACCTTTCTTTGGAGCGGGAGTGATGGGGAAGATGTTTTAGCATGTCCACCATGATGGTGTAGGGAATTTTAGGTCCTACTTTCTCCTTGACAGCCCTGAGAGATGTCCACCCCTCTAAGAGTGTGAGAAGGTGGCCAGTCAGAGAGAAGCATCTTCATGAACTGGAAATAACAGTGTCTTCTAAAGTTGGGGCCAAGGCTGCTTCTGTCTTCCTAGAATGATTTCTTAGCAGAACACCTTTTATCCCCTGGGCCTGTTAGCTATTTCAGGGACATTCTAAGTGGCTATTAACAAATGTTGAATTATGGCTGCAAACCTCTGGGAGCTCGAGTGACATTCACATGAATCACAAGTGAGCTCTGTGCAGTCAAGGCTGCCACAATGGGCTGGGATTAAACAAACAGGGACTGTTGTTCTCCTCTGAAGCAATGAGGCAAGAAGGCGGCTCCTTGGAGTCTGTGGTCTCAGGCAACATGCCCCTGGGAAGCAGGACACTGTTCCACGACACATAGCTCATTGCTGTAGGGAAGACATGCTCTGGGTTTGCAGAGAGGTGTAATCCAGCTTCATGTCTGGAGGAATTTACCAACAGTCAGTATGCCCAGAGGGGTTTCCCAGGTGGCGCAGTGATAAAGAATCCACCTGCCAATGCAGTAGACACAAGAGACTTGGGTTTGATCCCTGGGTCCCAGAGATTCTCCTGAAGTAGGAAGTGGCAACCCACTCCAGTATTCTTGCCTGGAAAATTCCATGCACAGAGGAGTCTGGAGGGCTGCCGTCCATAGGGTCACAAAGGGTTGGACACTAACTGAGCTACTGTACATATACACATGCGTTATGTCCAGAGATATACTAGCCAGTCTCAGGGGTTATGAGTTACCCAGGGTACTGGTTCAGCCAGCATTGACTGAGTGCTTCCTAAGCTCTGGGCTAAGCTCTAAAGACATGGAAATGCATAAGGCTTGGTCCTGGAGAAGGAAATGGCAACCCACTCCAGTGTTCTTGCCTGGAGAATTCCATGGACAGAGGAGCCTGGCGGGCTGCAGTCCATGGGGTCACAGAGAGTTGGACACGACTGAGTGACTAACACACACACACATACACACACACAAGGCCTGGTTCAGAAGGTCAAGGAGCTCATAGCCTGGCGGGGAGCAGTAAACAGATTCTGGGAAAACAACCGAAGTTTATACAAGACAACACAGGGGAGGCTCTAAAGATATTCCAAGAGATTATATGTGTATTTTTTTTTCTTTTTTACCCTTTGCGACAATTTAAAATGTGTATATATATACATACACACACACACATATATATATGAGACTGATGCAAAGGATTCCTGCGTATCCTTTCTCCAGTGGTCCCAGAGATATCCTCTTTGGCCAAAGGATCCCTCCCAGGAGGCTCTTGGTTGTCAAATCTTCTGAGTCTCCTGTATTCTGGAACTGCTTCTCACTTTCTTCCTGACCTTCATGACCTTGACTTTTTTTCTTTTTAAATAATTCAAGGCTAGTCATTTTGCCAAATGATTTTCAGTTTGGGTTTGTCTGATGTTCCGTCTTGATTAGATCCAGATAATGAGTTTGGGGCTGAATTTCACAGGTGGGTGGTTTAGTCGCTATGTCGTGTCCTACTCTTGCGACCCCAGGGACTGTAGCCCGCCAGGCTCCTCTGTCCATGGGATTCTCCAGGCAAGTATACTGGAGTGGGTTGCCATTTCCTTCTCCATGGGGTCTTCCCAACCCAGGAACTGAACCCGGGTCTCCTGCCTTTCAGGCAGATTCTTTACCCACTAAGCTACGAGGGAAAATCACCAAATTTCACAGGATGGGGGCAGAATTCTCATTGCATTCTATCTGGAGGCACATGATAGCTTATTTGTCCCAATACTTACGGTGTTAACTTTTATCACTTGATTAACGTGGCATCTTCCAGGGAGAGGCTCTGAGACTATGTAAAGCCCCATTTCTCCTCCCTCTTTCACCCTCTGGTTTTATCATCCATTGATTTTTCTTGCCTGAATTATTACAATGATGCTTGCCAAATGGTGATTTCCTAATTCCATCTTTCCATCTACATTTATTAGTTGGCTTTCTAAAATGTAGAAGAGCTTTCTCGTTTCCCTTTCTTATTCATTTTATTTCAGTAGAGGCCCCAATTTCTGTTTTATTCAATAGGTTCTCCCTGTTAATATCATTATTCAAAACTCAAAATCTCCCATATCTGGAAACCCTTTCAAGCTGATATCTGTTTCCTTTTTGACATTTCCCTGGATCCCTTGCACATGTTTAAAATTTCTGGCCCAACAAGGAGGCTCATTTATTTTTCCTCCCTCAGTCCTGTAACTAGCTACTTTTCCAGTGAATCCTAATATCTTTTAGTGGGAAATGGTATTCAGAACCAAGATCTGGATGCTGGGTATGCTCATTACTACTAGATTGTCACTGCTCTGGGCCCTCCCAGTGGACAAAACTAGGAAATTTACATGCATATTAGCATCTACATTGAACCACCAGTTCACATAGAGGCTTCCAGTTTTAATCAAACACCATGAATTCATTCTTTTTTTGCTCTTTCCAAAGTGATCTTTCATTTTTTTCCTGCAGGGAGGAAATCTGCCTCCCATGATCTTATTTATGTGCTCCATTCTGTTGAATGGAGACTATTTTCATATTCCTCCAGACTGCTCCTCTGCTTGGATGTCTCCACACACCCAGTCCCTGCTGGGCTGACTTTCTGCCTCTCCCCAATGCCCCCGTTCTGTGTGCTCTGGTGCTACCAGACTGCCTTCCATTCTTATTCAGATTCCCTCAGTTGTCCCCAAAACGTTTGTACAGCTTGTTAACTTTAAAAATTCAGGCTCCACTGAAAAGGCAATCAAGATTCAGGTATTGCATATTATTATTCTGTTTGTTTAATCAATACTTCTCCCAACATGACATAACATACACATACACAGTTTTTTTAAATAGTTTTATTGAGATGCAATTCTTATTTCATATAATTAACCCATAAAAAGTATAAAATTCAGTAGATTTAGTGCATTCACAGAATAGTGAATTTTAGAACATATTCATTACCCCTGAAAGAAACTGGATCCATTAGCTGTTACCTCCCCTCCCACCAAACTCTATCAGTTTAGTTCCTCACTACTCTACCCTCTGTCTCTGTAGATTTGTCCATTTTGAATATTTCATACTAATGCAATCACATACTATATCGTATTTATGTTGTGACAGACTTCTTTTGTGTAACATAATGTTTTCAGGGTCCATCCATGTTGTAGCCTGTATCAGTACTTCATTTCCTTTTATTCCCCAAAATGTTTCATTATATGGATATGTCACATTTTATTTATCTTTTCATCCTTTGAGCTGTTTCCATTTTTTTTGGCCATTATGAATAATACTCCTATTCACACTTCCTCTAGTATTGACTTTTGGAAGAAAACAAATCCAAACAAAGTGGTCCCATACAGTAATCTGGTATTATGAATCTGTCTGATTAGTTCCTTGTGGTTTCACTTAACCTAATCCTCCCTTCTCTGTATTTCTTATAAACTCAGAGTTGGGTTTAAAGAGTTGATGAGGTTCAAGGTTAATGTTTTTGGCGGAGAACTCCATGGATGAAGCTGTGTACTTTGTATTGCATCATAGCAGGAGGAGCTTACTCTGTGATGGTCCCTTTCTTAGAGATGCTAGTTTTGGTCCCTTGGTTAAGGTAGCAACTGCTGGGTCTCTCCCTTGCATCTCTTCCCATCATCAGATCATCTGCCATCATCTGTGGGATCATACTCTGATACCCTGTTAATACTGTATTTACCCTCATGTTTGAACCTGAATTAGCAGTTTCGTTAGAGTTTGCAAAATTGTGATTTCTCAATTCTTTCTACATTTATTGGCTGACATTCTTTTGTAAAGAAGAGCTTTCCCTCATCAGCTGGGGATCAACCAGAGTTCCTCCTATGAAGGCAGGATAAATGCTTACTCTTGTCCTTTAATTATCAGTTTCCAGAGGATAGAATTGATGTAATAACTGCTGTAATAACTGGGTGGGAGGGGAGAGGGCAGGTTGGTAGGGATCCAGGCAGCTGTAGTCAAGGTAACCACAGACTCTTTTCAGATCCCCTGGTATCCCAAGATGGGGATGTTCATCTTTTAGACATGGTTCTCACTCGTCCTGAGACTGGGCAAACCTGGGATAGATGTGGCAGGAACTAAGGTTGGCAGAATAGGGCTGTGACATCCCCGACCATGTGGCGTAAGGCAGGTCATAAAATTAGGGATCCTGAGTATTCGTCCTGATTCTTAGTATCTCCTCACTTCCCTGGAGCCTCCCCAGGAGATGCCCAATGCTTATGCTGCCTTGCTCCTGTCTCCAGGAAGTTCACACAGCCTCCCTCCTCAGTGGGCACAGAGGAGGTGGAGTAGGAAGGGAAGTCTCACATGTGGATTCCATTTAATTAAACCACCTGAATACGTTGCTGTTGTCACTAAGTCATGTATGGCTCTTGCGACCCCATGGACTGTAGCACACCAGACTTGCCTGTCCTTCACAATCTCCTAGAATTTGCTTATGTTTATGTCCACTGAGTCAGTGATGCCATCCAACCATCTCATCCTTTGTCGTCCCCTTCTCCTTTTGCCTTCCATCTTTCCCAGCATCAGGGTCTTTTCTAATGAGTCAGTTCTTCACATCAGGTGGCCAAAGTATTGGAGCGTCAATTTCAGCATCAGTCCTTCCAATGAGTATTCAGGATTGATTTCCTTTAGGACTGACTAGTCTGATCTCCTTGCAGTCCAAGGGACTCTCAAAGTCTTCCCCAACACCACAGTTGGAAAACATCAGTTCTAATCTAATTCTAACCTGGATACATGACTAGAGCCAATCATTACTCTGTGCCAGGTGGGGTTGAAAGCATCTCCCAGTGATGTGATGAGGGAGGTACTCTCACTGCTCGGATTGTGTGTAAGGATTGAAGCACAGGAGGTTAAAGGAACTGCCAAGGTCTCTAGCTTGATGATCCATTCACTCCCCGATTCTGCCTCCCCAGGCAGTACATGAAAAGCTGTTAGGAGGGAGGAGGGGGCAGTGTCACATTCTCCTTCCCCCAGCCTTTATTTCTCTGGATAACTGGATATTTCTGTGGCTATTTGGCTTCCAGTCTGGAGGGAGGGGCTTCTGGGTACAACGAGAGGGGAGCAAAGTGGGGCTTTCAGAGGGGAGAGGCACCCCAGGAATGCATGCTTGATGGTCCCCAGGAACCCTTGGCATCATGGCTCTGTCCCTCACTCTGCATCGCTCTGCTGACAGCACCCAACAGAGGCACTGTTTCCTTCCCGCATCCTGCTCTCCGCCTGGCCTGCTAATTATCTGGTATGCTAATGAGCCCAGAGGATTAACACAAAACATGGGTAATGATGATTTCACTTGATAGATTTAAAGCTACCTTCCTGGGAAAACGTAATTCAGTCTGGTTGCTGGGAGAGCATCTCCCTGAGGTCTCAGTAGCAGAGGACCAGACACCTGACCAAAATGTGTACTTCATTCAACCTACTGTTTTCTCATTCACTCATTCATTTATTTTGCACTCCCCAAGGGCCTACTTGGTACCAGGATGGATAAAGCACATCTCCTGATCTCAGTGAAATCTCATATTTTCAGAGGGATGCACATATGTAAACATAAACTTTATATTAGAACTGTCATGACAGAATTATCTATGTTGTATGTGTTTGTAGGGGGGGGCAGTGCAGAGGACGGAGTGATTATTCCAACTCGGGGGAGTGAAATGGCTTTATGAGGAAGGTAGCCTTTTAGTGAGGCTCTCAGGAGGAGTAGAATTTTGACAAGTGAAAAGGGCAGGTGAGTACATCCCATGGCCAGGGAATGGTGCAAGTAAAATTACCTGTAAATTATATGCTTGGGTAGAAACAAGAACAGGAGATAATGCTGCAGAGTTGGTCCTTGCCTGGCTGTGAGGGACCCCAAGTGTTGTAGGCACTGGGGAGCTTTTGAGGGCTCTGAGTGATGTGATCCCATTGTATTAGTTTAGCTAAAAAGTTCATAACATCTTATAGAAAAATGCAAATGAACTTTCTGACCAACCCAATACTTTTTTTTTTTTTTAGAATCATGCTTAGGGATATCCTGGTTGATGATGGTTTGGCTAAGAAAGAGGTTGCAAGGGTATGCTTTTCATTTGATAGTTTTCTTATTATTACTATTTAAAAAATAAGAGGTTTTTTTTTTTTTTTTTTGCCATTATTGGATTCTTACCTATTAATCTTATCTTTGTGGAGCTCAAGTCTTTCGGTGTGAATTACTGACTGTAAGTGTAAAAAATACTTCAGGCAGTGAAAAACTTCATCATCATGTGCTGAGAGAACTAATCAAGGCATTAAGGGAAGATTTAAATCTGTATTTCTCAACCTTGACTGTACAGTGAAGTTACGAGGGAAGCTTTAAAAAATACTGATGACTGAGTCCCACCCCAGAGATGTCTGGGTTAAAGCCGGGGTGTCAGAATTTTTCAAAGCTCACCAGATTAATTCTAAAGCTCAGCCAAGGTTAAAAGCTACTAGCAAGAGAACCAGCAGTACGGAGAATTGGGAGCAAAATCCAATGCTGGGTTTGCTGATGGGTCTTCTCCCACAGAGAGGCTAGCCCTTGCCCTGGTCCTGATCCACTTTCTGTCTGTAGCTTTATCTCCTATGCCTGCCGTGTTCCTCCTGCTGTCGCATTCCGGTTATCAATGGACAGGCCTGTATGTTACGGCTTGGCCCCAGAAGACAATTCTTGTCTTAGGCCGGCCAGGCCATAGCTGGCTGGGGCTTTGCTGGCCAGAAATTGAAGTTGTGAGGTTCTGCTCCTGAAATTATTAATCAAGGACTTTCCAGCTCCCCAACAGGGAGAACCTTTATTTTGGGCAAAGTGTCCCATTTGGCTTCTGACTCCTGATAAGCCTATTTGTTGTTACTGTTCAGCAATCTGGTCATGTCTGACTCTTCATGACCCCATGGACTGCAGCATGCCAGGCTTCCCTGTCCCTCACCATCTCCCATAGTTTGTCCAAGTTCATGCCTGTTGAATTAGTGATGCCATCCCACCATCTCATCCTCTGTTGTCCTCTTCTGCTTTTCCTCCTGCCTTCAGTCTTTCCCAGAATCAGGGTCTTTTCCAATGAGTCAGTTCTTTGCATCAGGTGGCCAAAGCATTGGTGCTTCAGCTTCAGCAACAGTCCTCCCAATGAATATTCAGTGTTGATTTCCTTTAAGATTAACTGATTTGATCTCCTTGCAGTCCAAGGGACTCTCAAGAGTCTTCTCCAGCCTATCTGCTGCTGCTGCTGCTAAATCACTTCAGTCATGTCCGATTCTGTGCGACCCCATAGATGGCAGCCCACCAGGCTCCCCCGTCCCTGGGATTCTCAAGGCAAGAACACTGAAGTGGGTTGCCATTTCCTTCTCCAATGCATGAAAGTGAAAAGTGAAGTCACTCAGTCATGTCAGACTCTTAGTGACCCCATGGACTGCAGCCTACCAGGCTCCTCTGTCCATGGGATTTTCCAGGCAAGAGTACTGGAGTGGGTTGCCATTGCCTTCTCCGCCAGCCTATCTGTGGGGTCTCAAATTTCACCATGTGGTTGCCAGTGTCTCGGTGATGCCGGTGGCTGGCTCTAGCTGTCCAGTAGCTTGGGATTCCAGAGTTCAAGGTGCTCTTCTTTTTGCCAGAGTGAGGGGTATGGGCTGGAGGGGCCCCAGAAGGTCCTGCCCAAGTATAGGGTTGGGGATCCAGGGGTTCAGAGTTAGGACTGGAGCTGGGCACTCAGATTCCCTTTGACTGGCTGCCTGTCTGCCCATCAGAGTGGTCAGAAGCAGGGCTTCCTTCCTGAGATCAGACCTCATTCCTTTGGGACTGTCATGAAGAGAGACTTAGCTTCTGGGGTACATGGCGCCAACTGGCATTAAGGAAATGGCCAGGTCACTCGCTGACTTACAGCCTCACCATGGTCACCACAGGGCTCAGGGCAGAGGCCCACTGTCACGTTTCATGGCCATCATGAACCCACCCGAGCTGGCTTTTCCTGCCTCATCTCTGCCACGGCAGCTCTCAGCCCCATCTGCCCGTTTCTCTCTCCTTTCATTATGCACTTACTATGGTTCATGCTTTGACCTATATTATCTGTCTTTGATGACAGCACAGCTGTCTCACCTGCCCCCAGGGAGCTGGTCAAGGTGTCCAGTTCTGGTCAGAAGGTGATGTGACCCCATTCTGGGACCTCAAGAAGCTCACCCAGGCCATTGACACTTAAGGACGGATGTTGTACCTGGGAGTCGAAGTGGGCAGTCACAGTAGGAACTGACCACTTACAAAATGCCAAATGCAAATAGATCATTGTTTACGACTCCCAAACCTCGGGTGCCAACTCCAGCCTCATCCTAGGAAGCGCAGGTCGTTTCAGGCTTCAGGAAGTTCTTTCAGTAGAGCCTGGGATGCTCCCGACTGTCTGCTGGAAGAGATACAGGCTTATCCATCCTTCAGTTGCCTAGGCCTGGGCTGGACTGAATCTCCCCATCACAGAGAAGGAGCATTGGCTTCAGAATCAGAGGATCAGTACCTTGAAGCCAATTCAGCACTCATCAGCTTTGTGAACTTGGTAAATACCTGTAAGGGTCATTTTTTGTTTTTACTTTTTATTTCATATTGGGGTAGAGCTGATTAACAATGTTATGATAGTTTCAGGTGAAGGACTCAGTCATACATGTATGTGTATCCATTCTCCCCCAACTCCCCTCACATCCAGGCTGCCACATAACATTGAGCAGAGTCCGCATGCTATACAGTAGGCCCTTGTTGGTTATCCATTTTATTGATACATATGTTCCTATTGCCATTTTCTTAATTGTTTGGGGTTTGATTTTAGATGTTTTTCTTCACTTGTATTTCTTACTATATAAGTCCCTATAACATTTGTTGTAAAGCTGATTTGGTGGTAATGAATTCTCTTAACTTTTGCTTGTCTTGAAAAGCTTTTGATTTCTCCATCAATTTTGAATGAGATCCTTGCCAGGTAGAGTAATCTTGGTTGTAGATATTTCCCTTTCAGTACTTTAAATATATCCTGCTATTCCCTTCTGGCCTGCAGAGTTTCTGCTGAAAGATCAGCTGTTAAATGTATGGGGTTTCCCTTGTACGTTACTTGTTGCTTTTCCCTTGCTGCTTTTAATATTCTTTCTTTGTGTTTAATCTTTGTTAGTTTGATTAGTATGTGTCTTGGCATGTTTCCCCTTGGGTGTATCCTGTATGGGACTCTTTGTACTTCTTGGACTTGATTGACCATTTCCTTTTCCATGTTGGGGAAATTTTCAACTATAATCTCTTCAAAAATTTTCTCATACCCTTTCTTTTTCTCTTCTTCTTCTGGGACCCCTATAATTTGAATGTTGGTGTGTTTGATGTTGTCCCAGAGGTCTCTGAGACTATCCCCAGTTATTTTCATTCTTTTTATTTTGCTCTTCAGAGGTTATTTCCCCCATTTTATCTTCCAGCTCACCGATTCATTCTTCTGCTTCAGAGATTCTGCTATTGATTCCTTCTAGAGTATTTCTGATTTCAGTAATTGTGTTATTTGTCTCTGTATGTTTAATTTTTAATTCTTCTAGGTCTTTGTTAACTGATTCTTGCATTGTCTCCATTCTGTTTTCAAGGTTTTTGATCGTCTTTACTATCATTATTCTGAATTCTTTTTCAGGTTGTTTGTCCATTTCCTCTTCATTTATTTGGATGTCTATATTTCTAGTTTGTTCCTTCATTTGTACAGCATTTCTCTGCCTTTTCATTATTTATTTTATTTTTTTAAACTTATTGTGTTTAAGGTCTCCTTTTCCCAGGCTTCAAGGTTGAATTCTTTCTTCCTTTTGGTTTCTGGCCCCTAAGGTTGGGGCAGTGGTTTGCATAAGCTTCGTATAGGGTGAGATTTATGCTGAGTTGTTTTTTTGTTTGTTTTTCCTCTGGTGAGCAAAGCTGAGTGAGGTGGTCATCCTGTCTGTTGATGATTGGGTTTGTGTTTTTGTTTTGTTTGTTGTTTGGATGAGATGTCCTACACAGGGTGCTACTGGCGGCTGGGTGATGCTGGGTCTTGTATTCAAGTGGTTTTCTTTGTGTGAGTTCTCACTATTTGATACGCCCTAGGGTTAGTTCTCTGGTGGTCTAGGGTCTTGGAGTCAGTACTCCCATTCCCAAACGCTCAGGGCTTGATCTCTTGGTTTTGGACACTCTTGAGTGACTTCTCAAACCTGGATGAAGCCATTTGGACCAAGTATGTTTTAAGTTCCAATGGGTCAGTGTCTCCAATCTGATGTTCTTGGAACACTTCTTCATAGTAGGAAGTCAGGCTCCAGAAGTCATTTCATCCTGCTCCCATGTCCGCCACCGGCCTGGGCCCCGTCTGCTGTACCTTCATGCTCCTGCTCGCTCTCTGCAGCCTGTCCATTTTAAATACAGCTGCGTGTACATGTCCATCCCAAACTCCCTAACTGTTCCTTCCCCCAAGCCACTGTAAGTTCGTTTTCTAAGTCTCTGAGTACCTGTAAGACTCAGTTTTTTATCTCAGAGTTTCTCAGCCTTGGCACACAGACAAGACGGATGCTTCTTTGTGTTGGAGGCTGTCCTGCTCACTGTAGGGTGCTGAGCAGTATGGCTGCCCGGTAGTACCTTTCCCGTCCTGCCAAGTTTTGACTGCCAGAAATATTTCCAGACATAGCCCAGTGTCTCCTGTGGGGCAGAGCTGTCCCTGGTTGAGAACCACCGGTTTATCTATAAGTTGGGATGAACACCCCTGGGCTCAGGGGTTGTCCTCAGATGTCAGTAAGTGTGGTTTGCAGGGACAGCCCTTGGCACACAGCAGGTGGCCCTTGGCAGCACAGTGAGGCCCAGGGATGCTGTGGGTTCCCTTGGCTGCCTCTCAATAAGAGCTTCCCCTCCTGGTGCCAGGCCTGCAAGGCTCCCCAAGCCAGGTGGGCACCAGGCTCTTTGGCACCTCTGGTCCCTTGGCCTTTGGCCATGTGTGTAGGTGTCAGCCTCCTGGACTTCTGTCCCACAACCCTGAGCCAGAGCTGCTCCCCAGGGCATGAGTAGCAGTTCTGTTGCCACCTCAACGGGGCCAGGCCACCAGGGCCCACTTTCAGTGCCCTGGGGATTCCCAGGGAGTGGCTCCTCCTAGCAGCATTTTCTGTAGGAGAAGGGAAGGGAAATTACTAGCATTCTCTGAGCATTACCATGGCACTACTCCATCTATTGGGAGAAACGCTCACCTTCTCCTGCAAGGGAGAGAAGAGTAGAAAATCACCAGGAGAAAAGCAAGATCATTAGAGACAGAGACCTGAATTCATATTTTCCCATTGCTGCTGCTGCTTTTTTTGTTTTATTTTTTATGTTATTTTAAAATTTGTATTTGGAGGATAATTGCTTTGCAATGTTGTGTTCATCAGTACTGTTATTCTGTTATTGTTGTTTGGTCACTCAGTCTTGTCCGACTCTTTGCAACCCCATGGACTGCAGCCCATCAGGCCTCCCTGTCCTTCAGCAACTCCTGGAGTTTGCCTAAACTCATGTCTATTGAGTCGGTGATGCTGTCCAACCATCTCATCCTCTATCGTCCCCTGCTCCTCTTGTCTTCAATCTTTCCCAGCATCAGGATCTTTTCTAATGAGTCAGCTCTTTGCATCAGGTGCCCAAATTATTGGAGCTTCAGTTTTGGCATCAGACCTTCCAATGACTATTCAGGGTTGATTTCCTTTAGGATTGACTGGTTTGATCTCCTTGCTGTCCAAGGGACTCTCAAGAATCTTCTCCAGCACCACAGTTCAAATGCATCGATTCTTTGGCACTCGGCCTTCTTTATGGTCCAACTCTCACATCCATACATGCCTACTGGAAAAACCATAGCTTTGATTATATGGACCTTAGTCAGCAAAGTAATGCCTCTGCTTTTTAATATGCTGCCTAGGTTTGTCATAGCTTTTCTTCCAAGGAGCAAGCTTGTGTTAATATGTGATATTTATTTTTCTCTTTCTGACTTACTTCACTCTGTGTAACCTATATGGCTCTAGGTTCATCCATCTCACTAGAACTGACTCAAGTTTGTTCCTTTTTATGGCTGAGTAATAGTTTTTTTAGATTTTTTTTTAATATGGACCATTTTTAAAGTCTTTATTGAATTTGTTACAATATTTCTTCTGTTTTATGTCTTGGTTTTTTTTTCAGCTTCACAGTGTGTGGGATTTTCCCTCCTGATCAGGGATCTAACTCACACCCCCTGCATTGGAAGGTGAAATCTTAACCATTGGACCATCAAGGAAGTCCCTCCCCTTGCTGAAATGGGGAAATACATATATCTGTATTGGTATCTATACCTATACATGGGTTTCCCTGGTGGAGCAGACTAAAGAATCCACCTGCAATGCAGGAGACCTGGGTTTGATCCCTGTGTCAGGAAGATCCATTGGAGAATGAAATGGCAACCCACTCTAGTATTCTTGCCTAGAGAATCCCATGGACAGAGGAGCCTGGCGGGCTACAATCCATGGGGTCGCAAAGAGTTGGACACAACTGAGCAACTAGGCATGCACACACACACCTATATACCTCACATATGTTTATATTGCATGTATCATGTGATATATATCTCATATGTTGTATCTCATACAATATATATGATATGTATGATAGAGTTAGTATGAACATTTAATTAAATCAGCAGAGTTAGTGTGAACATTTAATTATATCAGCTAATGGATGCCCAGCAGGGGCTGACCTGTAATAAGTAGTAACTATTTGGTGGTTCTCTTCTACCTTTTTATTTTTTTTTTCAATTTATTTATTAAAGTATAGTTAATTTACAATATTGTGTTAGTTTCAGGTGTATAGCTGCGGGTTCTTTTCCATTATAGGTTATTACAAGATATCGAATATAGTTCCATGTGCTATGCAGTAAATCTTTGTTGTTTGTGTACTTTATATACAGTGGTGTGTATCTATTAATCCCACACTCCTAATTTAGCACCCCCCCCCTTTCCCCTTTGGTAGCAATAAGTTTCTTTTCTATGTCTGTGCATCTGTTTTGTAAATAAGTTAATTTGTATTATTCTCTTCTGTCTTTACACAGATGATCTCAGTTCATTCTCCCAATAAAGGAGGGAAGCAGGTATTGAACAGAAGTGGTCCTAATCAGGTCCCCTGATGGCTTAAATTGGGGGCCCAGGCCTCCCTTTAGAGGAGGCTGTGTTTCAAGGGAGGCCCTGGCTTCCTGAGAGCCCCCCACCCCAGATAAAGAGGCCAGCTAGGCACAACTTCCAGAATAGATGGGGGAAGCATAGCTGCTTTCCCTGGAGCCCTCACAGTTTACAGACAACACTCGTGTGTGTAATCACCATGTGATAACGGGGCACAGTGATGGGGCAGGCGGAGTTACTCCTGCTTTGCAGATGAGGAAATTCAAGTTCAAGGAAGTTAAGGGGCTTTTTCCAAAGTTATGCCCTGGCCAAGTCAGGGTCCCCACAGAAATCGGCCAGACTAGCCATCCTGCACATGGATTATGATCCCCGTCCCCGTGCAAAAAAAAATAAGATTAATGTCCTCTTTCCTCAGAGGGCCCCAGCGTCAAGCTCCTGGGGTGCAGGATAGGGTACCTCAGATTCCAGGACAGCACCAACCATTGGCTGTAAAGTTCCCAGAACACCCCCTGCCCAGAGAGCCAGGAGCCCTAAATTGCCCCGAGAGGAGTCGAGAAGCCAGACTCAACGTAACTCTCACAAGGGCTGGCACTGACTCTGACACTCATTTCCAGATTCTCAGACCTTCCTCACTTCTTCACCTGGCGTCTTCCTCAGCCGTGGCTCCTGCCCATCAGACCCCAAGTGGGATAAAAGGAAAGGCCTGCAGAGCTGCAGACTGAAATCTCTCTCTTGCTCTTTTGGTAGAGCGCGCTGTATCTCTCTCAGGGACCTGGGGACAGGACTCCAACTCAGGAAGATGCCGCTGGCTCCCGGTTCCTACTGACCACTGCCCGTGCTGCCAAGGGCCCCCAGGCTGGGTGTGCCCCAAGGGACAATGGGGTGACCAGGCAGGGCTGAGTCAGAGCTGGCTGGGCCCAGGTCCTGGTGGCTGAGTCGGGGGCAGAGACCTTTAGGTGACTATAGACGCTGATGGTCAAAGGGGAGGGTGCTATCATAGTGGGAGAAGGGCGGTAGAGCTGGGGTGGGGAGGGGTTGACGATTTATTTAGGGAGCTGATGGCTGACTCAGAATGGATGCTTCCAAGTGGTCCCTCCGTGAATTCTCTCCCTCCCATCCCCGTTATTCAGCACTGGCATATGGCCTTGTCCCCATCTCAGCTGTCGGCACATCACTGCTTGGCTCAGTGGTGGTCCCCATCGCTTCTTTCCCATTGCCTGTGTTTCCAGTTTCTGTTCTCAATGCTGCAGGCTACACACCCTAAACTCTGCTCACATAGACAATTCAATCTTTCCTGAATACTCTCTTTCCCCACTGACTACTTATTCAACTTTGCTCATACTGTTCATTCTTAGAATTGGTTCAAAGTCTACTCATCTTCTAGCATCTCATTCAGGGCAACTTCCCCCCACCCCCAAGGCTTTCTTGGGGTCTCCCTTCTCCCATACTGCCCCCCACTGGACTCATGTCCTCCCTCCGTGGAACATCTTGGCACTTTTTCCTCCCCCGGGACGTGCCTCAGATTGGCCTTATAATATATTGATCTATATGTTTCCCTTCCACTGAACCCGTCTCTTCATCTCATCAAGCATTTATGAAACATCTCGTGTCTGCTGCAGAGTTGCTTAGAGGTGCATCGTTATACAAACGTCAGTAATACAGGGCCCGGCCCTTGTGGAGCTTGCAGCTCTAATGGGGGAATAAGCATCCTAAGAAATTCCTTATGGGGTGACAGGCACCATGGAGAGGACTTCCCGAGTTTAGAGGAGATGATGTTTTACTCTGTTTGAGAAGGGAAATGTGGACACTGAAGCATCCCAGAGGTCAAAGCCATCTTTCAGACAGGAACTGTGTCTTTCTTGTCTATTCCTTGCAGCATCTGGGACACAGAAGATGCTCAGGACATGTGTGTTGTCTTGGGAAGAGGCAGGTCTAGGCTCTGGTTTCTCCAGGCTCCTTTGAGCCCTTACCTCCACTACCTACTATAGTTATCCAATATCAGAAGTGTTTGCATGTCTGTCTCCACACACAGAGGCTGTGAACCCCTGGGAGGCCGTGGTTGAACCTAATTTATTACTGCATTGTCTTCAGAGCCTGCACAGAGGAAGGGTTTAATGGAGTCTCTCTGGATGATGTCATGGATAGCATTGATTGTCCCCAACTAATCCTACCTTGGAAAGAATGTGACAGGCTCAGGTAGAACATTCTTTCCTCATGTCTCTAATTTTACAATGTGTGAATGAATGAATCCCCTACCCCACAGACAGCCTGAAGCGTGCAGAGCCACCCTGAAAATGACAAGGTGCAACTTCCCACGGTGGCTTTATGGTCACCCAGCTGGGTTCACCTGGCTGGTGGATGACAGAGCTTCCCGCTGCACTGGGCCAGCTGCCTTGTTAATTGCAGCCCTCTCAGATCATTGGAACGCTTCCCAGGTGGCATTAGTGGTAAAGAACCTACCTGCCAATGCAGGAGATATAAGCAATGCAGGTTCAATCCCTAGGTCAGGAAGATCCCCTTGAGGAGGGCATGGCAACATACTCCGGTATTCCTGCCTGGAGAATCCTGTGGACCGAGAAGACTGATGGGCTACAGTCCATGGGGTCACAAAGAGTCGAACACAACTGACTTAGCATACATGCACACAGATCATTAGACCCCTCTATGTGGCAGGGAATGGTGTGACTGAAGGGTGACAGCTGGCATTAGCCTTTGTTCTGTACTTGTGTGTGTACTCAGTCACGTCCTTGGTCCACATAATCCATTTTCTAGATTTCAAGGAAGCATTGATCTGGGGGGTCTAAAAAAGGTGGGTGTAGCTCTGGCAGGATCTAGTATGTCCTGTTTTAAGTACTGAATTTAGTTTTTCAACAAAAGGGCTCTGTGGCCAACGAAGCTTAAGAAAAATCTGAGTGAAACAAAACTGTCTACTTTTCTTTCCTGCATGACTTATCAGTACCTTTACCGTGGCTGACATGTCCCGTGAATCTCCAGTAGGATGGGTAGTAAGTGATGTTCCTTCTCAGCCGTGAACCATGTGATACCCCAGAGCAAACTTTTGGGAATTATCCATCCCAGGCATAGCATGTGATACAGCCTGTTAGAACAGTGTCCTGGCCTTTTTATACATGTGTATATCAAACATAGTCATGTCAGACGAAGCATTTTAAAGTTGAACAATTTCCCAGAACTCTTGGATTTTATAGAAAAAAAAAATTGTGAAGAGGATTTCCTGTTTAAAATCATGGAAAGGCCAAAATCTTGTAATAACCACTCTTAAGAGCAGGTCACCAGGCTAGTTACCCTGCTTTCAAATACAGTTTGATGTTAGTTCAGTTCAGTCCAGTCGCTCAGTCATGTCCGACTCTTTGCGACCCCATGAATCACAGCACGCCAGGCCTCCCTGTTCATCACCAGGTCCCGGAGTTTACTCAAACTCATGTCCATCGAGTCGGTGATGCCATCCAGCCATCTCATCCTCTGTCGTCCCCTTCTCCTCCTGCCCCCAATCCCTCCCAGCATCAAGGTCTTTTCCAGTGAGTCAACTCTTTGCATGAGGTGGCCAAAGTACTGGAGTTTCAGCTTCAGCATCAGTCCTTCCAGTGAACACCCAGAACTGATCTCCTTCAGGATGGACTGGTTGGATCTCCTTGCAGTCCAAGGGACTCTCAAGAGTCTTCTCCAACACCATAGTTCAAAAGCATCAATTTTTCGGCGCTCAGCTTTCCTCACAGTCCAACTCTCACATCCATACATGACCAATGGAAAAACCATAGCCTTGACCAGACGGACCTTTGTTGGCAAAGTAATGTCTCTGCTTTTTAATACGCTGTCTAGGTTGGTCATAACTTTCCTTCCAAGGAGTAAGCGTCTTTTAATTTCATGGCTGCAGTCACCATCTGCAGTGATTTTGGAGACCAAAAAATAAAGTCTGACGCTGTTTCCACTGTCTCCCCATCTATTTCCCATGAGGTGATGGGACCAGATGCCATGATCTTAGTTTTCTGAATGTTAAGCTTTAAGCCAACTTTTTCACTCTCCTCTTTCACTTTCATCAAGAGGCTTTTTAGTTCTTCTTCACTTTTCTGCCATAAGGGTAGTGTCATCTGCATATCTGAGGTTATTGATATTTCTCCCAGCAATCTTGTTTCCAGCTTGTGCTTCTTCAAGCCCAGCATTTCTCATGATGTACTCTGCATAGAAGTTAAATAGGCAGGGTGACAATATACAGCCTTGACATACTCCTTTTCCTATTTGGAACCAGTCTGTTGTTCCATGTCCAGTTCTAACTGTTGCTTCCTGACCTGCATATAGGTTTCTCAAGAGGCAGGTCAGGTGTTCTGGTATTCCCATCTCTTTCAGAATTTTCCACAGTTTATTGTGATCCACACAGTCGAAGGCTTTGGCATAGTCAATAAAGCAGAAATAGATGTTTTTCTGGAACTCTCTTGCTTTTTTGATGATCCAACGGATATTGGCAATTTGATCTCTGGTTCCTCTGCCTTTTCTAAAACCAGCTTGAACATCTGGAAGTTCACAGTTCACGTATTGCTGAAGCCTGACTTGGAGAATTTTGAGCATTACTTTACTAGCGTGTGATATGAGTGCAATTGTGTGGTAGTTTGAGCATTCTTTCGTGATATTGCCTTTCTTAGGGATTGGAATGAAAACTGACCTTTTCCAGTCCTGTGACCACTGCTGAGTTTTTCACATTTGCTGGCATATTGAGTGCAGCACTTTCACAGCATCATCTGTCAGGATTTTAAATAGCTCAACTGGAATTCCATCACCTCCACTAGCTTTGTTTGTAGTGATGCTTTCTAAGGCCCACTTGACTTCACATTCCAGGATGTCTGGCTCTAGGTGAGTGATCACACCATTGTGATTATCTGGGTTGTGAAGATCTTTTTTGTACAGTACTTCTGTGTATTCTTGCCACCTCTTCTTAATATCTTCTGCTTCTGTTAGGTCCATACCATTTCTGTCCTTTATCGAGCCCATCTTTGCCTGAAATTTTCCCTTGGTATCTCTAATTTTCTTGAAGAGATCTCTAGTCTTTCCCATTCTGTTGTTAAGGAAGTTGAAAAAAGAAGAAAAATAAAGGGGCAGTGGATTTAAGCAGGATGAGGTCAGAGGATTATTGGTCCAAGAATGATGAACTGGCTTCCTGGGGGTCTCATGGTGCTAGTGAGGAAATGGGCCCAGAGACGGCAGAGAACCTGCCCAGAGTCAAACAGGAGTGCAAGGCAGGGGCAGGTCCCGGACTCTTTCTCCTGGACCTTGGCCTGGGAGTCAGGCGGAGCTGGGCCCAGCTGCTGGCTCTGCCGTCCACAGAATGGAATAGTAGACGCTGCCAGTCCCTTCCTCTGTAAATGGGTGATGCCAGTCCCCACCTCATAGGGCTACTGTCAGGCTTTGGTGGGATAAAGTCTATCACATGCTTAGCCTAGCGCTTGACGGTGTAATCTGTGTTTAATAAATGTAAGCTATTAAAAGCCAGGTTCATAAATATCACATCCTCATAGTTCACAGGCCCTTGGACTCTGGGGGAGGGATTACACATCACTCAGCAGATTGATTTTTTTTTTTTGGTGATTCTTCTCCTTTTGGTTCACTCAGTTCACTTTGTCGGGGAGCCCAGGAGATTGCAATTTAAGGAACCACCTGTGAACATTAAAAAAGAACTAACTCGCCCCCCACAAACCATGTCAGAATTTCTGGGCTGCTGCCAGGGCATCTGACCTTGTTTGAAAGCTCCCTAGGAAGTTCCACTGTGCAGCCAGAACTGAGATACTCCCAGACCACCCTCTCTACTGACCTAACCCCCCGCTCCCCAACCCAGCTTTCAGCGAAACAAGATAGAAGCTGACTCTGACTCTTGCTTTTTGCAGGGCATCAAGAAATGCTCGGTCCAGAGTGCTGGAAGCAATACTTCTAATTACTTGTTCAGCTAGCACCCAGTTTGAGTGCTGAAATGACCCCGCTCAAGTGAGGTTGTTGGGCAGGGACTGTTACCCCTGCCCCCATTTTACTGATGAGAAAACTGAGGCTCTGAGAGGTGAAGTGACCCACCTGGGGTCCTGAGATGCATAAATAGGCCCTTCCTCTCCTAGGGCATTGAATACCTGTGCTTTGCAAGGGAAAGCAGTTGGCGTACAGCAGGTGGCCAGCAGTAGTTTGAGAGAAGCTGTGTGTCTCCTTGCCTTCCTCCGCTTCCCCTGCTGGTGCTGGACTCGATGGCAGGGGTTACTGGAAACTCACGAGTGGGGCTTCTTAATAGGGATGGGGAGGCGGGCATAGCGGAATTGCTCCATCCAACTGTGTCACCCCCACCCCCACACCTGCACAAACTCACACAGATCAGATGTGTTAATTAATTCTTCACAACCACGATCTGAGCCTCTTACCACCTATTTCCTTCTTTCCCACTTCTTTCCTTCCTTCTCTCTTTCCTTCTGTCCTCTCCTTCTCCAGCATTTACTGAAAGTGTGCAAAGCATGAGGCACCCTGCAAGCCTCAGAGTGTGATGCTCATCACCCGCGTCATAGGATCTCTTCACCGCTGTCGGTGTGCCCTCCATGCCAAGAGCCTGCCCTCATTTAATTCTTAAGCCACCCCCATGAGATAGGATCAAATTATAATCCCTTGTTGTAGATAAAGAAATATGAAGTTCAGAGAGGTTGAGTGACTTCCCTGTGGTCACATAGCAAGAATAAGACAGCTGGAATTTGGATTTGCAAGGAGGGTGGGCATTCTTTGCCCAAAGCTCAGAAGGCTTAGTGCAAGACACACATGAAGCCCATAGATCCTCAAGTCTGCACTCTGCATACCCCATCCTTCATCCTCTGTCATGATCCCTTGAATAGCACAGGTTCCCACATTTGGTTTTGAGTCCAGCTGTCCCTCCCTGTGGAGGGACACCAGTTGACATCCGACTCCTCCTTGGAGCTGTTGGCATCGTCTAGCTGGAGAAACAGCAGGGGACGTGGAGGTGTCTGACCAATCCCCAAGAAGGGGAAGGAATATGTCCAGGCTGAGAAGGGTCCCTGCACCCCATCTCTCCTTTCTTGATTCTACCTAGTTATTTGTGGAGCAGAACTGACTGCTATGTGACTGCTTTGGGAATGGAGTGAGGTTAATGGCCTGGAGAGAGAAAGGGCTCACATCCTCAACCAAACTGAAACCCCTGGCCATGGAGCCATCATTTCAGTTGGCTCAGAACAAATGCGAGACTGTTCTAGTTGTCGGGCGGAGCACCAGTGATCATCTCATTGTTTTGTTTTGGTTTTGTTTTGTTTTGCTTTTCAGAGTTTAGAATCAAGTGAAGCAGAGATAAGCAGACATGAGGGTTGGAGACAGAATCGGGAGGACAGGGAGAAAGGAGATGAGGCGATGAAGAGACCTAGATCCTGCGATAGTCAGGCCTCATTTCTAGTTGGAGAAGCCCTGATTTTCTTTTGGATGTATTTCTACTGACACCAAACGTGTGGGGCTTTGCCTCGCACCAGCCAGTGCTTCAGTTCTTGGGACCCCAATGGGGTGTCCTTCAGTTCCATTCAATTCAGTTCTGACTCTAACTACTGGACCTAGCACAGGCCTCCAGCTTAAGGGCTCCGTCCCACGAGACTGTCCCCAGTGTTAGACGCCATCCCAAGTCCTGGCTTCCTGTGGGACCAATGGGCTTTGAATTAAGGTGCCCATCATTTTGTTTGGAGGCTTCCCAAGTGGCTCAAGGGATAAAGAATCTGCCTGCCAACGCAGGAGACTCAGGTTCAATCCCTTGGTCAGGAAGATTCCCTGCAGAAGGAAATGGCCACCCAGTCCGGTATTCTTGCCTGGGAAATCCCACGGACAGAGGAGCCTGGTGGGCTACAGTCCGTGAGGTCACTCTTTGTGACACGCCTTAGTGACTGAGCGCACACACACATCGTTTTTGTTCAGGTTTGATAATGTGCTGTAACAGTTCATAGGACTCAGGAAAACTTTCCTTACTATTAACAATTTATTATAAAGGATAGGAACTCATACAACCGGATGGAGGAGCTGCATAGAGCAAGGACTGTGGGCGGGGAGGGGCACGGAGCTTCTGTGCCCTCATGGGTGACCCCCTGTTCTCCTGAGTGTGATCACTAACTTGGAAGGCTCCCATCTCTGGCTGCTGAGGGGTTCGTTCCCCAGGATATGGGGTGCCCAGGCCCAGCTGCAGCCTCCTAGTGTTGGGTGTTCATCTGTGGGGGTAGCCGACAGCTCAAAATGGATGATCCCTGTGTTCCCAGGCTTAGACTTTGACGGCAAATGGACTTCACTGCCTGTCTGATCAGTGCTTTGCGGAACACCTTCCTCGCGATGGTTTGGGGCCAGGGCTCTCCCTGTATACAGCGGCTCTACCTGCGTCCTGGGCCCCCGGTCCTCCCCCGGGTCCTCCCCGTCTTGCCGCGAGACAGCGGAGGAGATATACCAGCTCTCGGGTGTGCCGGGTCAGAGCTGGCCCACTTCTCTGCCTTCACACTCCGCTGAGCAGAAAACTCCCTCCCAGGGCCCCGTTCTAGCACACAGTGGTGGGGAGGGGGGCGCTGAGACACGTTATCCAGCTGTGAACCCAGGAGGGGGAAATGTCTCGGGGTAGGGGGGGTACCAATGCCTCTGTCCCATGCCCCCTGATCTCTGCCATCAAAGGTTCACATGTCTGGGTTCCCACCTGGCTTCTCAGCCCCCAGTTACCCCCACCCATGTCCAGGTGCCTGTGACTGAGCGAAGGAATCAGGCATAAGAACGTGATTCCACGGCAGGCTATGTGTGGGGCTGTGAGCCGGTCCCACGATCTTGCCGTGCCTCAGTTTCCCCCTTGGTGAGATGGGGATGACTGTCCCTACAGATCACGGTGACTCACTCATTAAATCGTGTGGAGGAGGGGCGGAGGTGTATGCAGCAGCGGCCGTGGCCCACTGGAGCAGCCCTGCCCTGTATTTTGAGCATCACTTCTGGCTGGTCCTCTGGGCTCCTGGGGGTCCCGTGAGCCTCCCGATGTCCTGTCATACATTCCTTTACTGATGAAACCATCTGGGGAGAGTTCTGTTGAGTCAGTGTTACCCCAAGGACTACATTCAGACCTTCATTTGTGGGATTTCCCTGGAGGTCCGGTGGTTAAGACTCTACCTTCCAATGCAGAGGACTTGGGTTCCATCCCTGGTCAGTGATCTAGGATCCCACACGTTGAGGGATGCAGCTAAAAAAAAAGACTTTCCATTGTTTCCTGATCAAGGACAAGGTCATGACGTCTCATTATCCCCATCCTACTGTAATTCAAAAAACAATGATATAAAGCAAAACCACACATACACATGGAGCCCCAGCCGTGTACTAGGATTGGTGCTGGGCTTCTGGGCTGTGCTAATGGCAAGGCCTGGCCAGCCGGTAGACAGACTGTGGCCGATACGGGAGATAGATTGGGGGCCAGACACATGGAGTGGTGTGTCACGTGTGCAGTGGTGAGGGGCACTCTAAGCAACAAGTGTGCAAATCTGCTCTAGGATTCAGGGAAGGCTTTGCAAGGGAAGTGGCTCTAATTACAAAGGAAGGTGTTTTCCAGACCTGGGAAGGAAGGCCATTGTCAGCAGAGGAGATGACACATGTAGTCACCCTGTCCCTGAAAGATCTGGGGGGTAATTTGAATGTAAATTGTCACTTGGAGAGGACTGCAAACTGAGTCTGGACAGGCCAACCATAGATGGATCAACGGGATCACTGACCATGATGTTAAGAGGTTTGAACTTTATTGAGCAGGCATGGAGAATCCATTGAAAGAATAGAAATAGAGACATGGTATCACCAGCTTTCTCTAGCATCGCTAGGGGATATGCATCAGAGGGGTCAACAGACCTCTTGTGAGACTCTCAGAGTAATCTGGATTTAAAAAGTGCTATTGTACAGATCAATGATGCCTAGGTGCATGAAGCAGCTTTTAAACTGCTTAGAAAGTGTATTAAATATTACAGTCTCAGCAGGTGATAACACCCATTGAGCTTCTTCAAGGTTTCAGGCATTGTATGAAGCACTTTCCATGTATTATTGTGTTTACTTAAGCTCTGTGCCTCAATTTCCTTACCTGTGAAATGGTGAGAAAAATAACAGCAACTTCACCAAGTTGTTGTGATAACAACTGACTTAGATAGAATAAAGAGCTTCTCTGTAGAGCTTTGAATGATTCCTGGCCCAAGGAAACTATAATAAAAGCCAGGTAACAGCAATCCTAGGAGGTAAGATTCCATGGTTGAATTTCATAGGTAGGAAAGAGGAGGTGTGCGAGACTACTCCAGTTATACGGGGTGGTTCCAGGGTTCAGAGCTAGACTCTCATGGCAGTTGGCTCCAGGCTCTCAGCCAATAAATGACCTCTGTGTTCATGTTGCTGTCGTGATGACTCAAAGATCTGAGTGAGAAGCAGGTGATGACTAAGGTGACTCCTAGGGACATCTCCGTTGAACAAAGGGTGCTTGCAAGAAGCTGACTGCCATTCCCTTGAGTCAGCTCCCTCCCACTTCTGAAAAGTCTAAGGGGTTCCATTGGGTTTCTGGGTCATGGCACCAGTTTGGTTTGAGCTCAGAAGCTCCATCTAGGTGGCACAGCCACTGAGGCAGTCTAGAACTGACCCACGTGGCTGTGAACCTTCTCTCCAGTTCTAGGGTCAGCAGCAGTTATCTTACAGGCAGGATTGTCTGCTCAGAGCTTCCCATCCCCCTTGGAGAGGGCCACATTTCGGGGGATTCTAGATTCTTCTTATCGGCTGGCTGAGGCTCACCTCTGCCAGCTTGGAGCAGTGGTATCATTGGCTGCCCAGAGAACTGTTGACTGGGGGCAGTGAAGTCAGGCCCCATGAATTTTTGATGGACTCCCCTCCTGAAGACATCAGCGTGCCCTTGAAGGTGGATAATTGAAATTCAGATTTGGATATTCTATTACTTGGCGATATTCTTTATGAGGCAGCTTTGTGTTTTGCAGTGACTCGGTTGCAGCTTTAGTGACTCCATTATGGAGAAATATATTGATTTGTCAGGGTGGTGTCAGGGGCGCCGCTCTGATGAAAATTGATTTATCTCTCCCCGAGCAGCTTGTGTTTTTAATTCGTCTTTGCCTCCAACAAGGCGTGGGGTGGGTATGTGTGTGTGTGAGGAGGGCGCCTCCACTCTCAGGACTCTCTTCACCCCCAGACACTGAAAATAAGGCTCAGGGTGCAGACCTGGCTCCGGTTTGATGTTCTGTGCCGAGGTTGATAAAATAGCTCCCCATTTGCCTCTGCTGGTGTTGATCACATTTGTGTTCAGTCTGTCCCTTCCCTGACACAGACACCCATAGCTGGGTGTGACAGATGGGGACCGTAACTCCCTCAGCCCTGGGAGGATGGCTCTCTGTCTCTCTCTTTGACAAGAAGCGAGTCAATACTGAAGTGGCAAATGGAACTAGAGAGGTTTCCATTTGCTTTCCGATGAACTGTGGGCAATGACTTTTAATTGTGAGACTTCTCCAGTGTTCAATGGCTAGTCCCTTCATTCATCCCAGCCAGTGCGATGGCGTCTGGGTGCCTGGTCTAGGCTCTCTCCTCTGCCACCTTCTAGCTGAGTGTGGTGGGCAGTGATCTCGTCTCTCTGAGTCAGCCTCCTTGAACACAATGGGAAGATAATGATGCTAAATGGATAGGATTGGTGAGAGAAGGGAAGGAAATGATGCATGTAAGTTCTTAGCACATGGCCTGGCCCCACACAATAAAAACAAGGGTTGAAAGTCCGTAAGTAAAATAAACAAAATAAAACGGGATCATTATGTGTTGGGCTCCTGTTCTATGATTATGTTGGCTTTGGTGAGACAGATGGTTCCTGCATCCAAAGAGCTCAGTCTAGGGATAGAAACATGCTAGGTCAAGGCGAACAGCATGAAAGTATAGAGGGAGCATCCAATTTAGAGTGGCAGGGGCAAGGTTCAGAGAGGACTTCCAGAATGAAGTGATATCTCAGCTCATTTCAAAGTAGGAGCAAAAGTTGGTTAAGGAAAGAAAAGGAGTAAAGTTGAAGTCAGAGGCAATGGTATGTGAAGATCCTTATTATTTAGACAAGTCATTTGATCTTGGAATATTTCAGTAGGCTTGGAACAAAGAGGGTGCATAAGTTTGGGCATAGGAGGTGATTCCAGAACGATGATTGCAGTCCTCATTTTGAAGGGTCTTGAGCTAAATAGAGAAGCTTAAACATATTTGTCAATGTCATGAAGACTCAGAGGTGCCATTACAGGGGTTTAATCAGGGGAAAGTGTGATACTTTGGAAAATGTCTCTGACAGCAGGGTGGATGATGGATTGGAGGGACACTTAAGCTTGATGGAACCTGTAACAGGAACACCCACTTGAAGGTTGTTGTTGTTGTTGTTTTTTAAATATAATCCAGGGATGTAGAGAAGAAAGACTAAATTAAGGGTGTGATGATTGGAATAAGTTAGAGAAGATAGATAGGAGAGACAGGATGGGAGGGCATGTTGGCTGGGATGGAGGCTGAAAAGACAGAGGAGGTCAGGTCACTCTCCAGTGGCTGGAAGGACAGTGGGAGTATTAGTTTCCAAGGGGGTGCCCTAACAAAGTCCTCTGTACTGGGTGGTTTAAGGCAACAGAAATTTATTGTCTAGGTTCTAGAGGCTAGAAGTCCAAAGTGTGGATAGAGTCATACTTCCTCTGTTATCTGTAGGGAGGAACCCATCCTTGCTTCTCCTAGCTTCTGGGGTTTGCTGGAATTCCTTGGCATTCCTTGGCTCACAGGTGCATACCTCCACATGGCCGTCTCCTCCCTGTGTATTTATCCTATACTTTTAGGGACACCAGTCATGTTGGGTTAGGGTCCCACCCGATTCCAGCATGACCTTGTCTTAACTAATACATCTGCAATGACCCTATTTCCAAATAGAGTCACAGTGGAGGTATTGGGGTTCAGAACTTCCAGACTACTGACTGGAGTACATACACAATTCTTAACAGTCCAACCTTCAACCCCCCAAACTAATATCCTTCCCTCATGAAAATATATTCATCCTACCCTAACACCCCCAAAGTCTTAACTCCAGCATTAATTCTATATCATCTAAGAGAAACGTGTGTGCATGAGTGCATGCATGAACACACACACACACACACGATATGGTGTCAGATTCCCACTGTGCTGGAAAATAAGCTGAAGGAGCAGGTGGCAGGTGGGAGAGGTAGGAAGACTGAAGAGATTTCAGTTTTGGTTGTCAAGTTATTATCTCTCATGAGGCACCAAGTGGAAGTTGGGTACTGCATGTTCTTATAGATACTATAGTTGGATATCATGCAGTCTTTTAAAAATATTTTATTTATTTATTCATTTTGGCTTGCCTAGAAAATTCCATGGACAGAGAAGCCTGGTGCAAGAAGCCTGGTGGACAGAGAAGTCCATGGGGTTGAAAAGAGTCAGACACAACACACACATACACACACACACACATACATGTCTTAGTTGCAGCATGTGGGGACCTAGTTCCCTGACCCGGGACTGAACCCAGGCTCTCTGCCTGGGAGTGCAGAGTCTTAGCCTTCGTCTTCTCTGGAGCACCAGGAAAGCCTGGATACCATATATTCTTGTAGGTAGTTGGGTACCTGTAAGAAATGAGTGTGCCTCTTGTTCTGAGGTGAATTTGGAGAAGAAAGACAGGCGGAATGATGATGGATCATGGCAGTGAAGACATGGAGCATCAGTTGCCCCATTCACTGGATATTATTTCTTGGTGCTCACCTTACATCAAGTATCCTGGGGGACTTCAAGATACACCTGCCACAAATCTCATCCTCGAAGAGCTTACAGTCGTAATGGGATTTGTGGCTGGACCAGAACTTACAGTCCACAAACAGCTGCAAGGCAAGATAGTAATAAAAAGTATTGACCACCAGGAGACGTGATAAATTGCTGTGGGAATTCATGGAGAGTAGATGTGATGTCTTCCAGATGTGCGTGTGTGTGTGTGTGTGTGTATGTGTGTGTAGGAGGAGGGGAATTCAAAGAGGAATTGATTTTAGAGCTGGGCTTGGAAGTATGGGTCATATTTAGGCAAGTGGTGATGGGGTCAGGGTGGTTGATTTTGCAGGCACATAGGAGAAATGAGAAGGAGGTCATCTAAACACTATCCTGGGAACGTAAGGCATTTAAATTAAGTACAAAAGTCAAACTGCATATATTTTGGTATAAAAAAGCAGGGGAACACAAGGTGAAAAGACAGCCCTCAGATTGGGAGAAAATAATAGCAAATGAAGCAACAGACAAAGGATTAATCTCAAAAATATACAAGCAACTCCTGCAGCTCAATTCCAGAAAAATAAATGACCCAATCAAAAAATGGGCCAAAGAACTAAACAGACATTTCTCCAAAGAAGACATACAGATGGCTAACAAACACATAAAAAGATGCTCAACATCACTCATTATCAGAGAAATGCAAATCAAAACCACAATGAGGTACCATTACACGCCAGTCAGGATGGCTGCTGTCCAAAAGTCTACAAGCAATAAATGCTGGAGAGGGTGTGGAGAAAAGGGAACCCTCTTACACTGTTGGTGGGAATGCAAACTAGTACAGCCGCTATGGAAAACAGTGTGGAGATTTCTTAAAAAACTGGAAATAGAACTGCCATATGACCCAGCAATCCCACTTCTGGGCATACACACTGAGGAAACCAGATCTGAAAAAGACACGTGCACCCCAATGTTCATCGCAGCACTGTTTATAATAGCCAGGACATGGAAGCAACCTAGATGCCCATCAGCAGATGAATGGATAAGGAAGCTGTGGTACATATACACCATGGAATATTACTCAGCCATTAAAAAGAATTCATTTGAATCAGTCCTAATGAGATGGATGAAGCTGGAGCCCATTATACAGAGTGAAGTAAGCCAGAAAGATAAAGAACATTACAGCATACTAACACATATATATGGAATTTAGAAAGGTGATAACGATAACCCTATATGCAAAACAGAAAAAGAGACACAGAAATACAGAACAGACTTTTGAACTCTGTAGGAGAATGTGAGGGTGGGATATTTCAAAAGAACAGCATGTATACTATCTATGGTGAAGCAGATCACCAACCCAGGTGGGATGCATGAGACAAGTGCTCCGGCCTGGTGCACTGGGAAGACCCAGAGGAATCGGGTGGAGAGGGAGGTGGGAGGGGGGATTGGGATTGGGAATACATGTAAATCCATGGCTGATTCATATCAATGTATGACAAAACCCACTGGAAAAAAAAAATAAATAAAATAAAAAAAAAAAAGAGAGAAATAAAAGAAAAAAGAAAAAAAAAGCAGGGGAACAAAGCAGCATTTTCATTTATCTTACTTGATATAATAGCATTATGTAGAAGAGGATCCTGTTATTTCCACTTTCAGATGAGGAAATAGAGGCTTAGGAGAATTGAATAGCGTGTCAAATTCACAGAGTTAGTAAAAGGTAGAGCTGGAACTCAAACTGATGTTCCTTTGACTCCAAAGCCATGGTCCTTCTGCTGTGTCTGCTTTATTATTCCTCTCCCTTTATACAACATCCTGATTCATACTTGCTTCGTTAGTAAAACCAGCCCGAAAGGAAATCTATTGGGTTGACTATGGGGGCCAAGATGAGGAAAGTGGACAGGGACAGTTTATAGGGAGACCTTTTTTCTGATTCCAAGGGAAACGTCTTTCCTGCTGCGGATCCTCTCCTCCGGTGTGAAGGCTGAGGAATGGGCAAGGATAATTTTCTGCCTAAGACAGTCCCACAGAAGATCATCTGGCTATCTACACAGTGGATGTGGCCAGGGCAGCATGGATACCTGTCCATGTTCAAGGTCACCTTGGGCTGCTGCATAACTTTGGGCTTGGACAGTACAACCTTAAAGCACCCATTCCCTGGACTGAAGCCAAACAGTCTCAATATCTCGCAAGGGACCTGCAGAGAAGACTTAGGATTCAGAGAAGTAAGGACATACTTCACTTGCATTTAGAGGAGGAGGTGGCTCGGCCTCCAGGTCAGATGGTCTTGCTCTATTTCCTGACCCTGACCGGCAGCCTTTCCAGGACTGAGGACCTGGCCAGAAACCCGTGAGCAATCATCACACACCCGTCTCATGTCCGGGACCCTGGCCGGAGGCACATCCTGCTGAGAGTGGCCAGGAGCCCGGTCTGTATGTCTAAAGGGCAGCAGTGCTTTATGACTGAGTTGCCTCAACCGTGATGGGATCTTCTGGAAGAAGCCTAGACACAGGAAACTGTAGGAAACCGCTCCTTGTCTGCTGAAGATGTCTCCATACCAAATAATAATAATGATTTTTTTAAAGGAAAAAAGTATCCTGTTAACCATGTTCCTTTGTGAGTTCTTACTATGTTCCTGACACTATTCTGAACGTCTTGAATTCATGAACTCATCTAATCCCTCCCTACACTATTGTGCCTGGTGTCGTGTCTGACTCTGCAACCCCATGGGCTGTAGCCTTCTGGGCTCCTCTGCCATGGGATTTCCCAGGCAAGAATACTGGAGTGGGTTGCCGTTTCCTACTCTACAGGATCTCCTGTCCCAGGGATTGAATCCTAGTTTCCTGCATGGGCAGGCAGATTCATTATTGCTGCACCACTTGGAAAGCCCATTGCTACTCTATTATGGATGCTCTTAGTATACCCATTTTGTAGATAATAATTGAGGCTTAAGAGAGATTAAATAAACTGCCTAAGATTCCACAGTCTGTTAGTGATAAGGGGGAGATTTGAACCCAGGGCTTCCTGATCTTGGAGCATATACCCTTAACCACTATTCTGTGCTTCTTCACCTAGACGCCCAGCGTGACTCAGGGGAGCCCCAACCTGCAGCCAGAGGGAGAGTCCCGAAGCCTCATGGAGGCTCTCTCAGATCCTGACTAAGACATCACATTAGCGGGTGTCATTCAAGGGCATTGTGGAGCTCTTGTTCATTCCAAGGCCAGGGCAGAGCAATGTCCTTGAAGCTTATAGAAGGCATGCCCCTTGCTGTTTATCTAACTGCCTCCCCACCCTGGAATCTGCTCCTCCCCCTAAGTTCTCCATCGTGGTTAGTGATGACGTTATCCAATCCATCTGATCTCCAAAACCAGAAGCCTCAGAGTTATTAGGACTTCTCCCTCCTCTGGAGGGCCCCACCCCCATCCAATCCATCACCAGTCCTGCAAATTCTTTCTGGCACACGTTGTCTGGAGCCCAGCCTTTCTTGTCTCCACCCCCACAGCTATTCTCTGTACATCTTCTGTCGAGATGCTTGCAGTCCTTCCTCTTCAGCTCACGTACCTTGACTAAGATTCTTCCCAAACGGGACCTGAACTCCTTACATCTCCCCGTCTGCCGTGGCACTCCACTAGCCCCAAGTTTCAGGTATGCTCGTTCCCCAGAAATGATGTGCGTGCCCACGACTCTCAGTCTTCCACGATCTGCTCTGTTTCACATGTCTCGCTTCTGTTGTAGCGCTGGGAGGACTCCTACTCACCTGTCAGGGTCCCAACCGTGTGACACTTCCTCAGGGAGGCCCTCTGGGTTCCTCTGCTCCAGGGGCGTGTTCTCTTCTCCCTCCTCGGTGCTCTGACTTCCCTTACTTATATGCTTGACTGACACAGACTGGATACTTCTAGAATATGTCTGCTAACATCTCTCTCTTCCTTCAGATACAGGATCTTATTTATCTTTCTCTCCTCTGCCTCTAGTATTGTGCTTAGACCATAATATGACAGGTAAAGGGCTGTTGAATAAATGGATAAAAAAATCCCAAACTGACATATTGATGGTTCCCATTACATACAGTTCACACACACACTTGCAAAAGGTATTGGAATAGCAGCTCTTGAGATTAGCTTAGTAAATAAGGAAACCTGGTTTCTGCCCATATGTCTGCAGCCCTCACCAAATCACTCCATGGAAAATACTGCCCTGTCAGGACTTCCCTGGCAGTCCAGCAGTTAAGACTCTCCACTTCTAATGCAGGGAGTGTGGATTTGATCCCTGGTTAGGGAACTAAGATCCCACATGCTGTGCAGTGCAGCCAAAGAAAATACTTCCCTGTCGCTGAGACCCACTGGCAGTCACTGTGAGCTTGTGGATGGCATCTTTTAAGTCCCACCTCGAAGGAGAAAGCAGGTGGTGGAGGGAGAGGGAGAGGGGGCAGCAGCTATTTCAGAGCCTTCATGAAAGCTGCTTGGTAAGAAAGAAAATCAAATGCCACCACCAGCATCACAGCCACCCCCTGACTGTAGCGTACGATTTCTTTAACACCTTAGCAGACAAGCACCCCCATGGGCGGAATCATCCACCTCACAGGCCCGCACCGGGTTGTCAGTTGCTGATGGAAGGCCTTTGCTCAATGCAGGCTGCTCTAAAGAGGATGGAGACTCCTCAGGGTGGAGAGTGCAGGCCCCATTCTGTGTCCCTATATGCTTCCAGAGCTGTGTCAGGGACTCTGTTGCTTTCCTTGATCATCATAGCCACCTGGACCGGGAGATGTCCTTGTTCCCATTACACAGATCGTGAAACAGAGGCTCAGAGAGGGAAAGGCATTTGTCTGACATCACACAGCCTGGGAGAATAAGGATTCAAAGCCAGGTTAAGGTGACCACAGAGGATGAGATGGTTGGATGGCATCACCTACCCAATGGACATGAGTTTGAGCAAGCTCTGGGAGTTGGTGATGGACAGGGAAGCCTGGCGTGCTGCAGTCCATGGGGTCGCAGAGTCGGACACAATTGAGTGACTGAACTGAATTGAAAGTTGGTCCCTTTACCACCTCATCTGCTAGATCAGGAGGGAGGCAGGGAGAGGCTCAGGGACCTCCGAGTCAAACAGCTTTCTCTGTGACTTTGCCGAGTCATCTGTACCCTCAGCCCTCTGCTGCACCAACAGCAGACCTCAGGTGCTGACCTCAGGGTGTCCATGTCTGCCTCACACAATTTCCTGCCCTCCTGGGGTTTGTGTCTCTAGCATTGGTCTTCAGAATCCATATGGAATGAACTCCATCAGCCTTCTTCTAGTTGTCTCCTGCAAAATTGTCCTATGTGCCTGGAACATATTTTCATGTATATATCTAAATGCGCCACTTGAGCTATATTAATATACATATAGATCCCTGAATAAAGAGAGTTTTGGTTCAAGGGAACATCAGAAATGTGGTATGTACAGATGTCACATTTTGCAGGGATCACTGTCCAGATGAGAGAAACCAAGATCTAGCAGGTAGGGCAGGTCTGAGAACAAAGCAGTAGAAAGAGTGTTTGAAGGAAGCAGAAATGTTCAGCCTGGAGAGACTTGCCAATATTAATATTAGAGCAGCTCCAAGCGAGACAGCATAAAAGTTAAGGAGGGAAAGATTTCTAACCAATGGAGTAATCAATGAAAAACAGTTTGAGCTATCAATGAATGACCTTCTTCCATACATATGTATTAGGAATTTATAGGTCTCTAGACTCGGCACTGGAGCCTTATATGAAATGGCTTTTTTTGGAGCGGGGAGTGGGGATGGCAGAAAGCTTCCAGCCACAAGAAGAGTCCAAGCAGGAGTTGGATGGTTACCCATCATGAGCTATATTAATTCCAGTGCTAAATGGGTGATTGGCAAAGATGAGTTCTAGTGTATCGCAATTCAGTAGAGCAGTGGTCTTCAACCATTCTGGTACCAGGAATTCATTTTTTGGAAGAAACTGTTTTCACCAACTGGGGCAGAGAGGATGGTTTCAGGGTGATTCAAGCCCATTCCATTTATTGTGCACTTTCTTATTATTATGTCAGCTCCACCTCAGATCTTTAGATCCTAGAGATTGGGGAATCCCTACAGTAGAGTAAAGAGAGATGCAGTCATCTCTGTACCATCCAGCGTGCCTGAGGCAGGACACTGTATGCTATAATCACTGATTCACTGACCAGTGCAGTGCATGACTGCTGTCCACAAGCCACATACCCAGGGTGTGTAATGGGGTGACCCTGGTGGCTCAGATGATAAAGAATCTGCCTGCAATGTGGGAGACCTGGGTTTGATCCCTGGTTTGGGAAGATCCCCTGGAGAAGGGAATGGACACCCACTCCAGTATTCTTTCCTGAAGAATCCCATGAACAAAGGAGCCTGGCGGGCTACAGTCCATAGGGTTGCAAAGAGTTGGACATGGCTGAGTGACTAACACTTTCACGTTTCACTTTCAAGCTAGCACCCAGAGAGAACTAAAGGAGAAAAGAGCTGAAATGAGAGCAGAATGGATTTGGCTTGAATGAATATGCTGACCCACAAGGGGACTGATCGCTGACATGAGCATGTGAGGGGAAGCAGTCTCTCTGTCTTAAGTGATTCCTTGAAATCTTTTAGGCGCCCATTTCTACAAGGCTTTAACCATAGGGTGTGCACTTTGCTCATGAGACATGTGAACGTGTGAGCTTAGTTGTGTCTGACTCTTTGTGACCCTGTGGACTGCAGCCCATCAGGCTCTTTTGTCCATAGAATTCTTCAGGCAAGAATACTGGAATCGGTTGCCCTTTTCCCCTCCAGGGGATCTTCCTGGCCCAGGGATCGAACCTAGGTCTCCTGCATTTCTTGCATTGGCAGGCGGAATCTTTACTGCTATGCCATCTGCGAAGCCCGCTCATGAGACATAGCCCTGGGCTATAAAATCAAAATTGGACGGAAATACTCAAAATGTTCTGATAGCTGTTGGGCTTTCTTGTCATTCTCCCTAACCTCTGTCCTGCGCCTTTGGCTCATATCTCTCAGACATTCCCTGTGGTTTTCTCATGAGCTCTGAGATGAGGGGGATGGTGTTGGCTGGGCCTGAACCATCACTCTTTGAATAACAGACTGAATCTGTCACCCACCTCTCAGGACGCTTGATCTCCTGTTTTTTGTTTGTCTGGCTTTTGTTTTCTTTTTTTAACTCCACTAACCCTCACTGTCCTCAGCCCAGAAACATTGTTCTGGGAAAAAGAACATTGCTTATGGGTCAGGCACTGGGCTAGTTGTAGTCTTCACCTGACACCAGATTCACTTTTAGCTTCCCCCCTCCCCAAAGTCTTTTCTGCAGATGAGTATCTAAGAGCTTAGGAGAGTGGTCTAAAACAGGGATCCCCAACCTCCGGGCCCTGGACTTAGTACCTCCTGTCAGACCAGCAGCCACGTTAGATTAGAAATAATATGTATAATAAACAAATTGCACTTGAATCATCCCGAAATCCCATCCCCGGTCTGTGGAAAAACTGTCTTCCATGAAACTGGACCCTGATTCCCAAACGGTTGGGGACCACAGGCCTGAAACACACAGCAAGCAAGTGGTAATGTCAGTTTCAGTCGTGTGTGTGTGTGTGTCCTGTCTCCATATACCATGCTCTTCCTACTCCTGGGGAAGAAGGGATCACCCTGGCAGCAGTCCCTCCCCCTGCCCGTCCAGCCCCGCCAGGGCATCCTTGCTTGCATCGAGAGCAGACAGAACGCACACTCCTCTGAACTGGTGGATGCCCAGGGAGCCTCCTTTCGCTGGGAGGCAAGAGTGGTTCTGAGCCCTTGAAAGCGCTGTTCCAGATCCTGGCACCAGGTTTGTTTCATTCAAGTTGGTGCTCACGAGAAGGAGCAGATGGCTTGGACAAGGGCATTGCCAATTTCTTCTTGATCTGTGAGCATCTGCCCAAGGGAACAGCGCATTCTGAGGAGCCCCAGGAGACCAGCGTCACAGCCGAACAGGAAATCCCCCTTTCTGTCTTTCGTGTCTCCTTAGAAGTCCTCGCTCCTTGCCTGGAGGAAGCACCCAGCTCATAGATGACTAATGCCGGTCTGCAGCCTTGGTTTCCTCTTCTTTAAAATGATGGGTAGCAATGTCTTCCTGGCAGGGGGTGAGGATCAAATCAGCAAGCTTAGGCTCCTCTTACGGGATCGATAGTAAATTTTTGGTGATGTTGTTCTCTGTTGATCCCACCACTCTCTTTTCCCTCGCCCCCATCTCTGGGCCATGGCTGGAAGCAGAGAGTGTATCTCCTTGGCGGGGGGAGCAGATTGTTCACTGTAACCAAGGGGTCACCTGCCACTGTGAGCTTAGGGTCTGTGCTTCAGAGCCCAGGTGTAGATTCTCCTGCGGGTCTGGGTGCCGCTGATTGCCAGAAACCCGTCTGTGCTTATTTAGCTCTGTCCTCTCACTCTCCAGTGCCTTGACCCTGCATCTGATTTGGGAAGTAGGAACAGGACAGAGAGCAAGTTCAAGTTTAGAGAGCATGATTGCGCTGCTGTTAACACCGTGGACAAACATTAATAGGTCTCGCTTGTCCTGTTGAATGTCTCCTGTTCTCTTAGCAATATTGGAGCTGGGGAAAATTTTCCCCAACAGCCCCACAGACCAGAGCCTATGATGTCTTATAGAGCGAGGACATTCATTATAAGAAGCTTCAGGGAGCTTCGCTGCCCAGCCTGTAACAAGGTCTTATCTGGTAAATGCCCAGAGGAGCAGGGCAGGGTTAGTTTCACGTGTGGGCTTCGCTGCAGAGCCCAGGGATTAATATATAATGCATTCGGCAGTGATGAAGCATCAGATCTGTGGCTGGTTTGAGCGGAGAATGACACTGGCCAGGGGTGAATTCCTCTGTTTATTCCCCTCCCTTGACTGCCCTGTGAGCATGTATATGTGTGTGGGCTGAAAGATCACTTTCTGTTCAGGGGTATCTTGCCTCAGAAAACTTACAGGCAAGTTTGGAGGGGGTGGACACTTAAGAAGGACCATCATTTTAATTTATTTTTGGCTAATGAATTTATTGTGGATGGTATTTTTGTTAATGGATTTATTGCATCAGGCTCAGTGTTTGCATGTGTTTTAACTTATTTAATTTGCACTCTGACCTTGTGAAGTTAAACTTACTATCACTGATTACCGATGGAAAAGACTGAGGCTCAGGGGTTATACTTAAGTTGCTCAGTTTCACAAATTTAGAGTATGGAATTGCTAGTATTCAAATTCTGGTCCTTTCCATCCTGAATATATTTATTGTTCCCACCCAAACAAGTGTCTGTCTTGAAATACAACCTCATAACAATAATGGGTATTTTGAGAAATTATATTTAGTTACTAATATCTTTAAAAAGTCATTTGTTTTCCAAGTTCCCAGGAGCAATTTTTCCATATGGATATGCATTTTAATATAGTTATAATGATTACTTAGGAGTACTTTTGTGTTCTATTCTCTTGTCTTAATGTTGTATGGTATGCTTTTCCTGACACTGCTAAATAACCTTTAAAATTATTATTTATAAAAAGGCAAAATAATCCATGGGGTTAATTTCCCATAATTTACCCAACATTTTCCTGTTATGAGCCACTTTTTCTTTTCTCACATTTTGCTAGTATGAGTAATGCTGCAGTGAAGATGTTCATGCATAGACCTCCTCACAAGGCAATATTTTACCGAGGAATAAACAGGGGATTGGACTCAGGCAGATAGAGTTTGAATGCAGTTTCTTCCTCATAATAATGCTGCAGCTTTAGATAAGTCATTAGCCCTTTACTAGCTTCCTCTTCTATAAGATGGGAGTAAGGGTATGTGTCAAAAGATTGATGTGCAGAAATAGTAGCACAGTGACTATAAGCATGCCTAGCCCATGGCAGATAGGTAATTGGTTTTAGTCCCACTTTTCTCCTTGGAAAACCCCATGGGTAGAATGTCAGAGTACATATGCTTTTGTGAGTTTTGGTACCTTCTGGAAAATTCCTTTTCAACAGGGTTAGAACAACTTATCCCACTGCTAGCATGTAGGAAAGTACTGTTTCACAAGCAGTTGGTTTTACTATTTTTGGCACCCAATTTTGTTTTTTTGATGCTTATGGTTCTGAAAGGGTAACAAGTAGGACTGAAAATCAGCTCTGAACCAAGCCATGGAAACAACATAAATGCCCATTGATGAATGAATGGATAAAGCAGATGTGGTACATATATACAGTGGAATACTATTCAGCCATAAAAAAGAATGAAAAGTGCCATTTGCCGCAACATGGATGGAACTAGAGATTGTCAAACTAAGTGGAGTAAGTCAGAAAGAGAGAGGCAAGTTTTGCGGAGTGGCAGTATCGTAGCCAGTGGGGTTTATCTGAGGCAGGATCATTGCTAATTGAAAACTTTTCCAACAGAAAGAGAAAGACAAATACCATATGATATCACTTATATGTGGAATCCAAATATGACACCAATGAACTTATCTATGAAACGGAAACCAGCTCACAGACTTAGTGGACTGGTGGTTGCCAAGGGGATGGTGACTCGGGGAGAGATACAGGCAGAGTTTGGGGTTAACAGATGCAAGCTAGTCTATCAACACGGTAAACTAGGTAAACACCAACTCCTCTCAAACCGGAGCTCTGTGACAACTGAGAGGGGTGGGATGTTCAAGAGGGAGGGAACGTAGGTATACCTATGGCTGATTCATGTTGGTGTTTGGCAGAAACTGACACCATACTGTGAGGCCGTTTTCCTTCAATTAAAAATGAATTAAAAAAAACAAGTTTCTATGGTATAGCATAGGGGGCTATATTCAATATCCTGTGATAAATCATAACAGAAAAGAATATAAAAAAGAATGTGTGTACATGTATAACTGAATGACTCTACTGTACCGTAGAATTTAACTCATTGTAACTTAACAATTGGCTGAGTCCCTTCACTGTTCACCGGAAACTCTCACAGAGAAACTCTCACAGCCAATATTAATTGGCTATACTCTTAATACAAAACAAAATTTTTAAAAAATTAAAATTAAACCCAGCTCTGTGCCCTTTACTTGTGGAGATGCTGGACTCTGCAATCACAGAAATAAGCCCCAAAGCTTTTGAAGGTCAAAGACTAATTAGTGACCAGCAAGGCTTATATGTAAGTCCTCCATGACTAATCAAATCCCCTTGAACCAAGTGACTGATGGGAAACAATATATTCTTGACAGGAAACATTATCTGACCTGAGCAAGGATGCCTGGTAGACATTGCAAAATATTCTTAACTGATGATTTTTTTTTTTTTTTTTTAAAGGAGTGCTTGTCATCAGATAAGGAAGCTTAACAAGATCCTCTCCCAAATTGGATTTGACATGTGCCTGGCCCTCGGACAGCTGAGCCCTCCCTCCCCAGACAGTTCTCTGAGGCCACAGCCCAGGGCACAGGGCTTTGCCCGCCCCTGCTGTGGCCACAGCTGCTAATCCCAGGCTAATGAGGGATCCCCAGGCAGAGAGGGTGGTGAGGCTGGGCGAGCAGGCAGGCATGAGGGTAGTGGGCAAGCAGAGCCGAGAAAGCCACAGGCCAGGAGGAGCCGTGGTTTTCGGGGGTAACCGGAGGATGCAGCTTTCCTTGAGTGGTTCCTGGCCTTGAATTGGGCCAGTGCTCTGGGGCCTCTCGTAATTGGGGGCAGTGCCTCACACAGGATGCTGGAGAGAGAGAGACAAAGAAAGGCTGCTGAGGCTGACTTGATGCCATGCTCATTTGTTCAGGCTATAAACGCACACTGAAAAATAAGCACTGTTGTGGAGGACTGTCTCCTTAGGACGTTTCTCCAAGGTTGTGGGGATTTTCATTCATTTTAGTTTAATTTTACTCAGAAAAAGATTGGGGGTAAAAGGTACATTGTGGGTGATTTACCTTGAAGGTTATATTTATCTCAGAATAGCTTTGAAGACCTCAAACCAAAATGTTAATTTAAAAAAAAAAAACTATCCCACCCATTTTGTACACACACCATGTAAATTGACACATCCTCTTAGTCATAAATCTACACAGTGTCAGAATGGTTAGATGGATAGAAATTTTGCTTTTTTTTTTTTTTGGTGTTAGCATGCCTGGATTCATGTCTAATTCATGACAGCTCTGTGATCTAGGGCATGTCACTTAATGCATCAGAGTTTTCATTTTTCAACTTAAAAAATGAGAATAAAGTAGATGAATGTCTAAAGTTCCCAAGAGGAAGGCTTAGTGGCCCATGCACATCTGAAAAGATGTAGATTTATACAGTGATGAGTTTCTATTTAAAACCTGTTAAATGACAAATGTGCTGTGTGTTTGTGTGTGTGAGTTTGTGTAACATTACCAAGTGTTGGGAAGGATGTTTGTATAAACTCATTCACTGTTGATGAAAGTGTAAATTGGCAAAATTACTTATTTTGTTATGTTAATGAATAGTTATGATCAAGAAAGTTATGTTCAAATAGTTATGGTCAAAATAGTTGTGATCAAGAAAGGTGATTCTCATATCCTAAGAGCCAGAGTTTTTAGGCTTAGCTCTGTCTTGGAACATATGTGTTCATAGGAGATATGCATGGGAATTCATATGATGGCAGTGCTCATACATATGTGAATGCATGAACAGCCTAATGGCGACTGACAATAGGATGCAAAAATAGTTTTGGTATATTCACCACAATGGTATATGACCCAGTGGAGAAACTGAATGAACTGGAGCAAGCTTTGAGGAGCTCCCATTGATCAAATCTGAGACAACATGAGCACAAAAATGGGCTTCCTAGGTGGCACAGTGACAAAGAATCTGCCTGCCAATGCAGGGAACATTGGAGATTCAGATTCCATCCCTGGGTCAGGAAGATTCCCCTGGAGGAGGAAATGGCAACCCCCTCCAGTATTATTGCTTAGAAAATCCATGGACAAAGGAGCCTGGTGAGGTACAGTCCATGGGGTCACAAAGAGTCAGACGCTTTAAGCGATTGAGCAGGCATGCACATAAGCAAGCACACATGAGCGCCAAAATAATTACAAAGGGTAATGAGTGACGAGCCCTGCGAAAGTAGGGAATCATGAATCCACATTCAAAATAGATAGATAATAAATAGATAAGTAGATCCAATACATTGATGAGACACATATATACGCACACACATGAATCCAGGTGAAAGGAAGCTCTAGTTTCTACTACAGTGCTAAGGGCTGAAGCTAGCGCTTGGAGTCATTATTTTGCAATCACCATGGTGAACATGGGTCGTGGAAGAATCACCAGCAGATACTAAATCCAGGAGGAGGTTTTGCTGAGAGCAAGATATTGACATGATTTTTAAGTGTTTTTCCTACATACTGATAACTAGTTAAAAGGAGAAAAACTGATAAGTGTATTCTGAAAAAAATTGGCAGCACCTTGACTGAATGATCAAATTTAACATCACTACTAAGGAAGAGACGGACACTGTGTTTCTCCAGAGGTGCTGTCCTAAGAGTGTACAGCCTTAATCTAATCACCAGGAAATCTCACACATCCCCAAATGGATAGATTTCTATGCAGAAATACAAAGAAAGCTTGTGAAAACATTCCAGATTAGCTAAGGCTAAAAAACCTTGACAGCAAGATAAAATCTTGTACTGGAGGAGACAGAGATGCTATTAAGGACCTTTTTAGGTAAACTGACACATTTGGAATATGACTGGTATATAAGTTAAAAGTAGAACATAAATATAAATGTGTGAGTTTGCTAATTGCAGTGGTTATAGACGAAACTATTCCTACTCCTGGAAATACACATATAAGTACTTAAAGGTAAAGGTCTAAGATGTTTTTAAATTACTCTCAGATGTTTCAGAAAATAATTATACACACACACATGCCAAGCAAATGGAGAGAAATATTAAGTGAATCTGTATAAAAGATATATTACGGGTGCTCTTTGTACTATTTTATTTGTATAACTCTTTGTTAGTGTTTATTAATTAATATCCAAATAAATATGTGAGAGATGCAGCTAAGCCAATGTTTAGAGGACCAAATGGTAGCTTTGAATGTTTGTCTTATGAAGAAAGGAATAACAATTAATGATCTGAATTCCTATCATAGGAGGTCAGAAAGACAAACAAATTAAAGTAAGTGGGTGGAAGTAGTAGCACAGATGAGAGCAGAAATCAAAGAAAGAACAAAAAATCAAGAAATAAAATTGGCAAATTCAAAAGTTTTTAAAGATTAATAAATCTGATAAACTCTTAACAAGACTAGGAAATGCAAAAGGAACACAGAAAGGAAACAAAAATTATCAATGATTTCATTTAACAGGAATTGAATCACTGCCACTATAGGTCCTACAGACCTTAAAAGGGTAGAAAGGAAATATTATGAAGACCATTATGCCAACAAATTCTACAAGTCAGACAAAATGGGCAAATGCCTTGAAAAACTCAACTGACCAACTGACCAACAAAACAAATCTGACACAAGATGATAAGAGAATTCTGAACGGCTCTGTACCTATAAAATCTGCTAACAAACTCTGGAACGCCATGGTTTCACAGGTGAATTCTATCAGTTGTTTGAGAGAAATACACAAACTCAGAAAAAAGAGGAAGAAAAAACGTGCGTTAATCATTTTATGAGTTAAAACCTTCTATCAAATCAAGACAAGGACAATATAAGAAAACATTCTAACACAGATGCAAAAATCATTAACAAAATATTGACACATCTTCAGAAATATATAAAAAGTATACTTATCATGATCAAAGTTTATTCTAGAAATACAGATTTGATTCAACACTCAAAAATTAATCGATGTAATCTGCTAAATGAAAAATAAAGTAGAAAACCATGAATGAGAAGAAAAAGCATTTAACCAGGTCCAACTTTCACTCATGACAAAGATTCTCAGCAAGCAGACTAGAATAGATAGCATCTAGCAAACTAGAATACTCAATCTGATAAAGGGCATCTACAAAATACCTACAGTTAATACTTAATGATGAAGCACTGAGTGTTTTCCCCCTGAGATCAGATAAAAAGGCACGAATGTTGAACCTTCTATTCAGTGTTGTATGGAAGTTCTAGTCTGTTTAATGACACAAGATGAATTAAAAGGGTAAAGATTCAAAAGGGAGAATTTTATACTATCCATAATTATAAACAAAAATTATATTTAATTACTTATTTTAAAGAATTCAGACTCACAGACACCATAATATTTTTAAAGAATACCTTAAGGCATTAATGAAGAAAGCGCCTAGAACTATTTAAATGGATTTACCAGTATTTCAGGATGTGCTCAATGTGCTTAGTCATTCAGTCATGTCTGACATTTTGTGACCCTTTGGACTGTAGCCCACCAGGCTCCTCTGTCCTTGGGCTTTCCCAGGCAAGAATACTGGAGGGGGTTGCTGTTTCCTTCTCCAGGAGATCTTCCTGACCCAGGGATCAAACCCACAGCTCCTGTGTCTCCTGCATTACAGGCAGATTCTTTACCACTGAGCCATTGGGGAAGCCCCATATTTCAGGATACATAATACATAAACAAAAATCAATTATTTATCTATATATTGGCAGAAAAAGAATTGGGAAATAAATCATTTTTTTCATGATATCTTAAAAATTATAGTTAGCAATGCATTGAAGAGAAGATATGTGAATCCTTTCTCCTAAAAATTATTTGATATTGCTAAGAAAAAATTTAAAAGATGTTAAAAATGGGAGGATATACTATATTTGTGTGAGTGGAAAATCCAGTGTTGTCAAGATGTGATCTGCAGTTCAGTGTAATTCAAATCACAATTCCAAAAGGCTTTTTAAAAATAGAAGTAGATAAGCTAATTCTAAAATTATATGGATATGCAAATGATCTTGAATAGCCAAATAATAACACCCTTAAAAAGGAACAAAGCTGGAAAACACACTGCTTGCCTTCAGGACTTAATATAAAGCTACAGTCATTAACACAGCTTGATAACACTTTGTTATCAGCATAAGGATAGGCACATGGATTAATGCAGCCTGCGAGACAGTACATAGACATATATGTATATGGTTAATTAATTTTTCACAAAAGCAATAAAGTAATTCAAGGGAGGAAGGAAAGCATTTTCAACAAATGGTGCTAAAATCACAGAGTATCTGTATGGTGAAAAAATAAGCTCAGTCCCCTACCTCACACCATAATATTTCATGGATCTTAGACCTCAATGTAGAATTTAAAATTACAAAATTTAAGGGGACTTCCTTGGCAGTGTAGTGGTTAAGGCTCCGTGCTTCCACTTCTAGGTGTTCGGTAAGATCCTGCATACTACAAGGCTGTGCTGAAAAAGAACAAATGAATAAATAAAATTGTAATTTTTAAGAAAAGATCCAAAAGGTAAACAAAGATTTCTAAGAAAAAATTCAGAAAACATTACCAATTAAAAAAAAAAAAAAGCAAACAAGAACTCTGCTCAATGGAATATATCATTATAAAAATGAACAGATAGACTTGGAGACAATTTTCCAAAACATATTTCTGACAAAGAGCTTCTATTCAGAATATAAAAAGGACTGTACACTACCACGTGTGAAATAGATAGTGGGAAGTTGCTTTATAACACAGGGAGCTCAACCTGGTGCTTTGTAACAACCTAGAGGGGCGGCATGGGGTGAGGGATGGGAAGGAGGGTCAAGGGGGAGAGGACTTATGTACACTTAGGGCTAATTCACGTTGTTGTGCGACAGGAACCAACACAACATTGTAAAGAATCATCATCCAATCAAAAAATAAAATAAAAATGATAAAATGACAACTCAATCAGAAGCAGCAACAATCTTGAACAACGAAACATGCTTGACAACAGGGGTTGGTCAGGCTGTTGGGGCAACCGGAATGCTCTCACGTCGCTGGAAAGGGAGTCCAATGGCATGGCCATCTTGGAAAAAAGATTGGTAATTTTTCAAACAGTTGAAACAACCTCCTAAAAAAGAGTGAAATACTGCCCTTCGCGGCAATGTGGATGGACCTAGAGATGCTCATACCAAGTTAAGGTAAGTCAGAAAGAGAAAGACAGATGCCATATAGTATCACTTATATGTGGGATCTAAAGTATGACACAATATGAACATATCTACAAAACAGAAATAAACTCATCGGTATAGAGAAAAGACTTGTGATTGCTGAGGGAGGGAAGGATTGTGAGTTTGGGAGGAGCAGATGCAAACTAGTTCATGTAGGATATATAAGCAATAAGGTCCTACTGTATAGCACAGGGAACTATATTCAGTATCCTGTGATAAACCATCATGTGATAGACCATATTCCTCTATGAATCACTTTGCTGTATGGGAGAAATTAACAAACACTGTAAATCAACTGTACTTCAATAAAATATTTTTTAAAAAAGAAAACTGCACCCACTCTCTGACTCAGCAATTCCACTTCTTCATCCAAGAGACATTCAAACAAATAACCACAAAAAGGTAATATAAAAGTGTTCTTAGCAACTTTATTCACAGTAGCCAAGAATTGGAAGCAGCCCATATGTTCATGACCAGGAGAATGAATCAACAAACCATGCTATATTTGTACCGTGGAATACTCTTCTCAATAAGGTGAAGCCATCTTTCGATGTATGAAACAATGTGGATGAATCTCAGAAATGTGATGCTTCTTCCCCCTGAAAGGATACAAATGACTGTAGACTCTCTGAGCCTATTTATATGCAATTACAGAACAGGCCGTTGCAATCTAAGGTCAAAACGGTTGGTTTTCTAGGGGGCAGGATGGTAGAAGAGAAAAAGACTTTGGGGAACGGAGGGTATTTTTTGTAAGAGATGAGAGTGTTCTCTGTCTTGATAGAAATAGTGATACATGGTGGATCTATTTTTGAAATGTGTACAGTTAAGATTATGCATTCAAATGTATGTAAAATTTATTTTAAAACAGGATTGTAAAGTATAATTGAGTGAGACTGAGGTAGAATTGATGTCAGTACAGGTGCATGAAGAATAACCAGATAAGAACTTCCCTGCTGGTCCGGTGGTTAAGATTGCGCGCTCGCAGACTGCAAACCACAAAAGCAGCCTGTGTTCTAGAGCCACGACTGTGTGCTGTGACTCCTGAAGCCCTACAGTCTGTTGTCCACAACAAGAGAAGTCACCAAAACCAGAAGCCCGGGCACAACTAGAGAGAAGCCTCTGCTCGATACAACTAGAGAACATCCCGCGCAGCAATGCAGAAAATCCAGCACAGCCAAAAATAGATAAAATAAAATTATAAAAGAGAGTGAAAAGTGAGGAAGCAGAGACAAGGGGGAAAACTGAGAACTCTGTTTTAATACAGCAATTATTTCACCGAAGTGTAACTTGGTGTCTGTGTCATTTGAATCAACTTCCAAGGTTTGTGAAGCATTGTTTAGATAATTACAAAAGTCATTAAAAAATTTAGTGTGAAAATTAATTGAAAATGGTACCAGTTGATGTAAATGCATCCACAGTAAAATGTTACTAAGCTTCTTGAGGGCGAGGCTCAGTGGAAACTAATTGTTTAGAGTGCAAGTTCTACTTGTTCCCTTGCAGCCATAGAAAAATTTGTCTTTTTTTAAAAAAAATATTTCTGCCAGAACTTTTCTCTGAAATAAAAAAATACAAAGTTAAGAAAAGAAAAAAAAAAGATTGCGTGCTCCCAGTGCAGGGGGCCTGGATTTGATCCCTGGTCTGGGAATTAGATCCTTTATTTTTTATACTGAAACTAAAGATCCTACATCCCATAATGAAGTCCTGGCATGACCGCCCCCCCCCCAAAAAAAAAATTAGATGTTGATCATTGGAGCTGGGTAGTGGGTGCTGTATATGCAGTCACTCAGTAGTGTCCAACTCTTTAACAAGCCCATGGACTGTAGCCTGTCAAGCTCCTCTGTCCATGGGATTTCCCAGGCAAGAATACTGGAGTGGGTTGCCATTTCCTTCTCCAGGGGATCTTCCTGACTCAGGGATAGAACCTGCGTCTCTTGTGTCTCCTGTGTTGCAGGTGGATTCTTTACCACTGAGCCACCTAGGAAACCTGGGTAATAGGTACCCAGGCTACTTTATTTTTTATTGAAGTATAGTTTTCTTTTTTTTACAATGTTGTGTTAATTTTTGCCATGCAGCTTATATTCAGTTATATATGCATTCTTTTTCATGATGGTTTATCACAGGATATGGAGTATAGTTCCCTCTGCTATACAGTCGGTCCTTGTAGTTTATTCATTTTCATTATACTATTCTGTTTACTTATATTTGAACTTTTCCATGACAAAATGCTTTCCTTATAAAACCAAGCTGCAGAAGATGTACAATGTGGTATCATTTATGTCAATTTTGAAAACATATAAACAGAAACATACACTGTTTATAGGTTTGCACTTTTATGGTAAATGCTTTTAAAAAGCATGGAAATCCTAATACCTGATTTGAGACTGGTAGTTATCACTGGATGGCACAAAAAGAAGAATTCAGAGGCCTTTATAATATTCTATTTATTCATTAAGTTATCCTCTGTACATTTTTATTTTTATTTTATTTTTATTTATTTATTTTTCCTCTGTACATTTTTAGACTGAAATACTTCATTCAAAGTGTGGGAACCTTCAAGAACTTTAGCCACTATTCTAACACCCAGAGGGGAGCATGGGGTGTTTGCTACCGTGAAAGATATAATAATCTCTGCCGTGCTCACCTTCCAGGTAGGGTGCAACTAAATGCTGAGGCTTCAGGGAAAAGCTGGAGGGGCTTTCAGACCTCTACGTTCTAAGTGCAGCTGCCTCACTAGCTTGCAGGCTCCTTGAAGGAGGGGTCTTGCCTTACAGGACTCTGTGTGTCTGGTACGTAAAATGATGCCTGGCACATTTGGGATGCTCATCCGCTCTTTATGGAATGAATGAATGGATGGTTCCTCCACGCTCCCCGCCCCCTACCATAAGAGGCTGTGTGGGACATCTTGGAAATGTTAGGATTGTCTTAGTAAATCATAACAAGGTCCGATGTGAATGATGTTTCAGACATCTTTTAAGGGCTTTGTTAAAAATTAATTCATTAATCCTGACAGCAATTCTATGAGATTGGTCCTATTATTACAACTCCATTGTACAGCTGATGACACAGAGGGACAAAAATGTTAGATTTCTTATCTAAGATCATACAGCTAGTGGTAGAAGACAAGGGACCTGACCCAGAGCCCTTGTGTTTTTTAACTAATTTTTATTGGAGTATAGGGCTTCTCAGGTGGTGCTAGTGGTAAAGAACCCCCTCCCAATGCAGAAGTAAGAGAATGCAAGTTCGATCCCTGGGTCAGGAAGATCCCCCGGAGGAGGGCATGACAATCCACTCCAGTATTCTTCTCTGGAGAATCCCATGGACAGAGGAGCCTGGCTGGCTGTGGTCTATAGGGTCGCAAACAGTTGGACTGAAATGACTTAGCACGCACAGCATGCATAATTGCTTTGAAAAGTGAAAGTGAAGGTGAAAGTCGCTCAGTTGTGTCTGACTCTTTGAGACCTCATGGACTATACAGTCCATGGAATTCTCCAGACCAGAATACTGGAGTGGGTAGCCTTTCCCTTCTCCAGGGGATCTTCCCAAACCAGGGATCAAACCCAGGTCTCCCGCATTGCAGGTGGATTCTTTACCGGCTGAGCCACAGGGGAAGCCTAAGAATACTGGAGTGGGTAGCCTATCCCTTCTCCAGTGGATCTTCCTGACCCAGGAATGGAATCAGGGTCTCCTGCATTGCAGGCGGATTCTTTACCAACTGAGCTTCCAGGGAAGCCCCTATAATTGCTTTAGTGTTGTTAGTTTCTCCCGTACAGCAAAACGAATCAGCCGCACATATACATACATTCCCTCCCTTTTGGACTTCTTCCCATTCAGGTTGCCACAGTGTGTTAAGCAGAGTTCCCTTTGTATTTGACTATGACCCCAATGTCTTCTTATGATCAAGTGAGTTTGGAGGCAGAACCCTGGCTCCCAGGTGATGCTGAGAAACCCATGGATATAAAAGAGCCCAGCAGAGTTCTCCTTCAGGGAAATGGAGCTTTCAACTTAGAGGGAGAGGTGGGCAGAGGAGGCACTCAGGATGAGAGATGGTCTTGGTTTCTGGGAGCTTTGTGCCGTCTTGCGGATGTGTATCCCTTGGATTGGATATGTCTCTTCTGAGTCCCAAATTCCCGTCCGTGGTGAGATGTCTCTGCGGAACTCTCAGCCATCCTGGAGGACTGGAGCTCCTCTGGGCTGAGACTGGAGATAATTTGACAAGTCTGGAGATAACCGCTCTGGAAAAACACAGAGCCCTCCCTGCACCCGTTGTCAAGCAGAATGAATACAATGTGTTTTAATAATGAATGAGTGATTAATAGCAACTGCTTTGGAGAATTATGATGCCAGGAGCCTTACCACACCACGGAGCTGAGTATAAATGATGCTGGAATGCATAATCGGGACGTTAGCATCTGTTCCAAACTGCATTATAAACCAGGCTCCATAATGCCGCTTATCCACACCTCCCTGACATGTTATTATAACACCTCTCTTGAGAATGGATGGGGGGAAAATGTAATACCTATTAATCACCGATTGATAAAAAGAAGAATGTTAAATTAAGGTAATGTTATGCGTGTCTTCTCCCTTTCCCTGCCCTGGTTTTGAATTCGCCCTTCGATGGCCCTGTGATGACTGTGTTCCCCGTTCTGAGGGTGAGAAAATGTGGTCCAGTCAGAGGAGCCATGCAAAGCCGATAGCAAATATCTGGGAACTTGAATCCATTAAATGGTTCTCCCATCAAACATAATCCAGGTCTGTCAAAGGCTTACCTGTGTGATTTGGCCCCCGTGTCCCTCCACCAGCCAGATCTCCCATGCATCCTACATCCAGGTTTGCACTCCAGGTCACATTAAACTGTTTTCAGTCCCCGGAGATGACAAGCTCCTTTTTGGCTGGAGCTGCTGTTCTTTCCATCACAGAGCACATGATCATCCCTGCTCTGCCAGGCTCATCTCCTGCTCATCCTCTAAATCTCAGCTTAGTGTCACTTCCTCCATCAGGCTTGCCTGCTCTTCCTTCCTGTTTTCCCCATCAGAGCCATGGTATCACACAGTAGATATGGATATCACTCATTTGTCATCTTCTCCAGTCCACTGAGAGCCCTTGGAAAATTTATTGTACCCAACTCTCTGTCTTCCTGAGGAAGAACCCAGGATGGGGCACTGGGTAGGTTTCACAAAGAACTCAGCACTCGGCTGATAGAGGCCAGACTTCCAGGAGCATGTAGAGGCATCTACATACAGTCTTGGACTTCCCTGGTGGCTCAGATGGTAAAGAATCTGCCTGCCGGGCAGAAGATCCAGGTTTGATCCCTGGGTTGGGAGGATCTCCTGGAGAAGGGAATGGGTACCCATTCCAGTATTCTTGCCCAGGGAATCCCGTGGACAGAGGAGCCTGGTGGGCTACCGTCCACGGGGTCACAAAGAGCTGGACACGACTGAGTGACTAACACATACATACAGTATGTGGAGCCTCATCCTGATGGGCTTGTTACATCTTTTGCACATTGAGCACCTACTATGTTTTCTTCTAGATGTTGTGAACAGAGCAGCCATCAAAGCAACCTGAATCCTGCTTTTGTGGAGCTGGTGTTTGTTTGAGGGACTCTTAGGGGAAACAAACATCACCAGCTGGGAGCAGTTTGTCTCCCAAGATCTTCCCCTTGACACATTTTCCCCTTGTCCTTCAGGTTCAGCTCAAGTGCCATGATCTTTAGGAAATCTTCCACATCAACTCTGGGCAAAGTGAGAGCATTTCCTTAATTCTAAGACACGTTTTCCCTGCATTTTATCATTGCTGCTGTTCTCTTGAATTGGGAATTTATACCGTTGATGTCTGAACCATGATGTGCTCATTTCCCGTGATCCAGCTTTCCTTTTTCTGCAAGCTGTTGTAGAGTCAGGAGGTGCCTTGCCATCAAGGCCTCTCGGTGAGGGAAACAGGAAGTACCTGGGGGCGGTGCTCCCTGTTCTTTGTTCCCCAGTGGACGTGCTGCTCACCTCACCTCATTGTGTCTGCTCACATATCTTTCTCCCTCGCTGGACTGTGAGTTCCTCAAGGGCAACCACGTCTCATTCAACCACAATTTTTCTTTAGCTTTGAACCTGTGCCTGACACCCAGGAAGCACTCATTTCTCTTGGGGACTAAAGCAATGCATGATGTCATGGGGGGGAAAGCTCTCCACATGATCAGATCCCGTAACTTCTCTTTTCTACGTATCCTTTCAAGTTCACCTCCAGAACCATCTCTAGAGTGGATCGCTGAGCACAGAGCCATCACATATTAGTGGGGTCGTCTGTGTGTGAGAATCCCGGGGCTTCAGTTTTCTGACCTCTACCATGGAACTAGGAGTGCCCACCCCCTGCAGTCTGCAGGGGAGGATAAAGTGAGCTACACGTTTAGTCGGTTTTAACAAACTGGGTGGCTTAACATGACAGAAGCGTATTCTTTCACAGCTCTAGAGGCCAGAAGTCAGACGTTAAGGTGTTGGCAGGGCCGTGTTCCCTCCAAAGCCTCTAGTGGAGGATCCTTCATTGTCTCTCCTGCCTTCCAGTAGCCCCAGATGTTTCTTGGCTTCTGATAGCACACCTCCAAATCTCTGCTTTATCTTTATCTGGCCATCTTCTCTCTCTTACAGGAACATTAGTCCTGTTGAGCTAGGGGGCCACCCTACTCCAGTTTGACCTTGCTTTAGCTTAGCTAATCACATCAGCAATGACCCTATTTCTAAATAAGTTCATTCTGGGTTAACCGGAGGTCAGGACTCCAACCCATCTGTTTGGGAAACACAATTCAATCCATAACACAGAATTTTCTAGTAAATAATCATTTCCTGCTTCCCTCCCCTCCACCCCCAATCATGCCAACTTAGCCTACTCTGCCTGCATCCCACTGTGTCTGTGCCTTTCTGATGTGTATTGCTAAGTGACCCGAGGAAAGTATGCCCTCCTTTTCTAACCAGACTGGAAGCTTTCTGAGGGCAAAGACGTCCTTATAGTGTCTCAAAGACTGCTTGGCATAGCCTAAAGTCTCAATATGTGTTTATGGATTGCCTAGTAACAAAGCAGCATAAAATATTGACCTCATCTTCTTCCACATTGGTTTCTCTAAAATTCTTCTTCTGGATCCTAAGAGGGGTTTACAATTCCCATTTCAACTGGTCTCATCCTGTGTGAGCTGCCAAGAGAAGTTGAATGTAGAGAGCTTGCATGAGGTCTGTGGTTATTCCTCTGCATCTTGACAACCACTGCCCCAACCAAGGCCACCCTGATCTCTCATCCGGGCAGCTGTAACAGTCCTGCTCCTTTTTGTAATATGTTCTTTTTTTTTTTTTAAAGGAGTATAGTTGTTTTTTTTTTGGACTTACCTGGTGACTTAGTAATAATCTGCCTGCAAGGCAGGAGATGTGGGTTCAATACCTGAGCTCTTTAACTTGTCTGAACCTTGGTAAAATGGCATTCATCCCAGTACCCACCTTCTAAGACAGTTTGGAGAATGTGATGAGTTGAAATGTGTAGGCACTAATTAATATCTAAGAAAAGCTCATTCACTATAGCTGTCATTCTTAACACCGTCACTATTATTACTACTGTTGTTGAAAGGAGACCCTGGTGATGTGTAGCTGTATCCTGTGGACTTCTGACCTTTCTTTATTCCCCACATCACCTACCCTGTCCCCATACAAAATGGGACATGTGCAGTGAGAAATCAGTGTTCAAACATGAGCCCTGATAAGCAGGGTAACATCTCATGAGCCAGGGTCCAGGTAGGTCCCACTGACAAGGAGAAAACTCTCAGCAGCAGTTTCAGGGTCATCTCTCCTGAACTAGCTGGGGATACTATGAGAGGTTCATTTATACCTTATTGTGTGGCTTCCCCAGTGGCACAGCAGTGAAGAATCTACCTGCGATGCAAGAGACAACGAGTTCGATCCCTGGGTTGGAAAAATCCCCTGGAGAAGGAAATGGTGACCCACTCCAGTTTTATTGCCTGGGAAATCCCATGGACAGAGGAGCCTAGTGGGCTACAGTCCATGGAGTCACAAAAGAGTGGGACAGGACTTAGTGACTAAGCAACAGCAGCAACAAATAGTTGCTTTACTGTGTTGTACAACGAAGTGAGTTAGTCACATGTATACATGTACTCCCTCCCTCTTGGCCCTCTCTCCCACCTGCCCTCCATCCCACCCATCTAGGTCACCACTGAACACCCAGCTGAGCTACCTACTCTATGCAGCAGTCCTGTTCTTTTGAAATCCAGTCTTTCCACTGGTCTCTGGGGGATCTTTCCAAAACATGAATTTGCTGGCACCATTTTCATGAAGATTTAGCCAAGCATCTTTCTTGTGTGTTTTTCTAGGGAGGCTGCACGTGCCTACTATTATGCCCAGGCACAATAATTGCTGGATAAATATTTGGGGAAAAGTTAGATGGATGGAGCTGAATGAAGTTTAGGCATGGAGTAAAAACATCTCAGGTTCAAACCCTGGATCTTCCGTGCATTATTTTTTTTGACCTTAAGGTACCTGATTTTTCTGAGCTTCAATTTTCTCATCTATAAAATAAGGAATGTAAATGTAGGTTGGTTCCAGGGTGGACTGAAACAGTGCAGGCAAAGAACCTAATACCATTCGCAGCACATAGTAGATGTTTATGAAGAATTCTTCCTCACCTCCCAACTGATGCTTTTCCTCTCACGAACCCATCCCCATCTCTAACTGCTTCCCCTGCACAACTTCACTTCTTTTCTAATTCCGTGTCTTGTTTGCCCTCCTTCTCCCTAACTCTTCCTTTGATGGGGTTCCCACTGTTCTCATTTTTTCATGATTAAAATACAGCATCGTGGAAAGCTAATTAATATTGCAGAGATGAAGGATGTGGTGTTGCCAGTCTCAGCTCTCTGCTGAGAGCAAACCACTTACAATGAAACCCGCCAGCTTGGCTATTTAGAAGAAAAAGGATTTATTTATCAACAAGAGGGAATACAACCCTTTTATAATGCAGCCACCAGCCCGTCTTTGATGGCGCTGCCAGCTTCAAACCCCAGGTGCCTGCAAAGAGGCCAAGAGGAGAGTGGATTCATGCTGCAAAGACTGACAGCATGGAATCGCTTGGTCCAAACTGATCTTGTCCACCGTGCCCCTGGGGCTCCAGAGCTCTGGCCACCTGGCCACACCTTAACCCTCGTCTCCTGATGGCCTCCCCCATGGCACCTACGGTTTGGTACTGCCAATGGAAAGAGCTGTGGAGCAGGAGCCAGGGGTTAACAGGACTGGAAGAGCCAAGAGATCATTCTGCATTATGATCCCATTTTACATATGAGGAAACTGACGACCCAGAGTAGGACATGAGTTAAGAGTTATTCGAGGCTACATAGGCCACACCCACCCAGGACCTCGAACAATTGAATGTGCTTTCCTCCAGGAAATTTCTCGGTTGTTATCACTGCATGTGGTTGCTTAATCCCTCAGAGTCATTATTACATTGAACGGTAAACAGTTGCCTATCCCAGGATAACCTAGTATTAGTCACTGAGTTGTATCTGACTCTTTGCGACCCGGTGGACTGTAGCCTGCCAAGCTCCTCTATCCATGGGGTTCTCCAGGCAAGAATACTGGAGTAGGTTGCCATTCCCTTCTCCAGGGGATCTTCCCGACCCAGGGATTGAACCTGTGTCTTCTGCATTGTACAAAGACCTTTCCCAGCATGAGTGTCTCAAAGCAGAAACCCTGTGGTTTTTCATTCTCTGCATTTGTAGAGCCTAGAACAGTACTCCATACATGGTGGAAAATTAATATTCATTAAATTAATTAACTCATACATAGAATTGATGGCATTGTGGTTTCCTCTCCTATGTCTTATGATAAAATGGATTCAGTGGAGGCAATTCCCAGTCAGATGGACTCATGGACTTTGGGAATAATTTGCAAGGTTGAACTAAAGCACGTTACCTTTAGCAATCACTTTATGACCCCGAGTCATGCTGAAACCACACTGGCCGCCTTGAGTTTGAATTGCAGCATCCTCACTGACTCTGTCGCCTTCTGCCTCGGTTACTTCATTTGTGGTGTCATCATCATCGTTAGCCTGATGGGGATGTTGCGAGGATCACCTTGGATCCTATGCCCAGTGCGGTGTAGTGCAGTGGTTAGAGGTGCGTCCATGGTGTGCAGCCTGTCACAGCTGTGACCAGTCTCACCGGGCTTTGTGGGGCTTATGGCAGGTCATCTACCCAGTGCTTCCTGTCTGAAGATGGAAGACAGAGATAAGAGCTCCCAAGGGCAAAGTCAAGGTGGCAAGTCCCAAACCAGTTCCAGGAAACAAGGAAGTGGTCAGATAACAGGAGTCTAATCACAGAGCCCAAGCAGAGTGGCTTGGGTGTAGGGCACGGGGAAAACCAATTGAAAAAGTGATGGTCAGGGTGAATGACAACATCTCATTTGTGTGTGGAGTCAGGCTAGGAAATGTTCACAGCAGCAATTTGTAAGAAAGAGACTATGAGGAAAACCTCTGTCTATTAACAGGACTAAGCAAATGCATTGTGAGGTCCTCAAATAATAAGAGTTTCAGCAGAGAAAAGTGATCAACTAGAGCTGCACATGTCAACATGGATGAATCATGCAAACACAACACTGAATGAACAGCAAGCTGAGAAAAGTACACTTGTTTTATATACTTGTCAGGCTTCGCTGGTTGCTCAGATGGTAAAGCGTCTGCCTGCAATGCGGGGGACCCAGGTCCGATTCCTGGGTCGGGAAGATCCCCTGGAGAAGGAAATGGCAACCCACTCCAATACTCTTGCCTGGAAAATTCCATGCACGGAGGAGCCTGGTAGGCTACAGTCCATGGGGTTGCAGAGTCAGATATGATTGAGTGACTTCACTTCACTTGATGATACCATTTATATAAAGTTTGAAAACATGCATACCAATTCTGTGTATTGTTCAGGGATAAATAAACATGTAGTAAAAGTATAAAGTCATTCGTGGGAATGATGAAGTCTAAATTCCAGATTCAGATGATTCCTGGAGGAGGGGAGGGGTGTGGTCATGAAGAGGCATGTGGTCAGGGGGTGGGGGCTTCAGCTGCATCAGCAATGCCTTATTTTCTAATCTGGGTGGTAGGTGCATGGCTGCTTACCACATTATTATTTTTGCTTTTTTTAAATGTGTCTCAAATATTGCATAATATTTTTTTTTTTTTTTTCAAAAAGCTGAGTGAGTGAGACAAATGACATGGTTTAGGAAAGGAGGGTCTACAGTCTACCCTTACTGCCTCTAGTCAGCTAGGCATCAGACTTGGGGATCTTCTCAAAGCCTTGCTCAGAGATGTAAAACAGGATGGCTCTTAAAGGTCAGCCGCTGGCTTGGTCAGCTCCTGCTCTGCTCTTCCCTGGTGCAAAGCAATGACTTTGGAAAAGAAAAATATGGTTGGGACTCATGCCTGCCTGAGTGCATGCGTGCTAAGTTGTTCAGTCGTGTCCGACTCTTTTCGACCCTATGGACTGTACCCTGCCAGGCTCCTCTGTCCATGGGATTCTCCAGGCAAGAATATGGGAGTGGGTTGCCATTTCCTCCTCCAGGAGAATCCTCCTAACCTAGGGATCAAACCTGCATCTCTTGTGTCTCCTGCGTTGGCAGGCAGGTTCTTACCTGGGAAACCCTATGCTCTCCTGGGTACTGTTAGGCTACTCTGAAGTCCCCCAACTTTCTCCCTCTGGGGAAAATCTGTCTTGTGGCCAAATAAGCCGGATAGGGGAGAGTCTGGGTGGTCAAGGCAGCCACCTATTTGGGGAGCCTCTGCTGTCTCAGGCTGAGAGTCCGAGGTGCAGTCAGAATGGGGAGTGAGCACGGGGACAGCAGGACGTCGCTGAGGCTCTGCAGGATGTTGGCAGAGTTTGGAGGTATCTTAGCCCACCAACAGTACTCCTTTCTGCTCCTGTTTGAGTCACTCTCTAAAGAAACAAAATGTAGACTCCGCCCAAGCTTGAGCTGAATTGAGATGTGAATGAAGGTTTTCCTAATGGAGGGAAGGTGAGCCCTTTTTAATATTTATACACACCTGGTTGTCACCTTGATCTTTAGAAAGCCCTTGGAATTGGTTGGGGGAGCTACTGATAATGCAATGCCTTATTGCTCACTGTTTGGCATGTTCGTACATGTCATAGTGTACCCTCCATGAGGGCAGGCATGACGTCTACCCTCATAGCATTGCATACCAGAACCAAGGACGGTGCCTTGCAGAGAGCTGGCCCTTCAGGGGTTGAATACATGAATGGGTGTCTGCATACTATGTGTATGGGCTGTGGGGAGAAGAAGCAGCATATCCCCTATGCTTCTGCCTTCAGAACCTTCTTTCTTTGGAGGAGGCAAGTCCTGGAGTAGAGGAGGAGTGCAGGTTGGGGCCCAGCTTAACCACTCTGCCCTCCTGAGTATTTCCTTGTCTGCATGCACACTGGCATGGTTGTCAGAAGGCCTGATTCTGAGTGCTGTGTGCTTCATGTTATACACTATAGCCTCTCACCCATCAAAACACCAGGTCTGTGGCTGACTTCTTGAATGACCTTGGAAAAGTCACTCCCCTTGGAAATAGGACAGACACTGTGCTTCTCAGCTTGCTTTCCTCCTAGGGGGCATTTGGAAATGTATAGGGACATGTTTGATTGTCACTGGATGTTAAGACTCTTTGACAGGCAAGAAAGCCCCACATAAGGAGGAATGGTTCCCCCTAAAGTACCAGCAGTGTCTTTAGTGAAAAACATTGTTAGGCTCAGTGGAGACCCTTCCAGCTAGGAGCTGGTCTGTCAAGCATAGCCCTGTGCTGTGACATAGCTCTGGTTGGAGGCCTGATGTGTGAGGTTAGTGAGCTTAATAACATTGTGCTGGGGGAGCTAGGACAGGTGGGAATGGGCAGACCTGGGAGCTGCTAGGTGTCAAGGGTGGAATGGCTTGGTGCAGCCTATGACTCCTGGGCTCTCCAGAGCCAAGCATTAGAGGGTGATCTGGATGGATCACCCTGGAGTTGTGAGGTAAAGGCAGGTAGAGGCCACAGGGCAGCTGAGCAAGGGGAGGGCAGGTCTCAAAAGCTGTAAGATCACAGTGCAGCCGGCAGGATGAAACAAGCCATTGAAAAGAGCGGTTTGCTGTGATCTGCTCCGTGGCAAATGGGGGCTAGGGGCCTGGGGCTGAACAGGGAGTCGAGGGAGGCATATTTTAAGGTCTAGAATCAATACTGCATCTGTCCCTTTTAAATTCAGTTCCTTCTTCCAATAAATCAAGTTGAGCTTGAGTGTAGGTGCTTGTCAGGGTCTGCAAAGAGCCTTTGGCTCGTCAATTTCCATCGCAAAGGCAGGCAGTTTGAGGGAATCAGATAATTACTGAGCCCTTTTTAGCATCTACACACACCTGGCTGTCACCCTGATCTTTAGAGAGCCCTTGGAATTGAGTGGAGGAGCTACTTGTAAAGCAGTGCATTATTGCCCTGTGTTTGGCATGTCCGTACATGTCATAGGGGGCCCTCCATGAGGGCATGCACAGTGTCTGCCCCTTCACTGTATTCCAGCACCAAGGACAGTGCCTTGTGGAGAGCTGGCCTTTCATTGGTTAAATGGATGAATGGGTCCATTTGGGCCACGGGAAGTGAATGGATGTCTGCATCCATTTGGGCTATGGGAAGAAGAAGCATATCCACTTATACTTCTGTCTTCAAACATTCTTTCTGTTGGAGGAGATAAGGCATGGAATAGAGGAAGGAGTATAGGTTTGGGGTCAAGCTGTCTGTATGGTACACCTGGATCAACTAGTTTACCAGCTCTGTGACCTGGCTGATTATGTAAGTTTTCTAAGCCTCATCCGGTAGCAGAAATGATGCTAGGAAAGGATTTAGTGAGCTAATGCATGTAGTACTTAGCACATGGTACATAGCAAGTGTTCAGTAAATGGAAATTATTGAGGACACAGCCAATATGTTGCCAGGGTGTATACCTGCATGAAGCAGGTGACTTCCCTGGATCAGGGACTCTCTGGCATTTGTTCAGACACTGGTCTGTGACAGCATTTTCCTCAGTCCACAGCAAAAGGAACAGAATGTGGACCATGCATGTCACTTAAAGGACCATCCTTTTATGTGAGATTTTCTTCTTTATTGGTCTTCCCTAGTGGCTCAGATGGTAAAGAATCTGCCTGTAGTGCAGGAGACTGAAGTTCAATCCCTGGGCAAGGAAGATCCCCTGGAGAAGGGGATGGCTACCCACTCCAGTATTCTTGCCTGGAGAATCCCATGGACAGAGAAACTTGGGCTATAGTCCATGGGGTCGCAAAGAGTTGGACATGGCTGAGCGACTAACACTTTCTTCCTTATTGCTTTTAATTTTGATGTAAAAATATCTTTGTTTCATGATGTGATGATGAACTTAGAAGGGAAGCTTTAAAACTATATCCTCATGTGGCAAAATAAAAGTTTGTGACCAATGCTGTTCCTCCATTAAAAAAAAAATTCTGAATGTGAAATCCCCATGCCCTGAGACCCCCAGTATAACTGATTCTGATGTTGTTCTCATCTGAGGGCGGTGGAATAGATGGTAAGTGTAGGGGGTTTGGGGAGTAGAGGGGGCAAAGGCCTCTCTTGGTCTGGTCCTTGAGAAGGCTCCCTAAGGCAATGGGAAGAACTTGAACATGGCCTTCAATATGGCAGGATTTGTGTTGGCAGGTAAGTGACATTCTAGGTACTGAGTACTCTTTGAGCAAAGGCCCAGGAATAGACATGAGCCAGGGTATAGGGGTTGAAATGGAGAGTGTGGGTCATGGAGAAGCAAACATGGGCCAGAAAGCCACTAGGGTTTCTTAAGCAGGGGCATGCCATTCTGAAAGTGGGGTTAAATATGGAAGGTAAGTAATTTATTGAGGTCCTCTGATTATTTCTCATACTCACTGCTACCCTGGCATAAATGCATAAGCATTTATGTGCATGCTAGGTCACTTCAGTCATGTCTGATTCTTCGTGACCCTATGGACTATAGCCCACAAGGCTCCTCTGTCCATGGGATTCTTCAGGCAAGAATACTGGAGTAGGTTGCCATTTCATTCTCCAGGGGATCTTCCCGACCCAGGGATCAAGCCTGCATCTCTTACATCTCCTGCATTGGCAGGCAGGTTCTTTACTGTGAGCACCACCTGGCAAGCTGCCCTGGACCTATTCCCAAATGATGTAGAGGAATAAGGAAGCTGATAGAAATAAAACAGTGCATCATGGGTCATATAATGGTTGGTTACAGAACCAAGAATGCATTCCAGAATGTTCAGATTCAAGAACCTTTGAGAACTAGGAATTAAATTTAGATGGAAAGAGATACAACAAATCCTGATGAGTGAACTGTTAGGACTTGAGAGATGCAAGTAGGAACTCCAGTGGGAATTAAATGATACAGTCCCTCCCTTTGGAAAGGACTTTGATACAGTATCATTCTCATCACTGGTCAGGGGTCCATCTGAGGTGGCAAGATAGTGTCTTGGGCATGAACAATGCCCAGCATGGTGCCTGAGTAAACCCATATTACCCAATAGATCCCATCTTCCTCCTGTGAGAGCTGAGGGTTGGTTTTCCACCTTTATTCTGTGTCAGTAAATATCTCCCACCCCTGGGTTCTAAGGTAGTAACACTGGGGTGCTTCAAGGAAAACTAGATGTTTAGCAATCACTTGAAGGGGCTCTAGTGCAGTTGATTGCGGGACCACATTTAAAGATGATTTGCTCGAGAAGGGGGTGCATCTCTCCCTGAGTTCTGTGCCATTGTTCAGGTAGATGACACCAGGGTCAGGGGAACTAGGCAAAGTCTTCCCTAGGTACAGAATATTTGGGGCTCTTTTCAGGAGGGACAGGTGCTTCATTTGGGGATGGGAGGGCCTCCAATGAACAAGGACTACAGATAATGTGGTCCTTCCGGTTGATCCTGAAAACAGCCCTATAAAAGCTGTCAGCCAGACCTGCCTCATCCCTGCTATCACCAAAAGAGAGCAGCTGTGGGGCTAAATGAGCCCTTGCCAAGCCACAGAGGACCTGCTTTGCTGCTGACACATCCGATGATCCTGGACTGGGCTCTTCCCATCACTGTAATTCTGTCCCTCTATCGGAAAAGGAAAGGATTGGAGGAAATGAACCCTAAGGTACCCAGGCTCCCTAGATGCCTTTGTTAATGCACCACTTTCACAGAGGAAGAGATTAATGATAACATGGCCAAGATCATCCAGTTGGAAAGGGAGAGAAGCTGCCCATTTGTGGCCCTGGAGGGGGCTTGTCAGCGTGAGATTCGTCCTCCTTTCTCATCCTTTGGGGCTGTTGGGGAGGGTGTTTTGGGAGTGTTTTGGGTTTAGAGCCAGGAAAGCTGGGCTGCTGTGGCGTACGGCTAGAGAACCACGGTGCACATGGCCACCGTGGTGTAACTCTGAGGACGCAGTTGACATTGCAGCCTGTGAATGGCACCCCTGGGGTTGTGTGATCAACACTGAGAGCCTGATGGTAGTGCCTTTGGGTGCAGTATTCTTGCCTGGAGAATTCCATGAGGAGCCTGGCAGACCAGAGTTGGACATGACTGAGCAACTAACACATACACACACACACACTTTTCCCTACCTTGCCCTATATGTAAGAAGTCGGAGATATCCTTGGGGATTCAGGTGGAAGGGAAGATGCTTTCAGTTCTGTAGGGAGTCAGAGATCAGGATTTTTCTGAGAAGTGCAGCTTATCCCACCCCTCTTCCAAATGGATGGCCTGTTTTCTGCCACCCAGGCCTGGATGTGACCTGATGAGCAGAAGAGCAGGCATGGAAAAACCCATATGTCAATCCATGCCCAGCCTGCCTTGCACAATCCTAGGAGCATCTTTCTAAATTCTGTGCCTAAGGTGACTCATTGACCTCACCCTAGTTCCAGCCTTGCAACACTGAGCCCACCTGTGAAAGCACCTATTAGGGCATCAGCTCTGTAATAGATATTGGGGTACAAAAATCAATAAAATAAGGCCTTCCTCACCTGAACAGACAGTTGGAGAGACCAACAGGAAACACAATGATTTTAGTTAGCCAAGAGATTGTTTCAGTGGGGTGAGAGGAGGCCCCCTGGGGCAACAGGGGAGGCATCTGGTCTACCTGGGGAGACTGGTAAGCCTTCCCAAAGAGATAGTCTTGGAGTTGAGACTTAAAAGGTTAGGGGAGGAGAAGTTTGAAGAGGGAGAGGGAGGTAGGAAGTGGCGTTCCATGCAGAAGGGACTACATGGATGCAGACACAGAGGCTAGAGAGAATGAGTGTTTAAAAATCCACTCATTGCTCAGTAGGAGCGAGATGAAAATTACATGGGCTGGGTGCTAGGGGTTGGGGGGAGGGGAGGGAATGGGAAGTGACCAGAGAGCCAAAGCATGACAGAGCCTGTATTCCATGCAAAGTGGTAAGAATTTCTGTCCTGAAAACCGTGGGGACCTGCTGAAGAATTTTGAGCAGGAAAGTGACATGATCAGAATTGCACTGTTAGAAATAGCACTCTGGCAGAAATGTGGGGAGTGGACTGAAGGCTTGGGAGCGTGAGGACTGAGTGAGCGGCTAGGAGGGGGTTGCAAGGGTTCAGGTGTGCGTGCTGAGGGCCCAGGATGAAAGGAGTCCTGCCTCGCTGCTCTCACTCCTCCCCCTGGCCCCTGGGAGGAAAAATGGCTTCGTGCCCTCCCTGGGTCTGGGCGGCAGCCAGGGCAACTGCATTGATTGGGTGAGAGTGAGCATCTCCGGGAGCACAGGGGTGGCAACCAGAGGGGCTGTAACCCAGGACCCTCTGGCAGAAGCAGGGTCTCCCTGGGCTGAGAACAGATCCCTCCTTCTGAGCCGGGTCTGGAGCGAAGGAGGACTGCTTGGTCCACAGAAGGAGGAGCCCCGAGACTGCACTGGGAACTTCTTCCCAGCACTGAGCCCCTCTACTCACAGGTGAGAGGTACCAGACGGAAGGGGTGTGTGGAGACGGCTCCCTTTCCCCCTGGTTCCAGAGCCCCTTCTCCACATTTCTGTGGCAATCCCGTTGCTTTGCTTTCTTCACCCTTGCTTCCCAGCACCTCCAGGGGGGCTAGAGAAGGAGCTAATTACCTTGCTATAAATACCAGCCAGAAGGAGCTCTGAGGGCCCCAGACCTGGCTTCTCTTTTTCAGTGCCTTGCTGGTGGGTTGGGCAGTCCTGGATGGGGTTAGTCTACAAAGTAATCCACCGTATATTTCTAGGATGTGCCCACCTTCCCCTAATGAATGGAAACAGGCAGAGTGGGAAGAAGTTAGCAACCGCATCACAGACGTCCACAAAGTACCAGGCACAGTGCTAGGCTCCAGGAATTTAGGGGTGTATCAGAGCCTGGCTTTCAAGGAACCCCCTGTCTAGAGAGAAAGATAGGCCTGCAACAAATATCAGTGGTTCTGATGGGATGATGGCATGGGGGTGTCACCCAGGGAGCAGGGAGGAGCCATAGGTCTGCCTGCAGTAGAAATGGAGAGCTTTACAGAGAAGGTGGCCCATGTAGCTGAACCCTGAAAGATGGAGAGGGCCAGGAAGGCATTCCAGACAGAAGATGTGGGGCAGCAGAGGCAGGGTGGGAGTGTGTCCTGAGGGAGCAGAGCTGGCCCTCTGTACCACTGACCCAAGACTTCCTGGAGGAAGGAAGGATTTGGGCTCCAAAATGCAGCTAGGATCTGGCTCTGTGAGTCCTTGAGTCCGGCCTCCTTGGGTCGCCGTTGGGAACCACAGAAGGCTTTTGGGCAGCCAGGTGGCCTGATCAGATGTGTGCTTAGGGAAGATCACTCCAGAGAGAGACTGAGATGCCCTCCCCGCTGGTCACTTAGCTTCATTATCTCAAAAAGGCAGCCTTCAGGGGCTGGAGCTCATAGGAGGTGATGGCAATGGGCAAGGAATTACAATGAAGACGCAATTAACATCTCACAAACAGAAGCGAAATGCAAACACCTCACTGGAAGAGTGGAATTATGCAGGAAAAAAAAAAAAAAATCCTTCCCCTAATAGCTCTCCGACTTTCATCAGTTCTGACAGTGAAGGCTGCATCTCTGTGTGTTCCATGGCAACCGTTTCCAGGAAGAGCGATGCCAAGAGGAGCGCAGGTTCTGAAGACTTTCAATCAGTCCGAAAGCTTAGCCAGACAAAACATCGCATCGCAGGCTTCGCAGCCTCCGTGGGCGCCGAAAGGGAAGGGTATGACGTGGGCAAACATTCCTCTTGGCTCTGGGGGTGACTTGAGCACAAGGAACATGAACGAGCACAGGCTGCCTCCCTCCGGGGCTGGGTCACAGGAGAGCTGCCCGGGGCCCGAGGTCCCCCGACTGCAGACTCGGGTCTTGTGGCTCCAGGCGAGGGTCGAGGCAGAGAAAGCAAAGTGTCATCCAGTGGATTCCCTGGCTTCCTCCCTGTCCCCTGAGAAGTACTCAGCTCTTTCTAAGTTGTGCATGTGCTGAATAGCACTGATAGAGGGAGAGAGCCAGGCTCTGGAGCCTGGTGGCTCGGATCTGAATTCTAGCCTTTCTCTTACTAGCTGAGCCATCTCCATCAGCTTACTTGGCGACTGGGGTTCAGCCCCTTAACTATCCCCACATAGTCAGGAGGGCCAACGACACAGCCTGTGGACAATGCCAGGCTCTAGAATTGCTCATAGTGGGTGCTGACTGAGTGAACCTCATCCTGTTCATGTTTAGGGTTCAGTGAGGTGCTGTGGATGACGAAAGTGGCTCAGACTCTACATTCTGGCTGGGCTTCCTGTAATAGTTGCCACCTGCTCTCTCCTCCTCCGCCCTCCCCCCTTCTCAGGCAACCCTCGTATGCCCTCTCCAGTCCTCTTCTCCCACTCTGTAGTATTTCAAGGATGGTGATGGCGTGGGATAAAAGCAAATGGGTTTGCGCTTGGCCTCTGGGACTTGGATGGATGAGCTGGTTTGGTGCCTTTGGCTCTGTCTCGGCTCCTGACAAAGTGCATGGATGGGGTGGGGGCGATGGAAGCAAAGGCATGGGAAGGCAACTTATAAATACTCAGTGCCCTTCAAGCTCCTGCTTTCACTGCAAGAATCCATATTGAGGGCCTCCGTGTTCTGAAGCTCTGGTCCTTGGGATGCGTCAATGAACACAACAGACAGAGACCTCTGCTTTCAGGAAGTTTCCCTATCCTGAGAGAGACTGGTCATATGCAAAATACACCATGAAAGGTGGATACAAAGTTAGAAAGTGATAAGTGCTTAGGAAAAAAAAAAAAAACCCCAGGCAGGGCAGGGAGAAGGGTTGGAAGTATCAGTGTGCGGGGTGGATTGGTATTTTCAAAGTAGTGGGGGCACATTAGATCTCATTGAGAAGATGGCATTTGAGCAAAGACTTGGAGGTAAGGGTGTCTGGAGGAAGAGAACTAGGGAACAGCCACAGCAAAGGCTCAGAGGAAGACGTATGACTGGCATATTCGGGAATAACAAGACGGACTGTGTGGCTGAGTGGAGAGAAATGGATGTCCCATGGTAATAGGGACTAGAATGGGTGGGCTAGAGTTGACTTAGCTTTACGGTGTCCTGAGTACTGCCAGGAGTTGGGAGGGTCTAATGGTGATCAACCCTACATTTTCTCTGACTCCCTACTCTAATCAGCCAGAACAACTAGATTTTAAAAATTAGTCTATGTATTGAAGCTCAGTGTAATATTTTATTTAAATAAAGCCTTTGGCAACCTGAAAAGGACTTGAAAAATTGAGTCTTGCAATAATGGGAGAAATGGAACCTCAGAAAGGACAAGTGATTTACCCAAGGCCACACAGCAAATTCAGTAGAAGAAATAGAAGTCAGACCCAGGGCATCTGGAGAAGGCACTTTGCTGTTATCTGTATCGGAGCCATGGGGTGTCTTGGGAGCTGGCTGAAGCCTGAGACACACATAGTCCACACCGGATCCTGACAACTGGTTCCCCATAGATTCCTTCACTTCAGCTCACTTGAGTCTGCATGACTTTTCTCAGGCTGTTGCCTTCTCCTCTTACAAACACACGTGGCCCTCCTCAGTTCAGTATCTACCTCCTCTATGAAGCCACCTCCTGCTTAGCTGAGCCCTCAGCGCATCTTTCTGTGAAATTTTTACAGCAATTTGAGCCATAGCATCTCTGAAACAAGTCCTGCTGTCTTTTTAAGCCAGTGTTTCCTGCTCTGTAAGTGCTGAGGCAAGTTGCCTGCTCATAGGGTTTAGGCTAGGATGGAGGTTCATAATATATGTAATACCTCAGGATATGATCTGGCACAAAAGAGCTGGCCAAGGAATGTTTATTAAGTAAGTAAATCACACCAGCCTATGGAGAAGTACTTTTCCATGGACCTACTGGCTCTGTCCACAAAGGGAAGGCGTCTGAGCCCAGAGGTCAATAGTATGGGCTTTGAAATAAAAAAGATCCAGGTTCAAATCAAATTGCCTAAGATACTAGAACCTCAGTGTCTGTATCTACTAAATGGCAATAATACCTGCATTGGGGGATTATTATTGTTGTTCTTCAGTTACTAAGGCATTCAACTCTTTGCAATGCTATGGGTGGCAGCAAGCCAGGCTTCCCTGTCCTTCACTATCACAAACTCATGTCCGTTGAATCGATGATGCCATCCAACCATCTCGTTCTCTGTCTCCCCCTTCTCCTCCTGCCCTCAATCTTTCCCAGCACCAGGGTCTTTTCCAGTGAGTCAGCTCTTCACATCAGGTGGCCAAAGTATTGGAACTTCTTCAGCATCCATCCTTCCAATGGATATTCAGGGTTGATTTCCTTTAGGATGGACTGGTTTGATCTCCCTGCAGTCCAAGGGCCTCTCATGAGTCTTCTCCAGCACCATAGTTCAAAAGAATCCATTCTTTGGTGCTCAGCCTTCTTTATGGGATTATTATGGAGATGAAATTGTATAAATGCTCAGTAGTACTTGTTTAGCCCCTTGGGCCAGATGAAGCCCTACTGGGATTAGAGGAGTCCCAGGCAGTGGTTCTCACACTTGAGTGTTTCCCCATCAGGGACTTGTTAAAATATGGATAGCTGGTTCCCATCCCTCAGAGCTTCTGATTCAGTAGATCTGGGGTGGGACCAGAGATTGCACTTTTAACACATCCCCCGGTGAGGTGATGCTGCTTGTCCTGGGGTCACTCTTGAGAGCCAGTGTCTTCCACCAAGATGAGAGCCGTGGAAAGAGAAGGGACTGAAGATCAGGTATAGGCTCGATGTGCAGCCAGTCCAGATGGGGAGATGTAAACCCCAAAGGAGGCCTACTCTCCAGGCCAGGGAGTCAGCTGACTTCCCACACCTGGGTGACCAGCTGCCCTCACTGGAACTCCATGGCCTGCACAAAGATTCACAGTCCAATGAAGAAGCAGCCTACATAGAACTCCTTCCCCTCCTTCTATCTCATTCTTATTTCTTCCAAGTGGATAACTTCTGGCCTCTGGATATACCAAAATAGAGTGAGTTATAAGATGCTAATGGAGATGAGCAAGAAACTAGAAAACCAGATAGAGATGAAGCTAAAATCAGTGTTTCTAGATTTGGAATCCCCACCCTTGCTCCTCCCTACCCCCCACCCCCCTGTAATTTCTCAAAGATAGCAGTCACCCTGGGAGCATTCTAGGTCCCCAAGATGTTAAAATAGTCCCATGAAAATGAATAGGTTCTCTATTAGCTACACAATAAAATCTATGGATTTCGACCTACATTCAGATCTTGTATGACTTCCATCCTCCTATACTAGCCAACCATTAAATATCTAACTTTTCCTAGTCCCTATACTTCCTTCTTAAGTTTTTGCTCTCGCCTTCCTTCCAGCTGAACTGTCCTCCTTCCAATAAGCTCCTAACATCTGTCTCTATTTTCAGTGTTCTAAATCAGGGGATAGCAAATTGCCAAATATAGCCCACTGCCTGTTTTTGTCGGTAAAGTTTTATTGGAACATGGACACACCCATTCACTTCTGCATCCTCTATGGCTGCTTTTGTGCTGCTATGACAGAGCTGAGTAGTTGTAACAGAGACCATCTGGTCTGCAAAAGCTAAAATATTGGCTGTCTGGCTCTTCATGAGATAAGTTTTCTGACCCCTGTTCCAAGGGCAATGTCATTTTCTCAATGAAACCTTAATGGATCCCACCAAGTAACATTTATCTCACTTTCCCCCCAAACCTCCTAGTTCTTCCCTCTATGATTATATTACTTGTCATAATGGTTTTCCGTGTACATATATATATATATATATTTTTTTTTTTTTCCACTGAATCTCTTTGCGAGGGCATACAAAGTTACATTGAAAGACATTCCTTGAAGTCATTTGCAAAGTTCCAAAAGTAGGAAGCAACCTACAATGTTCAAGAGTAGAAAAAAGGCCAAATAAACTATGGTATAGCCTATGAGGTATTGCTATATAGCAAATAAAATCAGTTTCTCAAGAATATCTAATGTTTGGGGAAAAATTGTCCATCACATAAAAATTTTTTAGAAAAGGTTCTAACAGTAATACAAGCCTACTTTGTAAGTTAATAAATAAATATACAAATTATTAAGACTTGAAGGAAATCTGTAAAAATCTTATTCTTCTCTGGGTAGAGGTTTATGGTTGACTTTCATTTTGTTATTATCTTGGTTTACATATTGTTCATAATAAGGATATATTACTTTTAAAACTGGGGGAAATCACTTCTTGGCCTTTTGGCTAAGATCAAGTGTAAAACTGGGGGAAAAGTCCAACTTATTAACACACTAGCCCCTGACTCTCTTCTGGCTTCACCACATTCTAACGCTGTGGCCTTGAAAATTCACCTAGCCTCAGTTTCTTATCTCTACACTATGGGGAAGTACAGCTTTCTCTGGAAAAGACCCTGATGCTGGGAGAAATCGAGGGCAAGAGGACAGGGGGGTGACAGAGGATGAGATAGTTGGATGGTATCACTGACTCAGTGGACGTGAGTCTGAGCAAACCCCAGGAGATAGTGAAGGACAGGGAAGCCTGGCCTGCTGCAGCCCATGGGGTTACAGGGAGCTGGACACAACTTAGCGACTGAACAATCACGACAACGCTTTTTTTTTGCAAGGTTTGTTGAATTTTTGAAACAGTCTAGCAATCTCCAACATGCCCTTCTCACCAGGATGCTGCAGCATCTGGGCCATGGTGGTGAGATGGGGGGAGTCTGGGAGTTTCCACGGGACCCGAGTTGGCACCTTGAGATCGAGGCGGAGCTGTGATGGAGCAGAATAGTGCTGAGGCTGCCTTCAAGTCCAGGGACAGCACATGCTTTCGCAGCCCAGCATGAGGATGGCTGCCATGAAAGGGGCCTGGTCCCCGAAGCCCCCAGCTTCATTGGTCCGATGCCACCGAGCCTTTGCGGTTCATTTTAACTCTGAACTTGCCATTCCGGCCGGGGTGGTTTGGGGCCTGCCCATCCGCGTTTCCCACCCTCTGCTGTTTTTTTACTGCCTCTCGTCAGTCTGTTTGCCATTTGCTTTTTTCCTTCCAAGTCACACCTTCATACTTCCACTGAAGTCTATTACTTTTTTTTTTTTTTTCACCAGAATCTTTCTGTTCCTTCCTGACTTGCTGAAAAATGTCTTTACTTGAGCCTACGAGTAACATTTTTTCTGCATTCCTTTCTCCGATCTCTTTCTCCTCCTCTTCTGTTGTCAGCATCCTTATTATTATCCCCTCACCCAATTATCAAGATAACTGAGGGAAGGCAAGAGTAGATGATGGAGATCAGCAAAGAGGTTGGTCAGTTGGACTCAGGTGGTGGCAGTGGAGATGGAGAACAGTGGCTAGGTTGTGCTAGAAGGAGACAGACTCCACTGAAGTTACATATGGTGGAGATGAGGGCCAGAAAGGGGCTATGATACACCCCAAGTGACCAAGGGACAGCTCAGGGAGTCTAGTTCTGTGTTCTTGCAATTTCTGGGTATATCCCAGTACCTGGATATGTCACTCATCTGCCATGGCCCTTCCTTCCCCCCTCCCCAGGGATGTGGACATGTTCTCCACATTCTGTGTGCTCCCCAGGGATGTGGAGATGTTGACCTACTTCACCCTATGCCCCCGCCAGGGTGGTGTCTTTAACAAGGGCCTCCACATACCCAAGAAGCCAAGAGGGTACCCTTTGACTTCTGGACTTTGGAGAAACCTGTCACACCTGCCTTTGGCTTGAGAACTTGGCATTTCAGGGAATTCATTGAGGACTGGGCCATAAAGTTAGAGGGGTATGTTTTGGATTGGGGGCAACGGGGACAACTGTCATTAATTAGGTCAGTTGCTTATCAGCTCTGTAAGAGTGGAATAGCAGACTCTGCCTCTGTGGTGCTGTCCCCAAGCTTAGTGGGACATCAGAGCCCTTAGCCCATGAGAATACCTGACGAGCAAGGTGGGCCTCACGGATTAAGCAATGAACTAGTGCAGGAGGAGATTAGCATTTGCTGAGCATGAACCATCGTGGTTTGTGAACTGCTTGTGAGTCCTTGGTGTGTTGAGTCTCATGGCCTTGTGTATCCTGCATGGTGTGATGGTGAATGGCAATCCTTCCTGGGAGCAGGTATCCAGCCCTGATGTCTCCATGCCATGCAGGACTCTGGAGGCCTGTGGAGCTCTCTTCTAGCTCTTGGCTTTCTTGGTAGAGAGATGTGAAAGCCCCACCTTAATGTGGCTACAGAAAGGTTACGCCCCAGCTCTGATTTCCTTTTTTTCTAAGATTTTTTTTTAATGCAGATCATTTTAAAAGTCTTTATTGAATTTGTTATCATGTTGCTTCTCTCCTTGGACTATGTGAATTAACCTTCTCTGGCTGCTAGAAAGTACCATGAGGATATGCAACTGTGGCTTAAGAGGGAGGGATAATCACATACCTGAGTGGGTGGAGCTTTGAAAGGTCTCCACCAGAGCTACCTTGAATCTTCCCTGCAACCTGATCATCTCTTTGGGGATGCTCCCAGCTCCGTCTTGCTCAAGTACCCATCAAGCCTGTGAACTGGGGAATTTATGCCAAGCAAAGGTGGAAATTGCTTTGCAAACTTTCCTGGGCTTAAGCTTATTATTCCCAGATTGTCCAAGGTTTACAGGTGTCATCTATCAGATCCCGTTTTCTACAGCTCAGTCAGTACACCTACTGTGGGGGCAAATCCCATTGCCATTGAAAAAATTAGGAGATTGAGTCCCAGGGAGATTCAATAATTTTATTTGAGGTTAAATAGATGATTGATAGTTGTACTGGTATTCAGGCCTAAACTTAATTTCAAAGCCCCTGATTTTTCTTTTTTAGAATATAATTTTATTTATTTATTTATTTATTTTTAGCTATTCTGGGTCTTCACTGATGAGCTCTGGCTTTCTCTAGTCGGGGTGAGTGGGGGGCTACTCTTTGTTGCCATGCACAGGCTTCTCATTGCAGTGGCTTCTCTTGTTGCAGAGCATGGGCTTCTGTAGATGTGGCGTATGGGCTTGGTTAACCCTGAGGCATGTGAGAGCTTCCTGGATCAGGGATTGAACCTGTGTCCCCTGAATTGGCAGGCAGGCTCTTAACTACTGGACCACCTGGGAAATCCTAATTTTCCTACCTTTGAAGCTGTCCAGGGTCTTCATATCTTTCTGCAAAATGGTTACCCAGCCGCTTCTTGAAGACTTGCTATACTGGAAAACTCACTACCTCCCCAGATGGCCTGTACAGGTCAACGTCTTGCTTATGCTGATTAACAAGTGGCTGGTCTAGCTCTCACCATCTATCACCACTAACAAGTGGTGATCTTTGTCCTTCCTTTCCTCCCTTCTCTCCCTCTCACTTGACTTTGGATAGTTCTGTCTTGCCCTGGAGGGAGGGGCCCCTTGACTTCATTCAGGAAGGGCCCAGGTTGAAGATGCTGCTGGTCCTCAAGAAAATGACCTCGGCTGGGAGCTCTTTTCTCCTTCCCTGAGTTAACCAGTCCGTGATATGCCCCCTGGTAATTTTTTTTTTCTAGTTTCAAGGTTTATTTTCGAGGTACTATATTCAAGAAAGTGTAGATTTGCCATAGTAGAAATATAGGTGAGAGAAACAATAAAATGTCCATAGATATGTTCACACAATGATGGGCAGTTGATTTGTTTTGTTTTTTTTTTTCAATTTGTTTCAATTGTTTATTAACGGACCAGATTACAAAAATAATCCTGGTAGATACCTTAGTTCATCCTTCTAATAAGCCTGTTGATCTGGTCTTCCCTGTTGCCAGCATCTCCACCTTCTACAAAATGGGTGGTCTTTTTCTTCATTCCACCTCGTGGAGAAGACAATTTAAAGGGCCACAGGAAGTTGTTTGCTTCTTTGAAAAGTTTTCCAACAGTATAGATCTCATGAATCAGATCCTCCATGCAGATGATTCCGTATTTCCCAAGAGATCGAGCAATCAATGCGTTGTCTGTCAGGGCAATTCGCTTTTTGTTGATTTTGCCATAACCACGCTTGTAGATCAATTCATTTACAGACTTCAGATTTGGGTACCCCCATGCAATGTATGGCTCCACAATTCTCAGCATGTTAATTGATGCCTTGTTGAGCTTCACAAAGGTGCCATTGAAGATCTGCCGGAGGCGAAGGAGCTGCAGCACCTTTCGAACCTTTGGGCTCACACCGTTGATACCTCTGATCCTGATGACAAATGCCAATTTGGGTTCCGTGGGTACATAGAAGTTGCCAGCTTTCCGTGCCATCCTAGCCATTCGAATTTCGGTTCTGTACATCTGCCTGTATTCCTTGTGGTAATGCTTAGCTTTTTCATAAATAAGCTTCCTCCTTGCCTTTCGAAGCATCTTTTGGGCAAACTTCTTTCTCAGGCGCTTGATCTTAAGCTCTGCGAAATTCTTTCGCTTTTTCTTAAGGGTTTCTGGCACAGCAGGAACCTTCTTTTTCTTCTCTTCTGCACCCTCCATGGTTCCAGCCGGGAAAGAGGCAGTTGATTTGTTTTATTGGAGTAAAATTGCCTTACAATGTGGTGTTAGCGCCTACCATACAATGAAGTGAATCAGCTCTCTGCACACATATATGCATCCCCTCTCTCTTGGACCTCCCTCCCACCTCCTCCCTGCCACCATCCCCCCCAAGGTCATCACAGAACACGAGCTGAGCTCCCTGTGCTATACACCCCCTTCCTACTAGCTGTCTATTTAACACAGGATGGTGTATTTGTGTTAGCCGTTATCTCCCAGTTCATCTCACCTTCCCCTTCTCCCCCTGTGTCCACATGTTCATTCTTTATGTTTGTGTCTCTATTGCTGCCCTGCCCTGGCAGTTGATTTTTGACAAATTTGCAACAAAAATGCCTTGGAGAAAAACCATAGTGTTTTCAATTAATGATACTGGATGAAGTGGGTTTCCTTATTCTCTTTAACAAGAATTCCAATCCATAATTTGCACCATAAATATACAACTCAAACTATATAATTTTATAAAAAAAAGTATGTAGGAGGAAGCTTTTATGTCCCTGGGGTAGCAGTGATTTTTTAAATAAAACACCAAAAGCATAATCCATAAAAGAATAAATTGATGCAATGGATTTATTATAACTTAAAACTCCACATGTTAACACATAGGTGATTTAAAAAAACAGTGTCAGTTTTGTCTCAGTAACATCTTCTTTTTGAACAAAGGCAGTCTCATGTGTTTCAAAAGACATTTTTCATTATATTTCTTCCTGTTGGATATTCTGGAATTATAGTAAATGGTGTTTTCAAATACAATTTTCTAAGATTTATCATTAGAAAATAGACACATAGTTCATAATTGACATTGTTTACAGCAACCTTGCCAGACTGACTTACTCTTTGTTAAAAATTTTATTGAGGTGTATTTGATTTACAATGTTGTGTTGGTTTCTTATATACAGCATGGTCACTTAGTTATACATACATATATATATTATTTTTATATTCTTTTCCATTGTGATCTGTCATAGAATATTAAACACAGTTTCCTATGCTATACGTTAGGACCTTCTTGTTTATCCATTCTCTATATAAGAGTTTACCTCTGCTAATCTCAAACTCCCATTTCTTCCCTTCCCCCCAACCTTGACAACCACAAATCTGTTCTCTATATCTTATTTTTTTAAGAGCCTAGATTTTTAGCATTTGCCTATTTCTATGGTATAAATTAAGAAGAGGTGGCAAGAATACACAGAAGAACTGTACAAAAAATATCTTCACAACCAAGATAATCACAATGGTATGATCACTCACCTAGAGCCAGACATCCTGGAATGTGAAGTCAAGTGGGCCTTAGAAAGCATGACTACAAACAAAGCTAGTGGAGGTGATGGAATTCCAGTTGAGCTATTTCAAATCCTGAAAGATGATCCTGTGAAAGTGCTGCACTCAATATGCCAGCAAATTTGGAAAACTCAGCAGTGGCCACAGGACTGGAAAAGGTCAGTTTCCATTCCAATCCCTAAGAAAGGCACTGCCAAAGAATGCTCAGCTTACCACACAATTGCACTCATCTCACACGCTAGTAAAGTAATGCTCAAAATTCTCCAAGCCAGGCTTCAGCAATACGTGAACCGAGAACTTCCAGATGTTCAAGCTGGTTTTAGAAAAGGCAGAGGAATCAGAGATCAAATTGCCAATATCCGCTGGATCATCAAAAAAGCAATAGAGTTCCAGAAAAACATCTATTTCTGCTTTATTGACTACGCCAAAGCCTTCAACTGTGTGGATCACAATAAACTGTGGAAAATTCTGAAAGAGATGGGAATACCAGAACACCTGACCTGCCTCTTGAGAAACCTGTATGCAGGTCAGGAAGCAACAGTTAGAACTGGACATGGAACAACAGACTGGTTCCAAATAGGAAAAGGAGTACGTCAAGGCTGTATATTGTCACCGTGCTTATTTAACTGATATGCAGAGTACATCATGAGAAACGCTGGGCTGGAAGAAGCACAAGCTGGAATCAAGATTGCTGGGAGAAATATCAATAACCTCAGATATGCAGATGACACTACCCTTATGGCAGAAAAGTGAAGAAGAACTAAAAAGCCTCTTGATGAAAGTGAAAGAGGAGAGTGAAAAAGTTGGCTTAAAGCTTAACATTCAGAAAACTAAGATCATGGTGTCTTGTCCCATCACCTCATGGGAAATAGATGGGGAGACAGTGGAAACAGTGTCAGACTTTATTTTTTGGGGGTTCCAAAATCACTCTAGATGGTGATTGCAGCCATGAAATTAAAAGATGCTTACTCCTTGGAAGGAAAGTTATGACCAACCTAGGTAGCATATTAAAAAGCAGAGACATTACTTTGCCAACAAAGGTCCATCTGGTCAAGGCTCTGGTTTTTCCAGTGGTCATGTATGGATGTGAGAGTTGGACTCTGAAGAAAGCTGAGTGCCAAAAACTTGATACTTTTGAACTATGGTGTTGGAGAAGACTCTTGAGAGTCCCTTGGACTGCATGGAGATCAAACCAGTCCGTCCTAAAGGGGATAAGTCCTGGGTGTTCATTGGAAGGACTGATGCCGAAGCTGAAACTCCAATACTTTGGCCACCTCATGCAAAGGGTTGACTCATTGGAAAAGACCCTGATGCTGGGAGGGATTGGGGGCAGGAGGAGAAGGGGACGACAGAGGATGAGAGGGCTGGATGGCGTCACTGACTTGATGGGCATGAGTTTGAGTAAACTTCGGGAGTTGGTGATGGACAGGGAGGCCTGGCATGCTGTGATTCATGGGGTCGCAAAGAGCTGGACCTGACTAAGCGACTGAACTGAACTGAACTGATGGTATAAATATTCCCAGCATAGCCTATATCAAGCTACCAAGGTAACATCACTGAAAGCAGAGTTGGGAAGCATACGTGTGTGCTCAATCTGTAAACTGTGTCCGATTCCTTGTGACCCCATGGACTGTAGCCTTCCAGGCTCCTCTGTCCTTGGGGTTTCCCAGGCAAGAATCCTGGCATGGGTTGCCCTTTCCTTCTCCAGGGGATCTTCCCAACCCAAGGATCGAACCCACATCTCCTGCATTGGCAGGCAGATTCTTTATCACTGCACCACCAGGGAAGCCCACTACTGGATGGTAAAAGCAAGCAATCTATGCAGAAATTGTCAAAGAAATTCAGCTCTAATAGAGAAGTATGTAAGATAGGAAATCAAATGTCTTCAGATTAACCCACCACCTGGACTAATAACTGACCATTTTTCTTGAAGATAATTTCATCTCTTTCTCTCTAGATCTTCCTAGATCATATTACATATTAATTATGCATATTTTGGTAAAATGTGACCATATTAATCATATTACTTTTTAATCTGGATTTTCATTTGACAGCATATCACGAACATTTCCACATTAGTCATTTAGAGATTACCTCATCCTTCATCATGGTAGCATATTATTCTACTATGTGGATGTCCCCTAATTTATTTAATCAGTTTGATTTTTAACAACAGTTAGGTTATTTCCATTTTTTTTCAAAATCATAAACAGTGCTTTGAATATGTATTCAATAATCTCCTTTGGATATTTTTTTAGAACTCAATTATTGGGTCAAAGTGTATCTATACTTTCGATTGTCACACAACATGCTCTCCAAAATAGCTTTGCAATTTCCATTCTCACTGCTAATGTTCCACACTCCCATTAGGACTGGGTATTAGTGATCTAAGTCATTTACTGATCTGATGGGTAAAAAGAATACTATTTTTTAAAGTTACTTTTCTTTAAATTTCAAGGAGGATGAAATCTTTTCACATGTCTATTGACTATTTGTTTTTCTTTTCTCATTTTTTTTCTATCTGAAGCCCATATTTGTGTATATTCAGGCCCGTGTACCACTAGTTATCACTAGAAAGAGGTTCAGAGAGCAAGTGGTATCTACTCTGATGTTTATTTTACTCAAGAAACCATTTTTAGTTTTCTACTGTGTACTAGGTTTGGGGTTGTTAAATACAAAGAAATATAATGCAAAGTTCCTGTTCTTGAAGGTACTGAAAATCACCAGTGGGAGACTGATGTGCACACATAAGCCCAGGAAATAGAGGATGTGGCCCAGCAGTTGCCGTGGCCTGAGGATGGCAGGGGCCAGTCTTCGAGTTCTAAATTGAAATTCTGGTGCTGTCACTTCAGTTCTCTCGGGATTGGGGTTAGACATATAGGCTGTCTGAGAGCTGGGACTTGATAGTAAATAATCCTGTCTATAACCCAGGAGATGAAGACAATGTCATTGTCTTCTGGGTGGTCTTGCTAACTTTCTTTGATTTCAAGTTCCCCGGAAACTTTGCTAACCAGTGACCTGCATCTCTACCTCCACCCCAAGGCTGCCCCCTTTGGCCATTCCACAGACCCCCCCAGAACTCTGAAGAGTGCTGCGGAAACACTGAACACAATGACCAGTCTGGTCCCAGCCAGTCCTGTGTTTCTGTGATTTTCTGCGACTCAACGATTCCTTTCAGTAGGTGCTGTAGATGATCCCAACATAATCGTGGGGACACTGCCTGCCCTCCAGGTGCTCATGGGCTGAAGAGCCTTTGTAAAATGCCTTGGCAGCCTGCACGGAAGGATGTCAACTGCTGGGCAAAGTTGGCTCTCTGCTCAGCGGTGGCCCTTCCACACCTATCTTCGTCATGGCTCCCAGGCCAGGCTGCACATTAGAATCACCCGGGGAGCTTTTAAAAAGCTATGGAGATGAGGCCCTACCCCCAGGAGGTTCTGATTCAATAGGCCTGGCATGAGGCCCAGGCAGCAGTGCTTTGTAAGAACTCCCTGGGTGGTTCTTATGTGCAGCCGGGGCTGGGAACTACTTGCCCGCACAGATCACTGGGGGGATTTTCGTTAAGATGGATGACTTCATTAGCTGGTGGTTCAGGACTGTTGCCTGTGTTGGTCACAACATTATCTCCACGGTTTGTCATCTCCTTAAGTCCTCTGAGGGCAGGGACTGTGACTTCACCCTTAAGATGTTCATCTGTTTCAGCCAGCCTGGACTCACGGTCCTTCTGTGGTTAAGATCCAGGTCTCAGATTTCCTGGGCTCAGCTGGTTCTGTAATCTGGCACCTACGGGACTGTGGGGGAAATACTTAACCTGTGTGTGCCTCAGTGTCCTCACCTAAAGTAGCAGAAAATATTCTCTCAAGGGTATCGGTGGATTATATAAGTTTCTTGTATGCAAAGAACTCACAAGAGCGGCTGATGGTAGGAAGCAGTCAGCAAACATTATTCTCATGACTTGGGAAAAGGAACTGTATTAGGGAAGAGCAAATCTGATTATATCCCAGGACTTTCTTTAACTTTTGTATTCTTTTGCTTTTGCTACAAGTTAATCACTAAAGGGATATTCCTGATAAGCTTGAATTAGACATAATGGCCCATCTCTGGGAACTCTTGCTCCCACCTGTGAATGGCTATAGGAAGAAATGAACATGTCTCCTCTGGAGTCTGACTGAAACCAAGAAATGTTTGGTTTTAACACCACCACCACCCCCCTTCATTCCTGAGGCCCTGGATCCAGTATCCCATGCATAGTGGGTGCCCCTGGGAATGGACCACAGAGACAAGAGGACAAGTCAGAAGATCTGGATTCGAGGGCTATTCCTTCTGACTGTTTCTTCATCTTTAAGATGGTTGTAATCTCCTGTTGGTAAACTTGACCAGGTAATTGTGACCAGCCAGGGAGGAGACATGTGCAACAACACACTATCAGTCTTAAGAGGTTATGCTGCTCAGAGTGTTTAGGTCTCTGAAAAAGGCTCTGGGATGAATCTCACATAGGCAGCCTCAAGAAACTCAGGCTCACTCGATTCCATGTACAGAATGGATTTAAATATATGAGAAGTGTAGAGAGAGATGTAAATATAGTTTAGAAAGATACTATTTTCAGGTGAGGGAAGCTGAGAAGACTTCATAGACAAGAAGAGAGTTGAATTAGGGTTTGAAAAAAAATAGTATTTGGCCACGCCTAGGTGGGTAGAGGTGTGCACACAGATGTGTGTCTATGTGTAAATGTCCACAGGACTGCGGGCATTTATAGAAGGACTTCTCGTGGCTGCTGGGGAAGTGGTGACAGTGGAAGTCAAGCTCCCTTGGAGTGTGGAGAAGTGGGAAGAAAACTGGCTTTGGAATCAGGCAGACTTTGGTCCTATTATAGACATTTTCAAAATACTCTGCCCTGTACATTCTGAGGTTTCTGGTCCCAGCCATGGACACACACACTGTCTCTCTCTCTCTCTCTCTCTCACACTTGCAGTCTCATCATCCATTTAATTTCTTGTCAATTCTCATCAAACAGCTCCTGAATTTTTACCTTCCTCTCCCTTCCATTGCTATTGCCAAGCACTGACCCTGACCTTACCTTGCAGCCAGACTCCATCACCGCCTTGGTTTCAAGGCTTGTCCTCTTTATCTTTGCTGCCTCACTTCCAGTTGCCTCCTGCCTGCAGTTTTCTTTCTGTTGTACGATTCCTCTCTTGCAGCCACTGCATGGCCACAAGAATCTTTCTAAAAACCACATATCTGATCACATCCGTCTCCTGCTAAAATACCAACAATGACTTGCCTTGCAGCCACAATAGCATCAAGTCCAGTCACTAAATAGGCGCTGCCCACCTCTACTGCTTCACTTCTGTCATCTTAGTCATCCTCTCAGTGGGACTCAGTGGCAGCCAGCTTCACTCCATCACGTGGCTAAATCTGGTCCATGCTGGCTTCTCTGCTTGGAATGCCTTTTTCCTAATGTTTCCCTCTGGAATGATTTAATTGAATTATTTTAATAAATAAATTAATTGAATAATTTTAATGTAGTAATATATTAATATTACATATTAACAAAGTAATATATCCATCTCTTCTTGGGTTTATTTACCTGTCTAGGCGAACCTTTGTGAGGGCAATGTCCATCCATGACTTACCTGTTTTTCTATACAGGTCCAAGTACAAGGCCTGGCATGAATTAGGTGCTCAACAAAAACTTAATGATTAAGTGAATGAATTAATAAATGCATAGGTAGTTTTACTAATAACAAGAACATCCACTCATGCCTTCTACTGGAAAGGAAAATGAGCTGATGATTACACATTGATTATCTGTCTAATCCACTCTTTGACATGTTCTCCCAAGGTAGTTTAATCATTCATCTTTGTATTCGAAAGGCTGAAATCCTTTGGAGTGGATTTTCATAAGAGTGAGTTGTTCAACCCCAAGACATGAAAGGAGCCCAGCTGAAGGTGAGAAACTCAGTATATCCTGCAACTTTTGCAATTTGAGGATCAGGTGAAAGGTCAAAACATTCACTGAGGACCTATAAGATACTGATTCAGTAAGTACTTTGATAGAGGAGTTGAGATGAAGAAGTTAAAAAGGCAGCTCCATTTTCTTGTCAATCTATATGTTTACACAGCCCAGGCCTTTGATCTGTATTGTTAAAAAACAATACAGGGTTTCCCTGAAACAGTCAGGGTTTCCCTGGTGGCTCAGTGGTAAAGAATCTGCCTGTCAATGTAGGAGACAGGGGTTCGATTGCTGGTCCGGGAAGATTCTACATGTCATGAAGCAGCTAACCCTATGCTCCACAACTATTGAACCTGAGCTCTAGAACCTGGAAGCTGCAACTACTGAAGTCCATGTATTTAGAGTCTGTGCTCAGCAGCAAGAGAAGACATTGCAATGAGAAGCCTGCAGCAACAAAGACCCAGCCCAGCCAAAATAAATAAATAAAATTAAAAACAACAAATTTCAACCTAGTAAATTCGAAGATCTACTAGGCTTTATTCAATGATTCACAAATCAGGCACCATCCCCTCTTGTAATAATAGAAGTGTGCTTCCATAGATTGTTCATAGGTTGGCTCTGTGGTTTTTCTTTTTAACAATGGCCCCCTTTGGATCAGACCCTCAGAGATGTGATTGCAATGTAAGACCCTGGCATCACTCTCAGCTATGGCTCTGCAGCTCTGTTGATCTTTGGTGTGTTATTCACATGTCATGCATGATGTGTTCGCTGAAACCCTGTGATAATCACCGGCCATGACTTCAGGTTCACAATTTTTAATTCATTCTGTTTGCTTCTGTTATGATGGTCTAGCCATGAGGAGATCATTACCCTGTCGATCAGCAGCTGCAAACATGCATTTAAAGCTTTTGAGAGGAAACAGTGTGCTGGGGGATCTTTATGATAACTGCAAGCAGGATCATTCCCAATGTTTGGGGTGTACTATGGAGCCATAGTGCCCGAGACCCAAACCAGTCAAAAAAAGACCCTGTTGAGGGAGTCATCCTTTGACGCCAAGTGTCTTGCTCAGTGATCTTAATGTAACTGAGTTTCAGCTTCCCCAGAAGGGTTCCTCCAAGTGCAGCAAGTAGTCTTGGCCACCACACAGACCCCTCCTTGCTCAGCTAGAAGAAAATCAAGAACTGTCCTGTTATCAAAAACAACCTTGACCAGAGTGTCTAAGGATCTTTGCTGGGCAGCACATACTTTAGCAGTGGTTTCTGCAATATATTCAGAAGTTAGGGAGGGACTTCTGATCATTTTCTCACTTGTCCTTACACCTATCCATGGCTTTGCCAAAGGGAGACATTCCTGAATCATAATGCCTTCTGAAAAGTCCTTTCTAGAAAAATTAGTAGCATAGTTAGAAAACCTAAGAAGCACGGCGCAGCTGTGCCCCAGCCATGGAGACATTTTTAGATCCAAGGAAAGTGATAACTACCATAGATAAAGACAAGATCTATTGTGGACACAAACCATTTCTGTCAAGGAAGTACTGTTAATGGACTCATTCATAGGAATTGCTGTGTTTACCTGCTCAAGCCAGAGGTCAGTCAATTTCTTAGTTCATGGCAGAGGAAATCTCCCAGTCTGAGATAGCCGTCCTAAATTCCAGAAGTTACCCCACTTAGCAATGTCCTGGGAAATATGGATGGGGGTGTTATTTTTCCAGGCTATGCTAAAGGAGAAAAAGGAAAGAAGAAAGAGGTTTATGTTTAGCCAAAGTAGGAAGTCTTGATTCATTGTCTTGGGTGGAACCAGTCTACCTGGATGTCAGCTACTTCTCTTCCTTGTTAGATCGATTCAGAGGTGTCTAGCATTGGTTCGTGTCCAGATGTCTGATGGGCCCCTTTTCAGCTGTGAGATATATATCCACGGTTCAAGTTCCTAGAGTCTGACTGTCATCTGGATAGTCAGAAGAACCTGAAGAACCTGGAACAGTCCCTTCCAAGGAGATTAAGGGAAACTTTGTTTTTAGTGATTCCAAATCAGCAAGGTGGGAGACAGTTGGAAACATTAGTTTGGTGAGTCATAGCCAGATGTTTGAGGCAACTAGAATTCAGGACCTAGTCAAACTTGCATGTAGGTAATAAAACCTCAAAAATAATTAACAGGAACTAGAATCTAATATCTACAGTGGTGCAAACATAATTTTTCTCTCTACAGTTGCTCTTATCTTTTTTTTTACCAAAGATAATCACAGTAAACCTAATTTGTTTATATTAAATTTGACCTGATTATTTATGTAAGCGCTTCAAGAAAAGTGCCTGACCATGTAAATTCTGTTTAGGACTGCTTTGCTGAAATGTTTCACAAGGAGTCTCAAACTTCACCTGCAACAACATTTCAGTCAAAGCCTTGGTAATATAGTCAACGTTTCCAATTGTGTCAAGTTACAAGGAGCATGAAAATAATAATACTCACTGAGAGATTCTGAATTCTGGAGGGAGCCCTTAGTGGGGAAAGTAAACGTTACATCTTTGTTCACAAAAGTGTATCTTAGTAAGTTAATTGATAGCTTAGAAATTTTCCTTAAGTTTGAGGGAGAAAGGCATAAGCAATACTATAAACACAAGGTCATGAAAATGATAACCATCCTTGGACTTCCCTGGTGGTCCAGTGGTTAAGACTCTGTGCTTCCAATGCAGACAGTGTGGATTTGATCACTAGTTGGGGAACTAGGATCCCACATGGCGATTCAGTTCAGTCACTCAGTCATGTCCGACTCTTTGCGACCCCATGGACTGCAGCACGCCAGGCTTCCCTGTCCATCACCAACTCCCAGAGTTTGCTCAAACTCATGCCCACTGAATCAGTGATGCCATCCAACCATCTCATCCTCTGTTGTCCCCTTCTCCTCCTGCCTTCAATCTTTGCCAGCCTCAGGGTCTTTTCCAATGAGTCAGTTCTTCCCATCAGGTGGCCAGAGTATTAGAGTTTCAGCTTCAGCATCAGTCCTTCCAATGAATATTCAGGACTGATTTCCTTTAGGATCGACTGGTTTGATCTCCTTGCAGTCCAAGGGATTCTCAAGAGTCTTCTCCAGCACCACAGTTGTGGCTTGGCTAAAAAAGATAACCATCTTCATCAGTTCATTCAGCCTCATGTTATTGATTCTTGTTCTGCTTAAATCCAGTTTTTCCGTTGATCCTCTCGACCTTGCCTGATGATTGAAGATGATAGGAACAGTGACTAATCTAAAAAGTTTGCAAGGTTTTTGTTAAGGCGCATATGATTTTCCCAATGAAGTAAGTTCCTTGATCACTGGAGATTGTGGAAGGTTTATCCTAAGTGGAAAACACATTTTTCCAACAGTGTCTTTCCACTATGAGGGCACTGGCCTTGTGACAGGAAAAAGCTTCAACCCATCAGGAAAAAGTACGTACAGCAATAAAAGCATATTAATAACCCATACTAAGTGGTAGTTGAGTGAATTCCAGTTGCAGGTGTTCAGAGGGTCCAGAAGAAGGAGGTCTGAGGTTCCTGTCAAACCAAAGGAGTTTTTCTGAATGGCACTAGAGTAGGTAGAGGGATGCAAAAAGCCAAAATATGGGAGATTTGCTGGGAGCTGAGAAGATCCAAGCAGCCATCTTGGGTTTCTCATAGCCCCAACTGTTCATTTAGTTTACAGCCACTTTTTACCTATCTTAATTTCTCTGATTTGGGAGCAAACTGTTGCTATGTTACAAAGACATTAGGATGGTAAAATCTGGCAATGAGTGGTCATTTTTTGCAGAAGCAATATGAACTTCATTCACGTGTACAGTCCTGATAGAATCTGTTGCTGCTTCTCTGCATGAAAGTCAGTGAAGTCATTTCCCTAATATTCAGGCTCAGATGGTGAAAAATCTGCCTGCAGTGTGGGAAACCTGGCTTCAATCCCTGGGTTGGGAAGATCCCCTGGAGAAGGGAATGGCTACACACTCCAGTATTCTTGCTTGGAGATTTCCATAGACAGAGGAGGCTGGCGGGCTACTGTCCATGGGGGTCGCAAAGAGTCAGACATGACTGACGACTGACACTTTCACTTCAATTTTGATAACAGCAATTTCAGATTTGTCAGATGTCCCATTAGTCCAATTTTCAAATACCACTTATTTAAAAAAATTTTTTTTTTTCCTGCTGAGTTTCATTTCAGAGTCGCTCTTAGGTCCTGGAGAAGATGGGGGTAGGAAATCATTATCTCAAAAGTACAAACTAAGTGCATAACACTGTTTCCAATGCCTTGATTTTTTGAAGCATTTTGAGAGGAATAGGTGAGATTTAGGGATTGGAAAAAAGAAAATGTTGAACTTTGAACTTCTAGAGACAAACTTTTGATGCTTCAGAGAATTGTAAGACAGAGAACTTGTGTTCCCAGTACCCTCTAAAGAATTGGGTTTAGCTTTAGTGTCGGTACCTTTCATCTCTTTAATTTTAAGTAGTCTTTTGCAACACCTTTCACTGAAGCTCTTTCAGAATTTTGAAAACTTTTGGAGGCTTTTGCATACTGATTAAAATAGGTATTCCATCTGTTTGCTTGATTTGGGAGCCCTTGATTATCTATTTGGAACATTGCTTATAATGGCCATTGTAATTTCAGGTTATTTTTAGTAAAATGTTCCCATTTTGCTCTTTAAAAAAATTTTTTTTCAAATTTATGTTTTGGCTGTGCTGGGTCTTGGTTGTGCTACATGGGCACCTCTAGTTGTGGCCAGTGGACTCTCCAGAGTACATGAACTCAGTAGTTGCAGTGTGCAGACTTAGTTGCCCGGAGGCATGTGGATCTTAGTTCTCCCACCAGGCATCGAACCTGTGTCCTCTACATCGGAAGGTGACTTCTTTACCACTGGACCACCAGGGAAGCCCCCAAGGGACTATAGCTCTTAAACATAAACAAGTGTGCCAGAAGTTGCACATTCAACTCTTTGGATCCCTTTTTTTTTTTTTAAACTGGGACTTTGGGTTTCTGGGAGCCAAACTAATGATTAGAAGGGACTTGTGGAGTTAGAAGGTGGTTAAGTGCTCTACAGCCTTTAAATTCTTGACTTCCACTCACCAATGTTTTCAACTTTTTTTTTTTTAAATTTCTGAGAGTCCCATTAACAACTAACCTTTATTTAATATCCACTTGAGGCCTCCCACTGGAGGTCTCAGACCCAGTCCTCTCCCCAGTCCAGTTCAATTCTTGAGTTGGACCCAGTCCAAATCCAACTGGTAACCACCAATAAAGAGTTGAATAAGCAGACCTCAAAGAATGGTGGCAGCAGACTGATTCTAAACAAATGGAGAACTGCAGCTTCCACCAACAGTTTCCAACATGAAATCTGGGGAAGAATTCCAAATGAGTGGGGAACTACAGCAGTTCCCCATATGGAATCTGGGGACAGAATTAAGGACTGGGGTTTTGCACGCAGAGAATTGTGGTCTGAAAAGTTAGGACCTTGACTTGGGGAAAAATCCTTTGCCAGCTCAGTTGGGCTCTGGGCAGAATTGTCTACCAGCTTTAATGACCTTATCCGTAAAGGAAAGCCAGTTGGATCAGGAGCTCAAATGAGAAGAGAGCAGAGCTCAGACCATGAGGAACTCACCAAGGGTCCTCAGAAATGGAGAGAAAGTCATTGAAGTCAAAAGAGTTCATGGGGCTCCCTGCCTATGTTTCCTGTTGTCTGTGAACACTGTTGGAAGTTCATTTTGGATCTCACTGCTGCCCCCAAATCTGTTTAAAAGTCAAATTCAGCTGAGTAAATTTGAAGATCTAATTGGCTTTATTCAATGATTAATGGATCAGGGCAGTATCCATCTAGTATAAAGAAGGGAACTCTGAAGGACTGTGCAAAATGGAAGATTTTTATAGGAAGAAGGGTGGGGCAAGGGAGCTATTAATATTAGCAGAAGAGAGGAAAGGATTATTTTAGGTCAGTGTGTCTTCCTTTTTGAGGGGAAAGGAAAGAGTTTTATCTTGCAGATTGCTTCTTCTTTCATGGGGAATGGAGAAGGCTAGTTCCTCATTGGTGCTAATCAGAAAATTCCAGATTGACCAGTTATGAGTGTATTTCTGGGGAAGGTCAAAACTGCATTTAGGCTGGGTATTAAATCTAGGTTTGATATCACGGGTTTTGGCACAAGTCATGCCATTTTGAGCCTGTGATTTTTCTCTTTAACAACATTATCAATGCTTGGTTATTCCAGATCATATTCTTCACTTTTCATATTGTTATAGTCACAGATATCTGCTTAATCAGGCATAGATGATATCTGAATTGATTTCCACCCTGCTGTGATTCTTTGCCCATGGAAGACATTGCTTATCAACCACATCACTCCTTCCTGCCTGCCAACCCTGAATGTAGTTTCAGAATTTTTCCTTGCATGGTATACCAGGTCTTGTAGGTCATCATAGAACCATTCAACTTCAGCTTCTTTGGCATTAGTGGTTGGGGCAAAGACTTGGATTACTGTGCTATTGAATGGTTTGCCTTGGAAATGAACAGAGATCATTCTGTCATTTTTGAGATTGTATACAAATACTGCATCTTGGACTCTTTTGTTGGCTATGAGGGCTACTCCATTTCTTCTAAGGGATTCTTGTCCACAGTAGTAGATGTAATGGTCATCTGAATTAAATCCACCTATTCCGGTCCATTTTAGTTCACTGATACCTAAAATGTCGATGTTCACTCTTGCCATCTCCTATTTAACAACTTCCAATTTTCTTTGACTCGTGGACCTAACATTCCAGGTTCCTATGCAATATTTTTCTTTACAGCATCGGACTTTACTTCCATCACCAGTCACATCCACAACTGGGTGGTGTTTTTGCTTTGGCTCTATCTCTTCATTCTCTGTGGAATTATTTCTCCACTGATCTCCAGTAGCATATTGGGCATCGACCAACCTGGGGAGTTCATCTTTCAGTGTCATATCTTTTTGCCTTTTCATACTGTTCATGCAGTTCTTAAGGCAAGAATACTGAAATGGTTTGCCATTCCTTTCTCCAGGGGACTTCATTTTGTCAGAACCCTCCACTGTGGCCTGTCCACCTTGGGTGACCCTACACAGCATGGCTCATAGCTTCATTGCATTAGACAAGGCTGTGGTCCATGCGATCAGTTTAGTTTGGTTAGTTTTCTGTGATTGTGGTTTTCATTCTGTCTGCCATCTGATGGATAAGGATAAGAGGCTTATGGAAGCTTCCTGTTGGGCTTCTATGATGATCTACAAGACCTTCTAGAACTAACACCCCCAAAAGATGTACTTTTCATCATAGGGAACTGGAATGCAAAAGTAGGAAGTCAAGAGATACCTGGAGTAACAGGCAGGTTTGGCCTTGGAGTGCAAAATGAAACAGAGCAAAGGCTAACAGAGTTTTGCCAAAAGAACACACAGGTCATAGCAAACACCCTCTTCCAACAACACAAGAGAAGATTATACACATGGGCAACACCAGATGATCAATACCAAAATCAGATTGATTATATTCTTTGCAGCCAAAGGGAGAAGCTCTATACGGTCGGCAAAAACAAGACTGGGAGCTGACTGTGGCTCATGTCATAAACCCCTTATTGCAAAATTCAGAGTTAAATTGAAGAAAGTAGGGAAAACAACTAGACCATTCAGGTATGACCTAAATCAAATCCCTTATGATTATACAGTGGAAGTGAGAAATAAATTCATGGGATTGAGATCTGATAGAGTACCTGAAGAACTATGGATGGAGGTTCATGACATTTTATAGGAGGCAGTGATCAAGACCATCCCCAAGAAAAAGAAATGCAAAAAGGCAACATGGCTGTCTGAGAAGGCCTTACAAATAGCTGAGAAAAGAAGAGAAGCGAAATGCAAAGGAGAAAAGGAAAGATACACCCATCTGAATGCAGAGTTCCAAAGAATAGCAAGGAGAGATAAGAAAGCCTTCCTCAGTGATCAGTGCAAAGAAATAGAGAAAAACAATAGAATGGGAAAGACTAAATATCTTTTCAAGAAACTTAGAGATACCAAGGGAACATTTCATGCAAAGATGGGCTCAATGAAGGACAGAAATGGTATGGACCTAACAGAAGCAGAAGATATTAAGAAGAGGCAGCAGGAATACACAGAAGAACTATACAAAAAAGATCTTAATGACTCAGATAACCACAATAGTGTGATCACTCACCTAGAGCCAGACATCCTGGAATGTGAAGTCAAGTGGGCCTTAGGAAGCATCACTATGAACAAAACTAGTGGAAGTGATGGAGTTCCAGCTGCGTTATTCAGATCCTAAAAGATGATGCTGTGCAAGTGCTGCACTCAATATGCCAGCAAATTTGGAAAACTCAGCAGTGGCCACAGGACTAGAAAAGGTCAGTTTTCATTCCAATCCCAAAGAAAGGCAATGCCAAAGAATGTTCAAACTACTGCACAGTTGCACTCATGTGACACACAAGCAAAGTAGTGCTCAAAGTTCTCCAAGTGGGTTCAATAGTACGTGAACCGAGAACCTCCAGATGTTCAAGCTGGATTAGAAAAGGCAGTGGCACCAGAGATCTAATTGCTGACATCCATTGGATCATAGAAAAAGCAAGAGAGTTCCAAAAAAACGCATCTACTTTATTGACTATGCCAAAACCTTTGACTGTGTGGATCACAACAAACTGTGGAAAATTCTTTAAGAAGTGGGAATACCAGACTACCTTACCTGCCTCCAGAGAAATCTATATGCAGATCAAGAAGCAACAGTTAGAACTGAACATGGAGCAACAGACTGGTTCCAAATAGAGAAAGGATTATGTCAAAGCTGTATATTATTGTCACCCTGCTTATTTAATTCATATGCAGAGTACATCATGTGAAATGCTGGGCTGGATGAGGCACAAGCTGGAATCAAGATTGCTGAGAGAAATGTCAAAACCTCAGATATTCAGATGACACCACCCTTATGGCAGAAAGTGAAGAAGAACTAAAGAGCCTCTTGATGAAAATGAAAGAAGAGAGTGAAAAAGCTAGCTAAAAACTCAACAGTCAAAGAAATAAGATCATGGCATCCAGTTGCATCACTTCATGGCAAATAGATGGGGAAACAATAGAAACAGTGACAGGCTTTATTTTCTTGGGCTCCAAAATCACCACAGATGGTGACTGCAGCCATAAAATTAAAAGATGCATGCTCTTTGGAAGAAAAGCCATGACCAACTTTGACAGCATATTAAAAAGCAGAAACAATACTTTGCTGACAAAGGTCTATCTAGTCAAGCTATGGTTTTTCCAGTAGTCATGTATGGATGTGAGAGTCGGACCATAAAGAAAGCTGAGCACCAAAGAATTGATGCTTTTGAACTGTGGTGTTGGAGAAGACTCTTGAGAGTACCTTGGACTGCAAGGGGCTCAAACCAGTCCATCCTAAATGAAATCACTCCTGAATATTCATTGGAAGGACTGATGCTGAAGCTGAAGCTCTAATACTTTGGCCACCTGATGTGAGGAACTAACTCATTGAAAAAGACCCTGATGCTGGGAAAGATTGAAGGCAGGAAGAGAAGCGGATGACAGAGGATGAGATGGTTGGATGATGGACATGAATTTGAGCAAGCTCTGGGAGTTGGTGATGGACAGGAAGGCCTGGCGTGCTGCAGTCCATGGGGTTGCAAAGAGTCGGACACGGCTGAGTGACTGAACTAGGAACTGTACCAGGTAGCTATTGGTTTTCTGGTGCCAATTTACCAGAATAAATAAAGTACCATGAAATAAAATCCATTTTTCCAATCCTCTAGCACATCTTGCAGTATTTTTTTGGGAGAAATTTGGGTCTTGGGAAGGTGGAGACTGAATGCAAGGGTCGCAGTGGATCTGCATTTCCCTGAGGTCCAACCTCTAAGTGCTTCCTTAATGTCTGCTCAGGGATATCTCATGCCTTGCTCTCTACAATGAACCCTTGGATGCCTGATAGATTATTGGTGTTTTTCTTTTTCTACATTCTCAACTGAAGTAATTTCAATATGCACCCAGTTTAAACAAGCTAGAGACCTATTAGTCATCCCTGACGCGTCCAGTTTCTTTACCTGCACATTTACTTCACCAACAAATAGTATTACTTGCATTAATCAATACATCTTTCAAATATATCTCCTTTCAATCTTACTATGGTGCCTTCCCAGGGTAAGCTTTTATAATGTCTCTTCTCTTAACTGGTTAATATAGTTACATCTTAGCTGGTTTTCTTGCTACTATCTGTGCCTCTATCTACTGTACTGCCAATACTTCAATGAGGTATCAGCTAATTGTACTCCTAGGTATTTATCCACGGGTAACAAAAACATGTGTCCATGGAAAGAATGGTACAACATTCACAGCAGGTTTATACACAATGGCCCTAAATTGGAAAGAATCCAAATGTCTGTCTACAAGTTAACTGACAACATATTGTGCATTTATCCAATGGAATACTAATCAGCCAAAAAATGAAAAGGCAATCTACATACATAGAAATTTATGAATCTCGAAAACAACACACTGAGTAAAAGCCAAGCATAAGAAAAACATTAAAAAGCCAAACATTAGAAATCTGTATTATTTCATGGATATAAACTTTTAGAACAATTAACTAAACAAATTTATGATTAAAAGGCGGCAAGAACAGTCTTTGCATCTTGGGATGGGGAGTGGGTGGTGTTTGACTGGGAGGGGACATGAAGGAACTTTCTAGGAAGTTGGAAGTGTTCTGTAAAAGGAATGTAGATTTTGTTTGTCAAAATAATACAGCTAAGATTTATACACTTAATTGTAGTAAATTTTACCTTAAAAAAGGAAACTAGAACTGTAAAAAATAATAAATTTGAGGAGAGTGGAGAGTGGGTGGAAGTATAGATGATTTAAGAATGGCAAAATGCTGATAATTATTGAGGTTGGGTGATGGGTGCTTAGGGGTTCATTATACTATCTTGCTTACTTTTTAATGTTTGAAAATTTCCACAATGAAAGATTATTGGAAAGAATAGGTCAAATCATATCTCTTTGAAGTCTGAAACCCTTTAATGACTTCTTATCAGACATAGGAAAAAAAGCCTAAGTTATATGCTATGATTTTTGTGGTCCTGCCCATTTAGCATTCTGAACTCAACATTCAGAAAACTAAGATCAGGGCATCCAGTCCCATCACTTCATGGCAAATAGATGGGGAAACAGTGGAACAGTGACAGACTTTATTTTTTTGGGCTCCAAAATCACTGCAGATGGTGATTGCAGCCATGAAATCAAAAGATGCCTGCTCCTTGGAAGAAAAGATACGATCAACATAGACAGCGTATTAAAAAGCAGAGACATTACTTTGCCAACAAAGGACCATCTAATCAAAGCTATGGTTTATCCAGTAGTCATGTATGGATGTGAGAGTTGGACCGTAAAGAAAACTGAGTGCCGAAGAATTGATGCTTTTGAACTGTGGTGTTGGAGAAGACTCTTGAGAGTCCCTTGGACTGCAAGGAGATCCAACCAGTCCATCCTAAAGGAGATCAGTTCTGGGTATTCATGGGAAGGACTGATGCTGAAGCTGAAACTCCAGTACTCTGGCCACCTGATGCGAAGAGATGACTCATTGGAAAAGATCCTGATGCTGGGAAAGATTGAAGGCAGGAGGAGAAGGGGATGACAGAGGATGAGATGGTTGGATGGCATCACTGACTCAATGGACATGAGTTTGAGTAAACTCCGGGAGTTGGTGATGAACAGGGAGGCCTGGCGTGCTGCAGTCCATGGGGTTGCAAAGAGTCAGACAAGACTAAATGACTGAACTGAACTGATCCCACTTAACTGCTGGCCACCTCATATCTTCTTGCTCTCTCCTCTCTTACTGTGCTCTAGTCCCACTGGACCATCTGAAAGATACCTGAGTGTACCAAGATTTTTCCAAAAGCAGGACTTCTGGATCTCTCCTCCCAGTTTTCACATGATTGTTTCTTCTCATCCTTCAAATCTTCAAGAAGCGCACCAAACTGACATATCTTTCTTTCTTCTGTCTTCTTGTTAGAAGACTGACTCTATAAAGACAGACCTGATGCTGCTCTTAGTTCTCACTTTATACTGAATTCCTAAAAGTGTGCCGTATTTTCTGTTTTGTGAGTTTGCATGCACCAGTGAGTGTGTCCTTCAATTACCTCTTCTCGTGGAGCCCTGGAGTGAAGTGTGCCCTTTTCTGTTGCTCTGACAGCAGTAATTCACAGGCTCTGGGACTGAGGATGTGGAATTAGTGCAAATGTCAGGTAGGATGAGATAGCTATTTGGGACATGTTTTAGGGTCTATCTGGAAGATGAGACTGTGAACTGAAACTCTGTCAGGTTCCTCAGGTAGGAAAGTATTTGAATGGTATGCCGCTAGTGTGGGTTAATCAGCCCTCCCTTCTGCTGGGCATAATTTAGGAAGAAAGGGTGTCCCTCCCTGCTTTTCCACATTGCTTGGAAGGAGCACTGTCCTGGGAGCTGGGAGTACAAATCTTGCCCACCCTCTGCACTAACAGGCTTCATGTGTGCATGCTAAGTCGCTTTGGTCATTCCAACTCTTTGCGACCTTATGGACTGTGGCCCACCAGGCTCCTCTGTCCATGGGATTCTCTAGGCAAGAATATTGGAGTGGGTTGCCATGTCCCCCTCCAGGCGATCTTCCCAACCCAAGGATTGAACCCGCATCTCTTACATCACCTGCATTCTTTACCACTAGCACCACCTGGAAGGCCAACAGGCTTCATGGCTCTGGGTAAATAACAGCCTCTGAGCTTTGATTTCCTTGTACTTTAAAAAGGATACTTGACCCAATTTTATTCCTTTTTATAGCTGAGTAATATTCCGCTGTGTATATGTACCACGTCTTCATTATTCATTCATGGGTTGATGGATATTTAAGTTGCTTCCACGCCCTGGCTGTTGTAAAGAGTGCTGCCGTGAACACTGGGGTACATGTGTCTTTTTGAATTATGGTTTTCTCAAGGTGTATGCCCAGCAGTGGGTTTGCTATTTTCAGAGTAGGAACAGAGGCACAGATGTAGAGAAAGGACTTGTGGGCAGAGGGAAGGGGGAAGCGGGGTGGGACAAACTGCAGGATTAGGATTGACATAGATACACTACCATGGTGGGCAGCTGGTGTGTGGCAGAGAGCTCAGTTCTGTGATGACATAGAGGGTGGGAGGAGAAGGTGTGGGAGGGAAGGGATATATGTATATGTTGCCTGTGGCTCACCTGATTAAGAATCTGCCTGCAATGCAGGAAACCTGGGTTTGATCCCTTGGTTGGGAAGATCTCCTGGAGACAGGAAAGGCTACCCACTCCAGTATTCTGGCCTGGAGAATTCCATGAACTGTATAGTACATGGGTCACAAAGAGTTGGACACAACCGAGCAACTTTCACATAGCTGATTCACTTCATTGTACAGCAGAAACTAATACAATATTGTAAATCTATTATACTCCAATTAAAATTTTAGAAAGGGCATCCATTGATATCAATGTTTCCCAAGTGAAATCATATTGTAGACCACGGATGCCTTGAGAGAGGAAAATAGGGAGCAAAGAGGGAAAGGGATGAGTGAAGTGCAAACACTGTTGATGAAGCAGGGGATAGAGAAGCAATGGAAATCATTTGGCTAATCGATCCATTATCTGCCATTAGCAAACTGGACAGAAAGCACGGAAAATTGTTTACAGAGCTAGTATTCTGTGGAGGGAGCATCAGATTTACTCTTCTTTCTTCTTCTGCAGGTCTGCAGCACGTACAGCTTCCTCTGTACAAAGAGATTGGCTTTTTTTCTCTCTGAGTCCTTACTTTTATTGTCCATTGTCTCCTAGGTTGGCAAATATAACCTCTTGGGGGTGGAGGTCTTGTAGGTACTTGAGTCCTTGTCAGAGAGTGATAGAGAAGGGACTTGGGGCAGAGCTTTTGTAGAAGCACATCTACAACATCCACTCCATCTATCACATTTGTCTTTGACTCATTTGAGTTGCCCAACCTTAAAGGTGGATCGCTTCCAATGCTATGTCTGTGTATGCTGAAGCAGGCAGGATCTGGGACCAGACAGCCTGGGGTGGAATAATTCCAGTCTTCCCACCTCTGTGCTGTTTGACCTTGAACTGGTTACTTAACCTCTCTGTGTCTCAATGGCCTTCTTTTATTAAATCCTTCTGAATTAAATACTATCTGTTGCACAGAGCCATTGGAAAGATTCTGTGGGATGAGGCATGTAAAATGTTTAGTGAACGATCTGGCGTGCAGTCTGTACTCAGTAAATGTCACCTATTGGTAATATTGCTAATACTAGGATGTGGCCCAAATGGTGGTAATCAAGACTTCGACTCTGCTTATAAGCTGGGAAATCTTTTACTTCTCTTCAGATGCTGTATTTATCACCCAGAGTAACACAAGCAACAACAAACAACCACCCCCAGCTTTGCACATTTAGAGGCCATAATGGCATGAGGTTCCCACCAGCTAAGACCAGGGAGGCTATTTCCATTGTCTTCAGCACAGGAGCTCTTAGAAGGTCTGGTTTTTATGAGTGTGTAAAATGCCTTGTGGACACATTAAACTTAATATATGATTATAATAACAACAGAGCCTCCAGTCTGAGATAGAGACAGCAACCCAGGGAGAACGAAATTTAGAGGCATAAAACATGGGAAGGAAATGTTATTTCACAGGGGTTGAGTGGTGGCTGAGACATGAAGGGAAGGGGAATAAAGGGCAGGGAGTGTGGTGAAGAGTTGGGAGCAGTAAGCCCTGCGTAAAAGTTTTATGCCCCCAACCTGGGGCTGGCACATGAGAACTAAGTATAAAATTGGAATAGACATGAGAGAAGAAGATGGAGGGGAGGAGAAGGGAGAGGAGATGAGGCATAGAAAAGTGAAGTTATAACTCCTGGGCATATACCTGGATAAAATTATAATTCCAAAAGATGTGTGGACCCCAGTGTTCATTGCAGCACTGTTTACAATAGCCAGGACATGAAAGCAACCTAAATGTCCATCAACAGATGAATGGATAAAGAAGATATGCCATATATATAATGGAATATTACTCAACCATAAAAAAGAGCAAAGTAATGCCATTTGCAGCAACATGAATGAACCCAGAGATTGTCATACTGAGTGAAATAAGTCAGACACAAGAAGACAAATACCATACGATATCACTTATATGTGGAATCTTAAGAAAGGGTACATATGAACTTATTTACCAAAGGAGTCACGGATATAGAAAACAAACTTTTGGCTGTGGTGGGGGGAAGAGAGAGAGAGGGATAAATGGGAGACTGGCACCGACATATACATACTGCTATCTATAAATAGATAAATAATAAGAACCTACTGTATATCACAGGGACCTCTACTCAATACTCTGTAATGACCTATATGGCAAAATAATCTAAAAAACAATGAATATATATCTGTAACTGATTCACTTTTTTGTACACCAGAAACTAACACAACACTGTAAATAAGCTATACTCCAATAAAATTTTTAAAGAAAGAAAAGTGATATTAGAGGCACAGTTAGACCTAGGGATGGGAAAATGGTTGTGTTGGGTATAGTCACAGAAAGTGGTTGTGGGGCTGCTGGGGAGGTGATAGACACCTTGTCTGTGGGGTCCACTGTGCTTGATTTACAGTCCGAAGTGTGGATTTAGGGCCAACGCAGTCACTGCCATTCTCTGTGTAGACTCTGTGTAGATTTACAATGAACAGTCTTTTGGGAGGATTCTGGTGGCAGTATATCTGAGCAACAGGAATGATGTCTATAGAGGGAAAGTGTCAGCATTTTGGTCTTTGAGATTCTAAAACTGAGGATAAAGGATAGTGGTTAATACCGCATGCAGAGACAGTAGTAGAATTTCAAGTGGTTTGTGGCTCAGAGGCAGCGAGGTCTGGAAGGGTCAGTAGGGGTTTATTAGCTGAAAGGCTGGGTTAGGCATTTTCTCCCTCATAAGGAGGCTTGGCTTCTGCACAGAACCATTTGCTGCCAGTGAATGAATGAATACATGAACAAATGAATGAATGAATTAAGAATGAGAATGAGAGCGTGACCTATTAGCCCAATTCTGTTCTCTTAATCCTGAGAAAGATATATTTACATAACCAAGAGCTAAAAGTTTCTCAGGGCAATGGTATTATTCAAATTTAATGCAGATTTCCAGCCAGAGAAGGAATAATCAGCAGTTACACACACACACAAATATGTGCTCACATCCTATTCAGAAAATACTAAATATTTTAAAATTCATCCTGAGGATTCCAAACTTTCTGTGGATTAAGGTTCCTCTCTCATTCCTTTTATCTTAGAGGGAAGACAGTCACCTTAACCTCTAGGGAATGATCTTCCAATTTGCTCACCTATTAATTTACCACGTATTCATCGAGGTGCTTGCTCATTACATGTCGGGCATTGTGTCAGGTTCAGGAAATCCAAAAAGGAAGGAGGTAAGAACCTTCCCATTCACAAGACACCCAGCTTTTTAAGAAGAGTGTATCTGCATAATCACAAACTAACTGATAATTAGTCCTTCCTTACATAGATCTTTACTGTTAACAAGGTGATTTCACATACATCATCCTCTCTGATCCTTTGACCCCCAATCCCATTTTACAGGCAAGGAATTTGAGTCAGCCAGAGGGAGGTTGTGAAACCCAAGATACCCAGCTAATAAGTGGCAGAGCTGGGACCACCCACGTGTTCTGATAACGGAGCCTGTGCGTTTCCCATCACGCGGAGAGTGTTGCAGGCTGCCAAGCTCTGGCGCTGGTGTAATGTTTGGATTCACTAGAGGGAGATGAGCTGAGGGGATTAGAGAGAAGTCTCACATTGCCAGTCTGCTTGATGCCATGAAGCTCCTCTGAGAAAGGGATTAGTCGTGATGCTGCTAGTATAAAGCAAAATTTCTCTCCTCTGCTGTTCTCAGGAATTTGACTTTTCTGGATGAAGAGTTTCAGGAAAGAGATTGCACCAAATGAGGAGTGTGTCTTTCCCTGAATCAGTAGTAGAGAGAGCAGCTTTGATTCATGAGAGTAAATGCCCATCTGTAGGCTTCCCTGGTGGCTCAGGGTATCCTACCTGCCAATGCAGGAGACATGGGTTTGATCCTTGGTCCAGGAAGATACCACATGCCGCGGAGCACCTAAACCTGTGCACCACAACTATTGAGCCTGTGTTTAGAGTCTGTGCTTTGCAGCAAGAGAAGCCATGGTAATGAGAAGCCCATGCACTGCAACCGGAGAGGAGTCCCCGTTCACTGCGACTAGGGAAAAGTCCATGTAGCACAGCCAAAAAAAAACACATAAATAAATAAATACATAATATAAAATAAAAATGTCCATCCGCAAGCCCCAGTCCCAACGCATCTCATCTGAACTGGGAATCCAAGCATTTTACAGGCTGCTCTCTCCTGGAAATAGGAGCTGAGTGATGGAGTTCTACATGTTTTTTTAGCGTGTGTGATCATGAACACAACTCACATGTGCTCCCAGGTCATCTGGAAGCTACTTGAAGTTGGAGAGATGGATTCATACTTGCTCTTACGTCTTTGGTCAAGAAGAATTTCCTTCTTGACCAAAGACATAATCATTTAGTTGCTCAGTCGTATCCAACTCTTGCAACCCCATGGACTGTAGCCGTCCAGGCTCCTCTTTCTATGAGATTTCCCAGGCAATAATACTGGAGTGGGTTGCTATTTCCTTCTCCAAGGGGGCTTATCTGGTGGCTCAGTGGTCAGAAATCTGCCTGCCAATGCAGGAATGCAGGTTCAATCCCTGGGTCTGGAAGATCCCCCGGAGAAAGACATAGTAGGTGCTCAATAAAAGTCTTTTATGCTTAGTGAAATAGGAACTAAAAATGGATTGATTTTAGGAAGATTAAAATTCCTAAGTGGGTAGGAATTTCCCAACTCAGAGCAAGTCTACAGGCCCCTGACATCTGAGCTCCATATTCTGGTATTCATACTAAATAAACAGAGGTTACTCAAGGATTCTCTGTAGCCAAGCAACCGTGTGAGTGACTGCATCAGCCCTCACACCAGAGAAGAAGGCCATTTGACAGTTTCATTATATGTACGTGTTACAGACCTGGCATTTCCCCTGTGCATGCATCTAAAGTTGTGAAAAAATAGCTCCGTTTGCTGCCCTTTTCTGATCTGGTGATGAGTAATCTGTCCTGCTATTTACACATTTCCTGGCAGTCATAATGTCCTGTCTGACAAGGAAAGGAGCCGAGTTACATTCTCCCCTTTGGCTTTTTGAATATATTTTTTGCCTTCGAGGGCTCAGGCCCACGGGAAGGTTATAGTGCTCAGTTTGGGGATGGGGGTCCAGAGTCTAATCATGATGATGCAGAATCCTTTCAGTATCTTTGCTTATTTGAGATACTTCTACCCGATTCTCATCTGTGTCAGATGCTTTTCTGTGGGCAGCGTGTCAGGTGCTGGAGACTCAGATAGTTGGGGTCTCAACTCCACTCTCACGGTTCAGAAGGAAACAGCTAAACAGGGAATCTCACTGCTGGAAAACACAGTGCTATTTAAGGTTAGAAATGATCACAGAAGAGGAAATAATTATGTGTATGGGGCTGATTTTCTGGAGGTTATCAGCATGGGATTCCTGGAAGAGGCAAAGTCTCTACTGTGTTTGAAAGGGTGAGTCGAATTGATCAGGTGAATAAAGGTTGGGAGGAACTGTGTGCCTTCTATGGGTATGAAATGTTATGGTGGGTTGGATGGAGGAGGGACAGTTTAGGATTGTCCGACTGTCAGATCTGACTAGGGAATTGGAAAAACTGTGTTATCAACATGTGAGTCCTGCTGGGGGTAGTGGGTTTGTTCCTGCAGGAGTGGGAGGCCAGGGAGAGGTGGGAAGTGGAGAAGGATGACATGGGGGAGTGTGGAGGGAGGACCGGAGGAGGGTGAGATGTATAGCAGGAGACAGTCCTCTGGCAGTGCATCTGTCCCTGGGGTGTAGGGGCCAAAACCGTGGACCATCTGGATCTCAGGTCCAGCCAAGGGTGGCTCTCCCACCACCCTGAGGTTTTCTCTTGCCAAAAGCTATTGCCGATGAAAATATTTACCCTGGCATTTTCCTAAATAGCTTTCTTCTCTTGAAACATCACAGAGCACGATGCACTCATTAGGAGGGACAATTCTGGCCACACAGTCCCTTTTCTAGAATTATCTAAATTGTATTGAATTTTCACATAGAAACGGAGTCCCCAAGTGTGTTGGAAGTGGACTAAGTAAATGTATCAAAAACAAAACAAAACATTGGGTTGACCAAAAACTTCATTCAAGTTTTTCTGTACCATCTTCTGGAAAACTCAAATGAACTTTTTGGCCAACCCATAGAATGATGTTCAGGGTGCTACTGGTCAAAACAGGAGCCACATGTTGTCTCTTAACTGGATAGCATCCCGATGGAAGAGCACATTCACCTACAGCACCCTCACCTTCACCCACAACCTCTGTGACAACTCTTGTAAGCCGGGGAGAGAAAGGAGTGATGCCCCAGATTTACGGGTGATGAAATTGAAACAGAGCAGTTAAATAATACACCCAAAGTCACTTAGCTGTTAATGCCAGAGCTGGGACTCAGACCCAGGTCTTCTGATTTCACATCCCTGTACTAAATGGTAGGACTTTACAGGTAAAAAGGGTTATGGGATGATCGAGGGGTGGGCAGACTTAGCAGCAGCAATGGAAATAAATGAAATTGAACATCTAGGATTTGTTCCATTACTGTCTCCTCTTGGAAGCTGTATAATCCAATTTCTTCAATTTAAAATTGAGGATTCTTAAACTCAAAGTGGAGACATCATGTGTTTGAGGTCATGCATGTTGGTAAGTTTTGAGTTTATTTCTTTGAACCAAGCTGGGGAAGTGTATAGAAAAATAATGTAGCAAGTTCAGGAGAGAGAATGGCAGGAGACCTCAAAATCATGACATTGGGGAACAGCTAAAGACACAGGAAGATTTATCTGGGAGGCGAGTTATCTCAGGACAGATAAATAGTTAGACACGTTGTATGTGGCCCTGAGGAGGGTCCACAAATCAAAACATGGACACTCCTGATGGATGGACTTGGATTCACTGTAAGGAAAAGCTTTCTAGGAGTGACTGACATCTAAAACCAGACCTGTTACATGGACACATAGTGAGTTTCCTGTTTTTGGAGGGATTCAAAACCTTAGTGGGGATACTATGTAAGTGTAAGCATGACTTGAGGTTGTAAAATGGCTCTTTCTATCCTGAAAAATCCCAGATTCTCACCCATCATTCATTGACTTACTAAATATAAGCTCACTCCAGGGGCTTCCCCGGTGGTGCTAGAGGCAAAGGACCTCCCAATGCAGGAGACATGAGACACAGGTTCGATCTCTGGGCCAGGAAGATCCTCTGGAGGAGAGTGTGGCAGTCCACTCCAGCATTCTTGCCTGGAGAATCCCATGGACAGGGGAGTCTGTCAAGCTACAGTCCAAGGGGTTGTGATGAATCGGAATTACTGAAGCAACAGCACAAACATGCAAACTCACTCCAACTGGGGACCATGCTTGTTCCTTTTTTAAAAAAAATATTTTATTTATTTATTGGGCTCTGCTGGGTCTTAATGTAATAAGATGTAATATAATGTGCTTGAATCATCCCCAAATCATCCTCCCACTCCGACCTGTGGAAAGATTGTTTTCTACAAAACCAGTCCCCGGTGCCTAAAAGGTTGGCAACAGCCGCATTAATGTATGGGCTTCCCTGGTGGCTCAGCTGGTAAAGAATCCACCTGCAATGAAGGAGACCTGGGTTCGATCCCTGCCTGGGTTGGGAAGATGCCCTGGAGAAGGGAACAATTACCCACTCCAGTATTCTGGCCTGGAGAGTTCCATGGACAGTTACAGTCCATGGGGTTGCAAACAGTCAGACACAACTGTGTGTATTCTGTTCATACACGTAGTAGGTGGTCATTAAATATATGCTGAATACATAACTGTCTGTCTGTATAAGTGAGCAGTCCTGGTAATGGTCAGACTGGGAGCTGATTCAGTGTAGGGGGACCGTTAAGAGCATGGACTTTGAGGCCCTGAAGACTTCAGTGTAAAGATCAGCTCTACCACTTTTTAGTTTTAAAACATTGTTTAATATCTCTGACCTTTAGTTTTCTAGTGTGTAAGAATGGGGGCAATAATTATGACTTGAAAGATTTGTTCTAAGGACTCAGTGAGGTAGCATAGATAAACTGTGCAATTCAAAGGCTGGCACAGAGGGTTCTCAAAAATTAGCTATTTATGAATATTGAAGGGGGATTTGAATTGTGTGTGCAGTTTATCTGGGAGTAAATCCTATAGACACTGAACTGGATAAGGGATGCTGACCCCTCAAGCCTGGAGAAATGACTTGAACCTGCTTCTCTTCTTCAACAATAAAACACCTCACAATCACTCATGAAAAAATGGTATTAGCAACACAGGAGTTTTTGCTCTTGTAAGCCCCAGATGCTGTGTTTCCCATTCAGAACTACACAAAGCCTGTTTGTTTCCATGGTTTTCCATCTCTGGCCCTTTGAGTGAGAGTGAGAGTGGGGATGGGAGGGTGGGGAGAGGAGGGAAGCACCGAAAATAATTGGGCATTTTTGGATGAAATTTTACTCTTTCGTGTTGGGAACCAAGCTGGTTTGGAGCCTGTGTTTGAGCGACACCTGCATGGACTCAGCCAACTAGCATTGGCTAATTCCTGGGACAACACAGGCCACAACAATGAGAGGTCTTTGTAACAATAGATTTTCAGTGATCTGTTCTTCTCAGGTCCTGCTTACTCAGTACCCGAAGTCCCTAGCCCTCACCCAGGTCTCTAGCTACTGGCGCTGGTCCTGGGAAGGTTGTATGTCTGCAGCATTCATTTCTGGGACCTGTTTTGATTGTCTGTTGCTGTGGAAAAATAAGTAAATGAACTGCCCAAAGCATAGTGACTTAAAGTGATACCCATTTATTTACTCATGAATTGCTATGCCAGGCGGGACCCAGCTGGGTTTCTGCTCATCGTTTCTACTCATGTGGCTGCAGTCATTTGTAAGCTCCTTTGGGCCTGGAAACAAGAGGGCTTCCTTCACATGTGTATTGCCTCTGCTAAAACGGCTAGGACAACGGGGGGCTCACAGGCTCCTCTGTCTCCCTGTTTGTTCCCTTGACCTCAGGAAGTGGCTTGGGGCTCCAAGGGGGCTGAGATGGGAGCTTTCTGGTCTCCAAGACTCCAGACCCCACAACGGCACTGTCTCCTCCTTCACGTTCTACGGGACAAAGCAAATCACAAGACAGTCGAGATGTAAAAGGAGACATGGATTCTTGATGGGAGAAGTATCATGTGTGTTCAGGGATATAAAGAATGCCAGAGACCTTGTTGACATAGGAACTCCCCCAGTCCTCCCCCTGATGCTCTTCTCACGTCCGAGGCCAACCCTGCTTTCAGATCGTATAAATTTGTCTTTGCTGCTGTCATGCTCAGTGACCCTTGGAGCTTCACTTCTGAGTACTGTATGGTCTCTTCCATCCCCTCGTTGGTAGCAGATCGAGTAGGAGTCCATAGTGAGGAAGCAGCTTGCCTGGAGGCATACAGATAGACTGGAGCCGCAGGATTGGGACCTACTCCTCCCGTCTCGCATCCCATGGCAGTTTTGCAGCCAACTTCCTGGGAAAGGCTGAAGGTCAGTGAGCCCAAGATGGAGTTCCAGACCAGTCTTGGGAAGCAGAAATAAGACTCTTACCTTGGTCTTCATCTAAGAGTGTTAGTTCCTCTAGAACAAGGTGCTCTAGCATCTGTCTGGGTGTCTGACAGCTCAGAGCAGCCGTGGCTGATGTCTGAGCTTGCTTTGCTAAGAGAGGGGAGGTGTGCTTCAGGAATAGGACCCAATGAGTCTGGTTGTGAAGTGGGGTAGGGCGATGAATGTGGCAGGGCCTACTTGGGGGCGGGGTGGGTTCCCCTGCTGTGATGGTGGCTAAGGCAGGGCTGTGTGGATTCTCAGGATCTAGAAGAAAAGTATAAATGATGACTTCCTCATTCACCCTGATCTGCAGTCTCATTACCTTTGTTGTTGTTTAGTCACTTCAGTTGTGTCTGACTCTGAGACCCCATGGACTGTATAGCCCAACAGGCTCCTCTGTGCATGGGATTCTCCAGGCAAGAATACTGGAGTGGGTTGCCATTTCCTTCTCCAGGGGATCTTCCTGACCCAGGGATTGAACCCAGGTCTCCTGCATTGGCAGGTGGGTTCTTTACTGCTGAGCCACCAGGAAAGCCTAGTCTCATTACCTACTTTCTATCAAAATACTTTGAGCACTTTGAGAATCTTACCCTCGTCTGGCTTCCTGTCTGGCTGTGAGCTCCCTGAGGGCAGGGACTGCAGTGGTGTTCATCTTTGGACCTTCCTGTGGATCACAGGACAGATTGAATAAATGGATGAGAACAACCCTAGAGATTGGGACTGTGGAAAGATCAGAAAACGAATAGTGGCCCAAGAGGAAGGCCCGGCTCAGTTGTCTGGACCTTGTGGCTGAGTACAACTCATCTGCTGGAAAGTCTGCATAGAGGCTCCTGGCCATGTGCTGGGACATTGCTCTTCCAACCTGACATGGTCTGCTAAAGTCCACATCCTCCGAGGCCTCCCCTAGTGGACGTGTGATGCAGAAGCTGACAGTTTGAATTTCTCTTTCTGAGTCTCTTCCTGGCTCCCTTCAGCTAAGGCTCCCCTCCTCCGACTCCAGGTCAGCTGCAGGAGCTGGGATGAAAGCTCACCCCACTCAGGGACCCAGCCAGGAACTCTTGGCCCCTTTGGAAATGGGGCCCTTTATTCCCGACTCCCCTCTCTGCCTCTGAACCTGTCACATCCTATTTGCAGCCCTGGAGATTAAAGACGGAAATTTGACTTTTTAATTTTATTATTCTTGTTCTCCCTTCCTGCTTCATTAGAACCATGTTATTGGGTCGAAAATATGTGTGTGAACGATGCTCTGAGGCCCATCTGGAAGCCTGGATTCTCTGGGGATATAATTATGCTAAGTGACACTCACCAGGGACACTCACCAGGGATGGCGCGATTTCACTTCTACCTGGGCGTCCTCGGCAGTCTGTCCCTTGGTTGTTGGAGGGGGACCGGCTGCTACTGCCCCTTTTGGCCTTCTTCTGGGTGTGTGCGTGTTTTCACGGGTTTGACCCACTTTCATTTTGTCTGAGCTGTTGTGACAATTTACTGCATCTTTATGTGTCCTCACCAGGGAGGGTATGCATGTCTTTGAAATAGTAAAAGGTCACCCATAACCGAAGAGAAAATGCAGCTGCAGGTGAGGCAGAGCACTGTGTGCCTCTCCACCCCCAGGGCTTAGGGCTTGACCCACTGCTGCTTTCATGACTAGACAGGGGAGGGAGCCTCCCCTGGACAGATAGCACGGGGCTCTTGGTTCCAGCCCTGTCCGAAGGCAGAGGGCTCAGAGACATCACACCAGGACTCAAACCGCACCCAGGCTTTGGTCCATGCTGTAAGAAGCGTCTTAACCCCTGGGAGCCTCGGCATTCCCCTCTAGGAAAGAAAACCAACACTGCTCTCCTTGCATATCTCTTGAATGCTTGTAAGAAATCATTGCATTAATGAACATGAAAGTGTTTCGTGTTCATTCAAACACATGCTGGAGGCCCCAAGGGCTGTGCTTGGGTGAACAGGGTTCTTATTCTTGCCAGGATTGCCACCTTGCAAACCATAAATTATGAAGCACTAAACAAATGCAAAGTTGTAAAAATTTATATATTTGAATTCATTTTGCATACACAGGATGAGGAAAATTCCTGCCAAGCAGGATGTGCCCAGGTGTACACTCCTAGGTGCACAACCTCAACCGCCCTTTTTCCTTGTTCCTGAACACGTTATTGCTTGCCCTCATCCCACTCCATCCCACCCTGATCCCCAGCCCCTCATTTTCTGCCCTCTCCCCAAAACTGACATGACCTTGTAAAGCATTATACTCCAGTAAAAAAAAAAAAAATTAAATCTGCTATAAAAATAAAGATATGCATTGTACACTCAAAAAACCAATCTTATTTATTAAAGCAAAGCTTGCATATAGAAAAAGGAGAAACCATACGTCTGCAGTTTTAATGCATCATCACAAGAGGACACAGACATAACATAAATCGTCGCGATCAGGGAATCCAGTATCACCAGCATCCCAGGAGCTCAACCCTGTCTTCATTTCCTTTCTTTCTCCCTGAAAGTCACCAGTCCCCTGCGTGTGTGCGTGTGTGCTCAGTCACTCAGTTATGTCCAACTCTTTGTGACTCTATGGACTGTAGCCCTCCAGGCTCCTCTGTCCATGGGATTTTTCAGGCAAGCATACTGGAGTGGGTCGCCATTTCCTCCTCCAGGGGATCTTCCTGACCCAGGGGTCGAACCTGCATCTCCTGTGTCCCCTGCATTGGTAGGCAGATTTTTTACCACCTGGGAAGCCCACCACTCTTCTAATGTATACTATTTTTAGATCTATTTTTAAACTTTCTATGTGCTGTGGATTTTTAAGTTTTCCACATGCTGTAGATTCTTTTGTACCTAACTTATATTGTTGTCCCTTGTTTGTGAGGATGGTCCGTGTTGCTGCCTGTAACTGCAGTTTGTCATTACTGTGTAGTATTCTGTCACAGGAATGTACCCATATTTATTAATTCTACCGTTGATGGACATTTTCAGTTTGAGGCTATTATGATTAAAGCTGCTATAAACATTCTTGTCCATGTCTTCAAAAAACAGATTTGCTGAGTTCTAATTGGTGTAAATTATCAATAAATGGCACAGATTTCAAGTGCACAGTTTGACAAGTTTTCACACATTAATGATTCATATGTATAAAATCAGTGTGTGTGTGTGTGTATGTGTGTGTGTATGATGAAAACATCACAGCAATCAGGAGGTTGCAGAGATTTATAGTCCCACCCCTCTCAAAGTTTCCTCATGTCCTGTAGTAATTCCTCTCTCCTGTCCATCCACTGCCAGGCAACTGCTGGTCTGCTATCCCCATAATTTGCAGTTTTTTGAATGTTATATAGATCAGTCAGCTCAGTTGCTCAGTCGTGTCTGACTCTTTGTGACCCCATGGACTGCAGCATGCCAGGCTTCCCTGTCCATCACCAACTTCCAGAGCTTGCTCAAACTCATGTCCATCGAGGCAATGGTGCCATCCAAACATCTCATCCTCTCTTGTCCCCTTCTCCTCCTGCCTTCAGTCTTTCCCAGCATCAGGGTCTTTTCCAGTGAGTCAGTTCTTCCCATCAGGTAGCCAAAGTATTGGAGCTTCAGCTTTAGCATCAGTCTTTCCAATGAATAGTCAGAGTTGATTTCCTTTAGGATTGATTAGTTTGATCTACTTGCTGTCCAAGAGACTCTCAAGAGTCTTCTCCAACACAAAATTTCAAAAGCATCAGTTCTTTGGCACTCAGCTTTCTTTATGGTCCAAATATCATATCCATAAATTACTACTGGAAAAACCATAGCTTTGACTGTAAAGTAATGTCCCTGCTTTTGAATATGCTGTCTAGGTTTATCATAGCTTTTCTTCCAAGGAGAAAGCATCTTTTAATTTCATGGCTGCAGTCACCATCTACAGTGATTTTGGAGCCCAAGAAAATAAAGTCTTTCACCATTTCCATTGTTTCCCCATCTATCTGCCATGAAGTGATGGGACCGGATACCATGATCTTTGTTTTTTGAATGTGGAGTTTTAAGCCAGCTTTTTCACTCTCCTCTTTCACTTTCATCAAGAGGCTCTTCAGTTCCTCTTCACTTTCTACTATAAGGATAGTGTTGTCTGCATATCTGAGGTTATTGATATTTCTCCAGTTTGTGCTTCATCCAGCCTGGCACTTCGCATGATGTACTCTGCATATATGTTAAATAAGCAAGGTGACAGTATACAGCCTTGACATACTCCTTTCCCAATTTGGAGCCAGTCCATTGTTGTATGTCCGGTTCTAACTGTTGCTTCTTGACCTTCATACAGATTTCTCAGGAGGTAGGTAAGGTGGTCTTGTATTCCCATCTCTTTCAGAATTTTCCACAGTTTGTTGTGATCCACACGGTCAACATATTTAGTGTAGTCAATGAAACAGAAGTAGATATTTTTCTGAAATTCTCTTGCTTTTTCGATGATCCAACGCATGTTGGCAATTTGATCTCTGGTTCCTCTCCCTTTTCTAAATCCAGCTTTAACATCTGGAAGTTCTCAGTTCACGTACTGTTGAGGCCTCGCTTGGAGAATTTTGAGCATTACTTTGCCAGCATGTGAGATGAGTGCAACTGTGTGGTAGTTTGAGCATTGTTTGGCATTGCCTTTCTTTGGGATTGGGATGAAAAGTGACCTTTTCCAGTCCAGTGGCCACTGCTGAGTTTTCCAAATTTGCTGGTATCTTGAGTGCAGCATTTTCACAGCATCATCTTTTAAGAATTGAAATAGCTCAGCTGGAATGGAACTCAAATAATGGATCTTTGTCTAGACAATTGCACTTAGGGTAATTATTTTTAGATGTATTCCTATTGATGTTTGTGTGTGTGTGTGTGTGTGTGTGTGTGCTTGAGTGTTCATAGTTGGTCTATTTTTTTTAATCCCCTAGTAGAACTCCATTGTCTGGATATACCACAATTTGCTTACCACTCCCATCTTAAAGTCTATTTGGGTTGTTCCCAATTTGGGGCTATTACAATTCAGTTGCTCATTTGTGTCCAACTCTTTGCAATTCCATGGACTGCAGCATGCCAGGCTTCCCTATCCATCACCAACTCCCAGAACTTGCTCAAACTCATTACAGTTTGTGGCTGTTAAAGCTGCTATGAATGTTTCTTACTCATCTTTGGGGACATATGCTTTCATTTTTACTAGATAAATACATAGGATTGACATGGCTGGGCCATATAATAGGTGTATGTTTAAATTTTCAGAAACTAATAATTGGTTCCAAACTGGTTATGCCATTTTCTGTTCCCACCAGCAGCGTATGAAAGTTCTAATGGCTCCCCATCCTCACCAACACTTGTTATGGCTAGTCTTTTTAATTGAAACTATCACAACATTGATAATTGGCTATGCTGTTGTTCAGTCACTAAGCCGTGTCTGATTCTTTGTGACCCCATGGACTGCAGTGCACCAAACTTTCCTGTCCTCCACTATCTCCCAGAGTTTGCCTAAGTTCATGTGCATTGAGTCAGTGATGCTATCTAACCATAATTGATTGTGCTCCAGTATAAAATAGAATGTTTTGAAAAATAAATATTCTGATGACTCTGCAGTAGATTCTCACTGTGATTTTTCCTGATCCTTCTCTACTATGGATGGTGTTGAGCACACTTTCGTGACTGCTCATGAACATGTGGACACATTTCTGTCGAGCATTTGCCTGGGAGAATAATTCTTTGGTCACAGGGGACATAACCAGATTGATGTTGAAAAGATGGACTAGAGGGAGCAATGTGGAATGCAGGCAACCCCCCAGGAGATTGAAGTATTATTTTCTTCTTTTTGTTCCTTTCTGTTTTCTAGTGTCCTGCATTCAAAACAAATTATAAGCTCCTCAAAAACTATAGAAAGCATTCCAACTCTTTATTTTCTCCCTCACACCACGTGGTTTCCCATTTTGGGGGGAGGGAGACCTAACCTGCTTTGATGATCACCCATGTTCTCTCTGTGCCTTTCCGTGTCTTATATCATTTCTGCCTTCGGCATCTTAGGAAGAATGGTGGCATCCCTGTATCCCAGCTGAGGATCTGAGGGTCTGGGAAATGAACAGTTCCCCAGGCACTTGGAGCTGAAAATCAGGGGAGATGGAGCTCATAATAACTCCATCTGATGTCAGAGTTCTCATTCTTTCTCACATGTGCCTTGTCTGTCTTTTACCATACTGCATTTCAGGACTTCAGGGAGACACAGCTGAGTGAGTGAATGGAGGAGCATCTGAGGATTCTGCTGAGAGGCTCTTCTTCCGCATCAGGATGGTTGGTTGGTTCCATATTCAGAGGCTCTCCTGGACTCTCCATCCAGTTTATTCTTCTGCCTTCAACCCAGGATGGTTGGGACAGAATCCCCATAGTCACATTAGTCCAGCACTTGGAACCCTAAAAGATGCCTCGTCAACTCCACTCCCCGTGGCCCACATTCAGCTCTTGGGTTGTGATTTCTTCCTCTGACTCTGCAGAGTGCCTTAAGCTCCCCTTTCTTATTCAGCAACCCCCCATCCTGGCCCCTGCTCCCAGTTAGAGCCTAGCTTTGCACTTCACATATGGTAGCCCCATTGGTATTTGTCGTCGTTGTAGATCTCTGTCTTCCCACTTCCTCTGTAGTCCCAGTTGCCTCTTGCAAAGACCAGCATTTGAATCTCAGCCCTGTCATGTAGCGGTTTCAGGCTCCTCTACAAATTACTTCCTCTCTCTGACACTCTTTTCCATCATCTGTGAAATGATGAAAATATTAGTAGCTCCCTCCTTGGATAATTGTGGCAATTGTATGATGAGGAGCTTATGGTGTTAATTAACTCTTGCTATGTTTTGGTTACTGTTGGTATGTTCAGTCTTCCTTAATCCAACTTGCCTTCTTCAGTTATGGCAGGAATCCATCAATTCTAGAAGAATGAGAGGTGTGGCTGGAGAAGGCAAGAGATGAGGAAACTGGATGCTACTCCTGAAATCCTGAAGCTGCTCTTCCAGGTTCATGGTTCTCATCTGTAGCACCATGTGATGGAGAAAACTCAGGTTGCAAAGCCCAATGATGAAGGCTCTGCTACCATACCCTTGGGCAAGTTGTCTTACTCTAACTCTTGATGACTAAGTGAGATCACAAATTCAGATATCAAAACAGTAGCTGGCCCACAGGCAGCCTTTGAAGAATGTTTGTTGAGTCACCTCTCCTTGCTGGTCCCCTTTGACAAAATCAAATTTGCACAGATGGTATTAACTCATATAGTAAGCACTTGGAAATGTTGAATGGATGGATGATGGATAGATGGGTGAGTAGATGGATGGATCAACAAAGATGGCTGAAAGTGGTGATGGAAGGGTGGTATAGATTGTGAAAAGCAAGGCAGAAGGACATGCCATCCTTGTTACCATATGTGTTACAATTAAAATGTGAACTCTCTCTTGGGCCAATATGCAGATGCTCATGAGAAGCCCTCACAACTTTCATGCTGAAGGGGATCTGTTTGAAATGCTGTTGTCTCCTTTGCCAGGCTCCTTGCAGATAGACACTAGTAGTAGACCATCATCATGAAGGAAGAAGGTAAGTGAGTGGGGTTTGGGCTCTGGAGGCAGATTATGCTCTGAGTCAGGCAGCCTGATACAGTGGAATAAGAGCAGGCTCACCAGTACTTATATGAACTTGGGGGGAAATCCTTCTGTTTCTCTGGACCTCAGCTGTTGCATGTTGAGAATAGGATGATCAAATCTGCCTAGGAGGATCTATTTTGTGGAATATTTTAGTGTACTTGAGCTGCCATAACAAAATACCATAGATCAGATTGCTTAAACAACAGAAATTTATTACTCACAGTTCTAGAGGCTAGAAGTGTAAGGTCAAGGCTGATTTGGTTTCTGATGAGAGCTCTCTTTCTGGCTTGCAGATGGCTGCCTTCTTGCTCTATCATCACATGGCTGGGAGAAAGGAAAAAAAATCTCTCTTTCTAGCCTCTTCTTGAAAGGCCACAGTCCTGTTAGACTAGGGCCCCACCCTTATTACCCATTTAATCTTAACTACTTCCTAAAGCCTTATGTACATACTCAATCACTCAGTCGTGTCTGACACTCTGTGATTCCACGGACTGCAGCCCGCCAAGCTCCTCTGTCCATGGAATTTTCCAGGCAAGAATACTGGAGTGGGTTGCCATTTCCTCCTCCAGGGTTTCTTCCCAATTTAGGGATCAAACCCAAGTCTTCTGTGTCTCCTGCATTGGCAGGTGGGTTCTTTACCACTGTGCTACCAGAGAAGGCCCCCACCAAAGCCCTTACCTATCTCCAGATAGAGTCATGTTAGGGTTTGTGAAGCATATACATTTTGGTTGGACACAGTTCAGTTCATAGGACAGAGAACACATGGGATGCTTGTTACAAATATGCTTCTTGAGCTATGAAGAGCTATACCCATTTGATCATGATAGGGAGTCATCATTTTAAACATTTTTGTGTTGTGAGACCTTCCTCAGGGTACCCATTTATTCATGTAACAATAGTTATTGAGTTCCTACTTTGTGCCAGGTATCATTCTAGACCCTGGGCTGGCAGCAATAGAGAAAAGATTAAAAAAAAAATCCTTATCTTTATAGATCTTACCTTCTAGAGTTCAGGAAACAAAACACAGACAAATAGAATATATAATTTATAAGATGGGTAAAGTCATGTGGAGGATGATAAAGCAAGGAAGGGTGGTTGAGAATAGTAGGGAATAGCTTGCGTTTTAAGTGGAGGGTGTCTAGGGAGCACCTGTTTGGAACAAAGACTTTAACATGAGGAGGAAAGAAGTGAGCCATGTGACTCTCTGGGAAAAGGATTCCAGGCAGAAGGCAGAGCCTGTGCAAAGTCCCTGAGGTAGGAAAGTACTGGGTGTATTTGGGGGAAAGCAGTGAGAGCTGAACACCCAGAGCTGAGTGGGTGGTGGAGAGAGTGGGGAAGATGAGGTCAGATTCAGTCCAAGCAGAGGACTCCCTCTGGTTGTATAGAGGGCTGGACAGCAGTAGCAAGAGGAGCAAGAAAACATCTCAAGGGAGCAGGGGAAGATTTCCTTTATTCCCTGAAAATCTAGGCTCGTCTGCAGGAACCCCTGTGGGAGTCAGTTGTCATCTGCTCCAAAACTCCTTTCAGTATTTCTGGGACCCCAGATATCTCCCCCTGTGAAGCTGTGGTTAACGGTTACTGATAGAAAAATGTTCCTAGTTGCATATGTAAATGAGATAGCATCCATGCATTATTAAAAGAGTAAATCCATAGCTGGAAGCGAATGTGTGTGAAGCAAGGTTCACGCAACACAGTACCTTCACACACCAACAGGATCAGAGGTAGGGCTCCTGTTTGAGTCAACCACAGCTATTAACTGGACAATATAGGCTCTGAAAACACGTTTGCTGAAAGATATAATTTCACTACGTGGCATGGATCAGGATTGCAAAGGAAAAGGAGGGGATGCTCTTGATTTGAGGCGTGGAGGAGACTCTCCAGTCCAGCTAATGCCCAGGGTTCAGCATCAGCCCCAGTGGAGGTGGATGGGGCCGTACACGCCTGTGCCCAAGGGGGTTCTCTCAACTGAAATATCCCCTCTTCTGATGCCAGAGAATAATAGATTCTACCATTGCACCTTTATTCCTTTGAATTTCTCTCTTTCTTCCATTTTGAAAGGTAACACCCACAGGCACACCAAATTCTGCATCAGTGACTCTGCTTCATTATTTTCAGGTTGTGCTAACTCACCTCCAAGCTTTGTTTTTTTTTCATCTGAAAACTGGAATACAATAGTAATCCCTACCTCCCTGTTTGTAAGCTTGGATGGTCTCATGGATGTAAAATAATGACTATGAGGAGTGGTATGTGCATGCGTGCTAAGTCACTTCAGTCAGATCCGACTCTTTCGACCCGATGGACTGTAGCCCACCAGGCTCCTCTGTCCATAGGATTCTCTGGGCAAGAACACTGGAGTGGGTTGCCGGGCCGTCCAACCCAGGAATGGAACCTGCATCTCCTGAATCGGCAGGTGGGTTCTTTACCACTTCCCTGGTGGCTCAGCTGGTAAAGAATCCGCCTGCAATGCCAGATATCTGGGTTTGATCCCTGTTTGGCAAGATCCCCTTGGAGAAGGGAATGGCTACCCACTCCAGTATCCTGGACTGGAGAATTCCATGGATTGTAGAGTCCATGGGGTCACGAAGAGTCAGACACGACTGAGCGACTTTCACTTTCACTTTCTTTACCACTAGTGCCACCTGGGAAGTCCCGTGTGGAATAGTAGTGATTGTTATTCCCACTTTAAAGGTGTGTGTGATATTAGGAGGCACGATGTCTTGTGTCCAAATCTGCACCTGCTTTTGGGAATCCGGTTAGCAACTACTATGGGGATGCTTTTAGGTCTGAGGGCTACAGCAGTTCATAAAAGAGAGGAGACTCCTGCCCTGCAGTGAGACAGAAATAATAACAAAGTACACACATCCACCAACAAGACAACAGTGGCTATGTAAGTGACAACCAAGAGGCTTAAACTCATGACTCCATTATCCCCTTGAGTGGAAATCAGGCATGCCTACAGTCCTGAAAGAGCTTTCAGTAAGTGAAAGAAGTATCCATAAGTTCATTTGTGTCACATTTCAGATTCCACATATAAGTGATATCAGAGGGTATTTGTCTTTTTCCGACTGTCTTAGTATGGTAGTCTCTAGGTCCATCCATATTGCTGCAATTAACATAACATTGTAAATCAACTATACTTCAACAAAAGAAATTTTAAAAAAATAGTGTCTGAACGGAAATAATACACAACTAGTCCTTAGGATTCCTAGAGTGTTACAAATAAAGGGCTTGGGTTGGTCCAGGGAGGGAAAGACAACATCTGATTATAGAAATCAGGGGAGGCTCCTTCACAAACGTGGGCTCTGAATGTGTAGAGAGGAAGAGTATCCATCTGTGAAAGTCTGGCTGGTGATGGTATGATACCCATGGCCATGTAACTGGGCAAGTGTGTTTGGAAAGATGACGGTGAACTTAAATGACCAGGAAAGTGGAGGATGCTTCAAAACACTCTTTCAGGTGGAAACTTGGGGGCTGTTGAGATATTTGAAGCCGAGGGTAAAGTTTGTTGATACCTAGTTCTCCCAGGAGTGCTCCTTGGTCAGAGGGAGGACATTAGGAAGCTGGGTGAGGCAGGATATAAAACTGCCCCACATGATATGAAACTGTGTTGGACTACATGATCATGCTTCTTACTTTTGCATTATCATTTTCATTTCTTTATTTATTGGAATATAATTGCTTTGCAATGTTGTGTTTCTGTGGTTCAACAGCATGAATCAGCTATTGCTTTATCTTTTCAGCAGCAAGTATCGTTAATATTTTCAGGGTCCTGATTAATATTTCATTGGAGTGCTTTCGTTTTCCCCTTAAACATGTATTTAGAGTGGATTGCCACATTCCTGGGTAATTTTATTAAATCCAGAGGCCAATTTTCTTTTTACAACAGTCTGCTGCTTTGATTTTGTAAAGAAAATCAATGGGAAGAAAGGGGTTGCTGAAATAGAAATTTGCTTTATAGTAAAATATGCAGGAACTCCTCTATTCATTTTTAAGTGGGAGAATAACTCCAGCTATAAAAATGATCACTCTTATGTATGCGTTGTTTGTATATATGTATATTAATATATCCACAAGCACGCATCTGTTTAAATTAAAACAGAGTGGCATCAAGCCACTTTTTTTCAACTTTAGTTCTTGGAGAACCTGTTCTAGTTTGGTCTGTGAACAGCTATCAGATGTCACCCGCATCACTGAGCCTTGTCTGTCTGGGCTTGAGTCTCAACTCAGCTGCTAACCCGAGGGGCAGGTTTGAACAGATCACTGCCTGTCTCCAGGCCTCAGTTTCCTCATCTACAAATGAGGTAACCCAGACATTCGCTGACATCCCACCCGCCTCTGGCATTTGGGAAGTTGATGGAAAGTGACAAAAACTTGGCAAGAATCTACAAGAGCCATGGAGGGAGTAAAAAGAATATTTTTATTTGGTTTCAAGATAGCACATTGAGAAACAACGAAATTAATGGAAAGAAGCACTTTTATTGAGTTAGCACTGAGTAGAGAAACAATGAAATGATTGTTTTTGGAAACCTTTCCAACCTAAGCTGAAAACAAACTCGAGATAACAATGAGCTTCCTTGGGCTCCAACACTGTCGCAGTGGGAATGAAACTCCTGGGTTTGGGAGGATCATCCCTCCGCCCTTATCATTTCCAAGGCAGAGCACGGATCATCTCTGCGGGCCAAGCCTGCCTCCTATTCCTCGAACCGCCAGACATCTATAGAAGCGAAATTAACGTCATGCCTGACTAGCGGCTGGATCTGCTGAGTGCTGCGGGCTCATGGCGCTCATTAAGACTTCAGGGCAGGCGGGCATGCTGCTGTTGCGACTCCACGCCTTGACATCGAGTCTGGAGGTGAAGGTGACTAACAGAGGAGGACCACCCTTCCACTTGGCCAACAAAGGTCCATCTAGTCAAAGCTGTGGTTTTTCCAGTAGTCATGTACAGATGTGAGAGTTGGACTATCAAGAAGGCTGAGCTTGATGCCTTCAAACTGTGGTGCTGGAGAAGACTCTTGAGAGTCCCTTGAACTGCACAGAGGTCAAATCAGTCCATCCTAAAGGAAATCAAACCTGAATATTCAATGGGAGGACTGGTGCTGAAGCTGAAGCTTTGATACTTTGGCCGCCTGATGAGAAGAGCTGACTCACTGGAAAAAGGCCCTGATGCTGGGAAAGTTTGAGGGCAGGAGGAGAAGAGGGTGACAGAGGATGAGATGGTTGGATGGCATCATTGACTCAATGAACAGGAGTTTGAGCAAACTCCAGGAGATGGTGAAGGACAAGGGAAGTCTGGCGTGCTGCAGTCCATGGGGTTGCAAAGAGTCGGAAATGACTGAGCAACTGAACAATGACAACAACCTTCGATAGGCTCTGCAGGAAATTCCTGCAAATAGTGAGCTCTTGTAAATTAGCCTCTGCATAGGCTATGTCTAACCCTCAGAGTTCTTTGCAATGAAGCCCACCATGCCCATTTCATAGATGAGGAAACTGAGGCTGAGAAGTGATGCCTCTTGGACACAGTTTTACAACTTCTATGATAGGTATGTTCCTGGTGAAGGCAGTACCAGCATCCCTTTATGTGGGTTTGTATACTCTCTGAAACCCACATAGCATCTTGCTGACATACACAAGGGCAACATTTTTATCCCCACTTTATTGATGAAGAAACTGAGGCCCTTAAGGCCCCAGTGTCCAAGGCCATGGCTGAATGGTTAGCAAGTCATCTCTAAAACTGACTCCTCACCTCCTACCACCTTGGCTTCATGCTGTCTCACTTACAATTAAAAGTGAGAAATAAAGAGTGTTTAATAAGAAAAGCATTTTCCTTTAACATACATTTTTAGGGCTGGCGAGACCCTTAGAGATCATCTAAAGGAGAAGTTGGTCTTCTGAGGAGGGACTCAGTGGATCCAGAGTCCTCCTGAACATTTATACACTTTCAGGTGCATGAAAGGCTCACTTTGTAACAAGTAAGTATACTGGGCAGGATAATCAGTGATGGGCTGGTGTGTGACTTTCCAGGGCACAGAGATGTCTGGCCCTTCAGCATGGCCCTGGCACATAGCACATGCTCAGGAAACATTGGTGGAATTAATCATATCCTAGAAAAGGTCCTTATTGGGACTTTCCTGGTGGTCCAGTGGTTAAGACTTCACCTCCCAATGCAGGGCGTGAAGGTTCCATCCCTGGTCGGGGAGCCAAGACCCCACATGCCTCACAACCAAAAAACTAAAAACATGAGAAACAGAAGCAGTATTGTAGCAGATTCAGGAAAGACCTTACAAATGGTCCACGTCATAAAAAAAAAAATCTTAAAAAAAGGACCTTGTTGGTTATCTGTTTTATATACAGTGGTATGGAGTTGCCTTTTTTGTAGTTGCCTTTTTGGGCTTCCCTGGTAACTCGGCTGTTAAAGAATCCACCACAATGCAGAAGACCCCGGTTTGATTCCTGGGTCAGGAAGATCCGCTGGAGAAGGGATAGGCTACCCGCCCCCCCAGTATTCTTGGGCTTCCCTGGTGGTTCAGACAGTCAAGAATCCGCCTGCAATGCAGGAGACCTGGGTTTGATCCCTGGGTTGGGAAGATTCCCTGGGGGAGGGCGTGGCAACCCATGGCAGTCTTCTTGCCTGGAGAATCCCATGGACAGAGGAGCCTGGCGGGCTGCAGTCAATGGGGTCGCAAAGAGTCAGACACGACTGAGTGACTAAGCACAGCAGTGTCTAGTTGCGTTTTTATTTATTTTTTGCTATGATAAGTTGTTCATTGATGGATGAATAACTTCATTTACATAGCTTTTTGATGGTTGAGGTTATTTCCCAAATATTCAAAATTGATAATGCTAGATTTAATTATTTTGATACTCATAGCTCTTGATACATCTTGTCAACTTTTTTCAAATCATTCTGTTTTATAGTTTTCTATAAAACATATAAATACATAGCTTTCCTAGGCCCTCAATTCGAACTAAATATTATCATAAAAGTTGCTAATTTAATTAGCAAAGTGACATCATTATTTCAGTTTGCATTTCCTTGAATAATAGCAAGACCAGCTTTTTGGTTATGCAACCCACTCCAGTATCCTTGCCTGGGAAATCTCATAGACAGAGGAGCCTGGTGAGCACGACTGAGTGACTAACTTAACACTTCCTTACCATTTAGTATTTTTTCTTTTAGGAAATTGTCAGGCTGTGTCTTTTTGCCTATTATTCTTTGATATCTTGCTGTATTCCTTACTAATTTTACGATCCCTTATATAATAACAATATTAACATTTTGTCATATTTGCTAAAAAAAAAAAAAAAAAAGTTCTGTGATGCCACAAAATAACTGAGTCCATTCAAGGGTAGCCATGGATCTCAGAAATCATCTGTTCAATTTTCTCACTTTCAACATGCAGACCCTGGGGCTTAGAATGAGCAAGGCGGTAGCCTTGGGTACACTTGGGACAGAGCAGGATCTAGGAGCTGGGCTTAGTCTCCTCTGGGGGGGCCTTCTCTCTGAGCAGTGCTGCCCCCTCCCAGGGTCTCCTGCAGTAAGAATGAAGTGCTGCCCATCGGAGGCCCCAGAGGCCCCTTGTTGGCTAGCTTGGTATGGCTTGTATTCAGCAAGACATTCTCCTCCTTGCAAAGGAAGGTGCTAAAGTGCTTGAGAAAAGAGATTCTCTTAAGTAGGTTAAACACGCCCCCACTCCCCAGCCTCATTTACACTCTTCATTTGCTCAGCAGACTGTGGCTTCTCAGACAGTTCAGGGTAAATCGCAGCCCCATCCAGGTGTGAATGATTCTAAACCACAGCAGATCCGGGTCTGAGCTCATCACGCTGCATGGAGAAGACACAGTCTGGGTCCGGATGGGCCTTGGGCCTGCACCGCCTGCATCCCTCCACCCTAGCCAGGTCTTGAGCTATCTCTGGAGGTCACTGCAGGTCCAGCCTGCTAGGAAACAGGGAACAGAAGCCCAGAGCAGAATTTCTGGGAAACGAAGGGTTTCGCTCCCTACTCCAGCCATTTCTCTTCTGTCAGAGCCCTAATGAGCTTTTAGTGCCAGGAGGGGAAAGCAAATGGAAAGAAAACAGCCCGAAGTTGCTAATGCTATTGACAGTAACCACGCTGCAGGAACCGCTTCCCCTGGGGCCACCTTCCTGCCCATGGCCTGCCTAAGAGGAAGAAAGGGAAGGAAATAAATAAAGTCCTTTTAAGTATAAAGAGGGAATTACATGCAATCCATTTGTGCAAGTACTGCATTTGTGCAAGGATCCGGAGTTAACCCTTTCAGCTTCATTAGTTGCTAAGTAGGGCTGAGATTAACCACCGTCTCTGGCAATGCTTTGGATGGGGTGGAGAGGCTGTTCTATAAGGCGAGGGGGTGGGGGGGGTGCCGTTTTTGGCAGTTTGCTTCTTAGTAAAGAAATCAGAGAAACAGCTGGTGGGTGCTGGGCAATGCAGTCCTAGTGGATTTATAGCTCTTTGGATACCAAGCCCAAGGTCTTTGGAATCCCTCTCTAAAGGTGAAGAGGAAGGCAGGGCTTGGGTTCAAATCCAGCCTCTGCCAAGTTGATCAGTCTCCCTCTGCCTTAGTTTCCCTGTCTGTGGAATGAGGACAGTAGCACTTGCCTCACAGCCTGTCCTGGGGGTTCAGCGAGGTAATATCTATATGTTATAGGGATGAAACTAATGGATTAAACTATGTGTTTGCAGTCTTCCATCCCCCCACCCCCCTCTGCCCATATTTACCTACTAAAGAAATTGTCTTTGCAGTCTACCAGTTCATATTGTGAACTTTGACAATGGTTCAGAATCAGAAACTGACTTGTATGTGTGTGTCAGAGAGGGATGGGGGGAGAGAGAAAGAGAGTGATGGAGGGGAAGGCAAAAAGTATGAAAATTATATCCCAGGAACCAAGGATTACTCAGAAAAGAGAATAGAAGCAGAAGGAGATGGGAGCAAGGATGGAGGAGAAGGGCCCCCTTAGGGGCAAACTTTGGGCTGAGGAGTTGACCTGGGCAGAAAGGCTACAGGAAGCTATGAGGCATGGCTGATGAGGGCTTGAGGGGTGTAAGCAAAGGTATTTACCAAGTGTTGTTGTGGATGATACTGGGTGATAGTAATTTGGTGGTGATGGTATTGGTAGCGGAGTGATGGTGATTGTATTAGCTTTCTGTTTCTAGGTACAGTAACACATTACCACTAACGTAGCAACTTAACATAAAAATGCCTACTTTGTGTCTCAGTTTCTGTGGGTCAGGAGACTCTGCTGAGTGTCTCACAGTGCCGAGATCAAGGGGCCGGCAGGGCTCTAGGGAAGAAGCTGTGTTCAAGGTCCTTTGGGTTGTTGGCCGAATACAATTCCTTAAGGTTGTAGGACAGTGGTCCCATTTCCTGCTGGCTGCCGACCAGGGCTGCTCTTTGCCCCTAGAGGTGTTAGCGCCCCTTCTCATGCTTTCCATGGCATCCCCTCTAGCAGCACAGGTTGAGTTCTTCTCCTGCTTCAGACCTCTCTTTTCCTGCCATATCTCTGACACCCACCAGACAAAGTTCTTTGCTTTTAAGTGCATGTATCATTAGCGTGGGCCCATGCAGATAGTCCAGGTTATTCTTCCTGTTTTGAGGTCTGTAACCATCATTGCATCAGCAAGACCCCTTTTGCCAGGTGATATGTCCACAGGTTCTAGGGATTAGGGGATGGGTATCATTGAGGGAGAATTTTATAGTGATGGTGATGGTGATGGTGTTTCAGTGGGTCCTCTCACTTCTGACAAACACATCCCTATCCCACTGCTAGATCAGATTCTCACTGGCTCAGGGGTGAGCCCGACTGCACCTGTGGGCAGTACAGCCCTAGAGAACATGACTGGCTAGCGAGGACTGGGCTGCAGGTTCTGGGAGTAGGGAAACCACACAGGAAGGTGTGAGGACGGTGGCCATCCTTATGACCTTCACCAATTCTCTTGTCCTTCACCTTCACCCGGGAAGGTTGTTTTTACACATCTGTCTCCCTTTCCCCCAAGCTCCTGAGGACAGAGATTCCTCTCATGTTATCCTTCTTCACAGCCCTGAGCTCAGAGCTTGCTCTTAGCAGAGGAAAAAGGATGAGGAATCCATAGTTGTTGAGTGCTATTATGTGCCAGATGTGTTATATTAATATTTTTTTCTGATGTGTGCACCAGTATGCCTACTTCATATCAAGGAGACCGAGGCACAGATAGGGTGGTGATGGCGTTGGTAGTAGACTGATGCATGTTAATGGTCATGAGACTTGTGAAGTGTACAGGGCTAGCAAGCTGCAAAGCCAAGTTACAAACACAGCTGATACTTTGTTCTGCGGCAGTGTGTTGCCTTCCACTGTAGGTGCTTAAATGAGCCCAGTCACCAGCTGCCTGAGAGAGAAGAGAGAGCATGTAGCCGGGGTACTCCCCCACCCCGTGGCTTTCCTCGGTGCTGATCTGAGGCTCCGAGATGGCGTGGAAGGTGGGCGGTTGGCTACAAGAGAGCTCTGTTCCTCCCTAACCAAGTCTGTCAGTGCATTGATTTGTTTCAGCCTGTTTCAGATAGGTTTTCTCCAGATTTAATACATGAAACAAACATCGTGTTTGGCTGTGGGTCCTGGGAGAGAGATGGAAGGGAGGTTTAATCACTCAACGTTATTTGCAAAGAAGGCTGAGTGTGTGTGTGTGTGTGTGTGTGGTGGAGGGGACCCTGGTTCTGGCAGCTGCCACTGCTGTGACTGCCATTAGGAGGGCCAGCCGCCCCCTCATCACTGGAGGGCATGCCAAGCGGCTGATTCTTCTCCCAGATTCTGGCATCCCTTCCCCCACCCGCAGGACCCAGCGTAGCTCCCACGACCAGTGTACTCCCCTTCCCCCTCCCATCACCCTCAGAGATCACACAGACCCCAATGTGTCTGCTAAAAGGTATGTTATTAAAAGCTGTCTTTTCTAGTGAGTGCTCTAAGCTTTGTTTCAAATTGTTATTATGGCCATACTGTCAGATAAAGCCTGATCCTAGACCAGAAGGCTTATCTCCAGACTCCTCGTATGTTGGTCTTTCCCTTAAATGGGGAAGTCACCCCATTTAAGGGAGGAGGGATATGTGGCCAGTTGAACCTGGGGAGAGACCTGGGTAGGAGAGGAGACAGAAGAGACTCAGTGTGAAGAACTCATGGCCTTGGGGGTTTCTCAAGGGATGTTCCATAGACTGAGCCCAAGGCCAGGAGCATGCGTAGGAATTGTTTGCAATCTGGGTGGTGAGGGGGCAGGTGGTGATGAGTTCAGTGGAAGCTACATCCCCATGACCCACCTCACCCATCACAGAGCCCAACTCAGCCAATCTTGAGTGGGGACCCAGGGCAGCGGTCCTCCAGGGAAGGCTGACCAAGAGTCGATGACACCTGAAGATCAAGGATGTCAAAGAAGTTAGAGCAAAGAGACTGCCAAAGGGGCTGAAGCTGTTCATTTGTTCATTCATTCATTCACTCAACAAATATTTTAAAAGTCAGATCTACTGGCCCTTGGCCTACTGGACACTGGAAAACAGGGGAAAATGCATAAAATGATAAAAATAGTGCTTTTGGTCATGCAGATTGCAAGGATGCTGATAAAATTAACGTAATAGATTAGGTATGACCACAAATTCTTTACAGAATTCTCCCATCAAGAGGTGGGTTCTTTTTCCCCATCCCTTAGATCTGGACTGGCTTTGTGACTGGCTTTGACCAAAGCATGTTAGGAGTGACACGTTCTGGGCTCTAGGTCTTAAGAGTCATTGTGATTTCTGTTTTACCCTCTTGGAACTTGGAGTCCATACCATGAAGAAGTCAGAAATGATCTGTCACAGAGAGAGAGGCCCCTCATCTCACTGGTCCTCGCTGAACCCAAGTCCCAGGCAATCCTCAGCTGAATACAGTGGCATGAGCAAGACTAGCTTAGCATGGCCCAGCCAGCCTACAGAATCACAACAAATAATGAACCACTGTTGCCTCATGCCACTGTGTTTTGAGGTGGTTTGCAGCACAGTAATAGATAACTGTAACGATGAGGTACATTACAGGTTTTCCTTTTTTTCTGATAAACTAAAATGCTAAACTTTCTGATAAGTACCTTAGGCTCTGTAAATGTTGAAAAGCACTTACAATTTTTATGTGCCTGTGGTCCAGCCTTCCATTTATTTAAAAGTAACATATAGACATAGTGCAAATACTCCAACCCTCAGGAAGACAGAAAATAGAGAAGTCAAAGTTGTCTTCCACATCTCAATCCCCAATCCATTTCCTCTAAGGTAAAAGCTGTGAGCAGTTTCTTCTGGGTCCTTCCAGTAAAGACAGATTATATGTGTACTAGGAAGCAGCTATAGGTAGTATCTAAAGGCAGTATCTAGACTGATGTCCTTTTTTTAATTACAGCAACTGTGTTGTATGTACTGTTCTGCATTTTGGTACATTTTGATTGTTTTTTTTTTTTTTGTTTGTTTGTTTGTTTTGCTAATGATTAATCTCAAACATATTTTCAACACCAGAGACCTATTTCTTGGTGTCTCACTATAAAGATGGATTCATGAAGGGGAGTTGCATTGTTTCTAGTTTTGATGTTTCTACACATCTTGATGTACTTTTGCTTAAATATCCACAGATATTGCTTATATATTCTGGATCAAAGAGCATGTTCATTTGACGTTTTGACAGGTACGTTTATTTTTGAACAGCAATGTGAAAAGGGTTTTCTGACCATTTATAACAATATCTACCTTTGTATGCTTACAAATGTATTATTCCATTTGAGTCCCACACTAGCATCAGAGTTGGTCATCTTAACATTTCATGGAAGGAGAAACTGAATCTTAGGTTGAGTGCATGCCCAAGATCACGCAATTAGTAATTTTTTTTTTTTAATTTAAAGGCATTAACCTTCCACAGGGACCTGAGCAGCTGGTAAAATCCAAACTGAACACATACTAAGATAATTTCATTACGAAAGGAGTTGTTGTTTAGTCGCTAAGTTGTGTCCAACTCTTTTGCGACCCCATGGACTGTAGTCCACCATGTTCCTCTGTCCATGGGATTGCCCAGGCAAGAATACTGGAGCAGGTTGCCATTTCTTTCTCCAAGGGATCTTCCTGACCAGGGATCAAACTTGCTTGGCACGTGGATTCCTTACCACTGAGTCATCTGGAAAGCCCAAAAAAGGAGTACAGAGTCAAAGTTGTCTCATCCATTTGGTCCTCTGATAAATGAAAAGCTGATCTCTCCAACACTTGAGATTCTGAAATTATGAAGATGTAGGCAGAAGAGCCTGGCAGGCTACAGTCCATGGGTTTGCAAGGAGTTGGACACAACTTAGTGACCAAACAACAACAACAAGGCTCATTGTAGATGGGAGTAGCAGGCTCACAGAGGCAGGGAGAGGATGCTTCATGGGAGAGTCCTGCCTCTAGGCCCAATGAGGCGGAGATGAGCCATGCAGATCTGGCCAGATGGCTGTCCCACAGGAGCCTTCTCCCAATGTTCCTTGGCCTGGCTTCGGGCTGGGACTCAGTTACAGAAGATGCTTCCCCTGAGAGGTACAGCTGGGAGCTCAGGCCTTGGCAGGGCAGCCTAGGCCCTCCACAGGGGACTGGACTGTGATAACGGCTTAAACTGGAGTCTCTGCCCTGACCCTTTGGGAGTCAGGGCCTTTCTGCCACCCCAGTTCCAGCCCCAGATTTAACTGGGTGAAGAGCAGAGATGTTCTTACCAGGGGAATTCAGGGAGAGGATATGGGGATAAGAGAACTACTAATGCTGAGTACCCGCTTTGTGTCCAGTGTTCTACATGCATTCACATCAAGTATAAAGAGTCATCATTATCCCATTTCAGAGATAGGAAGGCTGAGGCAAGAGCCCAGTTTTTAGAATTATGTCTCAAGGTCAGGGCCAGGTTGGCAGCTGGGGTGTTGAATTTTCAGAGTGGACTGCTATCACAGATACCAGAGACTGGGTGACTTAAACAGCGTATATTTATTTCCCACAGTTTTGGAGGCTGGGAAATCCAAGATCAAGAGGACGCAGATTCAGTATCTGGTGAGGGTCTGCTTCCTGGTTGCTGATGACCGCTTTCTCTCTGTGTCCTCCCATGGCAGAGAAAGACATCCTCTTTCCACCTCTCTTCTTATAAGGGCACTAATCCCATTATGGGGGCTCCACGCTCATGACCTAATGACCTCCAAAAGGCCCCACATCCAAACCATTACCTTGAGAGTAAGAACCTCAACGTATGAACTTAGGAGGACACAAACGTTCAGTGTGAAGCAGGTGTTCTGTTCAGGGATTCTGTGCTTGAGCTGTTAACCCCTGCCTACTTGGGGCTGTATTTGCTCCTTAGAAGTAGAGTAGGCCAGAGACTGCACCTGGGCCCCTTTGGGCTGAGACTGGAAACCAACCAACCCCTGAGACAAGCTGACCACATTTTAGGGCATTCTTCCTTCCCCTACCCACTGCCCTGAGGTTAGGTAACATATCCAATGTCTCTATCTTTTGACAGAGAAGGCAATGACACCCCACTCCAGTACTCTTGCCTGGAAAATCCCATGGACGGAGGAGCCTGGTAGGCTGCAGTCCATGGGGTAACTAAGAGTCAGACACGACTGAGTGACTTCGCTTTCACTTTTCACCTTCATGCATTGGAGAAGGAAATGGCAACCCACTCCAGTGTTCTTGCCTGGAGATTCCCAGGGACGGGGCGGCCTGGTGGGCTGCCATCTATGGGGTTGCACAGAGTCGGACATGACTGAAGTTACTTAGCAGCAGCAGCAGCAGCAGCTATCCTTTGAAGGTAAAGGCCAGAATTGAATCTGAAGCCCTAAACTTACTGCCAGATGAACCCTGTGGTGGTTGCTATTGGAACTCAGGCTCTAGCTGCACCACCTGAGTTCACACCTGGGGTTTTGCCACGTGGTAGCTGTAGTGACTTTGGCCAAAGTAACCTCCCTGTTCCTTGGAAAGAGGATGATTGGGATATTGGGATATTGAGAGCATGACATAGGTTAATGCACATGAGGACCTGAGAACAGTGCTTGGCACAAGGCAGGTGCCTGATAAATGGGTATCACTTTCCCAACCCCATCAGGCATGCCAGGAATGGAAAAAGACAGCTCTGGGCGGGGAGAAAGGGAAGAAAGAGTCCCTTAATGAAGTTGATTCTCCTCTCTCTGGTGGGGGAGACTGTCCCAAGTCTCATAGCTGGAGACCTGTCACTGTCTCTGCTATGAACCTGCCTAGGGTCCCTCTGGCAATAACGCACTCAGCTCCTCTATTCATCGGGGCCAAACCCTGAGGGTGACAAGGCCAAAGGGAGCAATAAATCCTCCCACCCAAAGGATTTGTTTTCCTTCAAAATTTTTTTTATTTTATATTGGCCTGTAGTTGACTTATAGTGTTGTGTTTGTTTCAGATGTACAGCAAAATGATTCTTTCCATTTAAATTATTACAGAATATTGACTCGAGTTCCCTGTGCTATGCAGGAGTCCTTGTTGATTACCTAGTTTATATATAGTGCATGTGCGCTAAGTTGCCTCAGTCGTGCCTGACTCTTTGCGATCCTATGGCCTAGAGCCCACCAGGCTCCTCTGTCCAATGGGATTCTCCAGGCAAGAATACTGGAGTAGGTTGTCATGCCCTCCTCCAGGGGATCTTCCCGCCCCAGGGATCGAACCCCTGTCTCTTGTGTCTCCTGTGCTAGCAGGCAGGTTCTTGACCACCAGTGCCCCCTGGGAAGCCAAGACCCTGTCTTAAAGGAGCAGGACTAATACAGTCGTGGTTGTTTGATCCAGACTGTAGTTTGTGTATGTTAAGGGGCTGCCCCAGTGGCTCAGTAGTAAAAAAATCCACTTGCAGTGCAGGAGACAAGGGTTTGACCCCTGGGTCAGGAAGATTCCCTGGAGGAGGACATGGTAATCCACTCCAGTATTCTTGCCTGGAGAATCCCATGGACTGAGGAGCCTGGATAGCTACAGTCCATAGGGTTGCAAAGAGTTGGACACAGCTGAAGCAACTGAGCATGCAAGCACACGTGTGTATGTTCGTCACAAACTCCTGATTTATCCGCTTACCACCTTTCCCCTTTGGTAACCATAGATTTGTTCTCTATGCCTGTGAGTCTGTTTCTGTTTTGTAAATAGGTTCATTTGTATCATTTTTTTAGATTCTGTATATAAGCAATATCATGTATTTGTCTTTCTCTTTTTGACTTACTTCACTGAGAATGATAATTTTGAGGTCCATTCATGTTGTTGCACATGGCATCATTTCATTCTTTTTAATGGCTGAGTAATGTTCCATTGTATAAATGTACCACATCTTCTTTATCCAGTCATTTGTCAATGGACATTTAGGTGATTCCTTGTCTTGGCTATTATAAATAGTGCTGCAACAAACATCAGGTGCATGTATCTTTTCGAATTATGGTTTTCTCTGAATACATATCCAGTAGTGGAATTGCTGGATTGTATGGTACCTTTGTTTTTAGTTTTTTAAGAAATGTTTTCCATAGTGACTGTACCAATTTACATTCTCACCAAGAGTGTAAGAGGGTTCCTTTTTCCCTACACCTGGAGGACTTCTCACTTCCAAGTACTAGCCAGGACTGACCCCACTTAGCTTCCAAGATCAGACGAGGTCAGATGTGTTCATGGTGCTATGGGCTGTAGACCATACCCTGAGGATTTCTGACCCATGGGAGTGAGCCGCAGGGTTAGGTGCTCCCTGCCTGGACAGCATGTGGGGAAAGGGGATGGTGGGGACAGTGGCCACAAGGTGTGAGGTATCATTTCTGCTCCAGTGGCTCTGGTTCGGGGCAGAGTGCTGAGCACCAGCCTTGCAGCCAGAGCCCTCCTCAGATCCCAACTCTGCCCCTTCCTCTGCGTGACCTTGGCAAGTGGCCAGCCCTCTGGGAGCCCCCCTTTCTTCTTCTTCCATAAGGACGTCCATCCAAGCAGTGCAGCTGGAGCAGAACAGGCCTCCCCAGGTTTCTTCTCCTGGCCGCCCAGCCCTGGGACCGCCCCCTTCATGTCTCAATGCGGCTCTTCATTCATTCGTAAACTCCCCATAGATCAGCTGTGTGCCAGGCACCGGGAGGCTCTGGGGATGTGGTGGTGATTAAAATAGATGCAGCTTCTCCCTTTAGGATCACACTGACCTTGAACTCTAAGTCCAAGGGTGGGGAATCACACAGGGTGGTATTGGGAACGTAGGGGCGTGGATGGCCTAGAGCTGACCAAGGAAGGGCATCTGGGACCTGGCACAGTCCTTGAAGGGAGTGGGTCTGGGGGGCAGAACATTTTGTTCGGGTCTACAGTCTGTGTTCTGGATGGAATCCTCAGGCCAACTTCTTCTGCACCTGCCCCTCCCCACCCTGGGACAGCATCTCCCCCCAACCCCCCAGCTCCCCGATGAATGGAGACCCATCTAATAAGCTTTCCCTCTGGTTGCCCCCAGGTTCCTGCTGCCAGTTGGCCCCATCTGTCCCTCCTCCTAGATTGCCCAAGCACAGCTGATTCCATCAAATCCGATTTTCTGCATCTCCATCAGGACCCCTGCCCCTGGGGGTTTGAGCTAGGTTGCCTGGTCAGCTGTCTCAGGGAGGACACTTCCCCCCCACCCCACTGCTTCCTGAAGCAGGAGGACTGCCTCCTCTGGTCTGCTGAGCCAGGTGGGGAAAGGCAGCAGGGAGGGAGGATTGCCCTGGGAAAATGGTGCTTTTTTAGTTGTCATGGCAACAGTTGCTAGGTGTCATCCAGAAGCCACGCTAAAGGTTGACCTTCCCTTGGGGAAAAAGGCAGAGCTTTGAACAGGACCTAAACTCTTTTCTCTGGGCTGAGTTAGTCTGCGTCATTCATTGATTCCTTCATTCATTTCATAAATATTCTTTTATTACCTTCTATGTATGGGGACTATGTATGTCTCTGGGAATTCATAAATAAATTAGTCTCTGTCCACAAGCAGTGGGGGAGAAAAAAATGCAAACAGAGGATAATAGTGGACTGTGTAAGGGCTTTATGGAAAATGTTCACAGGGCACCAAGTGAGCAGGGCAGGGGTGCCTAACCCTCCTGGACCCTGAGCAGGCTCATCAGGCAGTGCTTCATAGTGGGGGCGACGCTGAGGCCGAATATTTCAAGAGGGTCGATAACCAGAGGAAGGCTGCTCCGCCTCTGGAAATACCCGGCCAGTCCTGGAGATGTGCAACAGCTTGGGAATTTGGGGGTAAAAGTCACCTGGAATATTCGTGGTCTTGGGTAGGTATGAGGGAGGGACAAGAGAGAAGGCTGGGTTGGTCTGCGGTGGTTGGATCGCCAAGTATGCTGGGGGACTGTATCCTTCAGACAAGAGGAGAAGCTACTGTGGGAATTGAAAGGAGGGAGTGGCAGGTTACAATTGGAGGCAGAGAGAGACAGCTCTGGACATGGACCACGTGGATGGGTGGCGCCTGCAGGGCTTCCTTGGGAGAGTGTGCAGGTTTCTGTGACCACTGGAATACGATGGGTTGAAGGAAATGAGAGGGAAAATCTGGACTGACTTCCAGATTCCTGACTTGGGGCCAGGCAGGTGTGAACTCCCGAAATAAGGGGAGAGAGAAGACGGGGAGGTGGTGGCCCAGTAGAGGAGAGGCGGTAAGTTCAGTCTGGGCTCATACAGGTGCCTGCAGGATGCTTGGGGAAGATGCAGGCAGACAGCCGTGGGCCTGGGGTGGCCGATGAGAGAGGCCCAGCTGTGCATGGGGGCTGAGGCCAGGACCTTGGGCCACAGAGCTGGTCATGGGTAAACGGATGGAGGCTGGGAGGACATGCTCAGAGAAGGAGGGTGGGCTGGAGTGAGTGGTGTCACAGGAGCCGGGTAGGAGTGGGCCATGAGGTCAGATGCTACTGGAAATGCTGGTAAAATGAGGACTGAAAGGATTGCATTAGATTTGGCAATTAGAGAGCCCCTGGGTGACTCTGCAGCAGAGATTTCTGGGGAGGGGTGGAAGCAAAGGGCAGAGGGGAGGGTGGGGTGGTGGGGGCACCCTGTTAACCTCTCATTCAAGGAACTAGTCCACCCTGGGGAAGGAGAGCCAGGCTAGAGAGGAGGGCAGGGTGTGAGGATTTCTGGTATGTGGGAGACTCCAATAGGTTTGTGGTTGAGAGAGGACGGTGTGCTGGGGCAGAGGTTGAAACCTCAGGGCTGTGGATAAGGCTGGAGAAGAAGCAGGGTTGCCAGCCACCCAGAGCTGTTGCTGGGGATTCACTAGCCAGGCAGAGGAAGTTGGTCTTGCCTTTGGGAGGGAGCTGGGGTGCAGAATATGAGCCATGGCAGAGGGGTGGAGGGTCCCGGGGAGATGGGAGGGGAGCAGGTATGAGGAGACAGTGAGTTGTGAAGACAGAAGGGACTATGGTGTGTCTGTGTGTGTTTGTATATATATCTATGTGTGTGTGTGTGTCTGTGTAGGTGTCTGTATACCTGTGTGTGGCTGTATATGTGTATGTGTGTCTAACCGGAAGCATCATGACATCCCTCTGGCAGTAGACGGTGGTAGATTTTTCAAACCCATATTGTCCAGGTTGTTCCATTAGTGAATTGTTCTGGTTTCTGTACCCCTTTGAAAGATATGGATTGTATAGTGTGATGTGTGTGTGTGTGTGTGTATTTGTGAGTGCATTAATGCTTCTGTCCTCAGGAGTATATCTGTGTGTGCTTGTATGTTTCGATGGAGGTGTTTGTTTATGTGTGTGTGTGTGACTTTGTGTTGTGTGTGCTGTGGATGAGTGTGTATATGCTTATGTATGTGTTTGTGCATGGGTCTTTGTGTGTGTGCTTGTCTGTATCTATATGGGTGTGTCTTTGTGTCTGTCCATGTGTCTCTACATGTCTGTTGGGTAAAGCGTATGCTTTAATGTGTCCATTTATTTGTATATGTGCTTGCACATGTGTGTCTGTGGGTGTGTCTGTGTGTTCCTCTGTGGGTATGTCTGTGTGTCTGTGTGTGTGTTTGTATGCATCACCTGTGTGTGTTGGAATGCGGTCATAGAGCATGTGTCAGAGCTAGACCCTGAAACATCATCTATGTCAACATCAGCCCAGTCACTCAAAAGGAGGGCCTAGCCCCAGAGACTAGAGGAACGTCCTCAAGGTCAGAGAAAGCCAAAGACAGAATCAGTCGGACCCTGGTCTCAGGTGGAATTTGCACATTGTATGCTCATAAGATGGGGGCCCATAACCGGGATAGTGGGAAGGGGAGGCCACCAGAGGCCTTGCAGCCTCCTGGCACCCCAGGAGCTGGTGTTTTTCTCTCCCAGAACTTACTGGTATTGAATAAAAAAATTGTCCCCCGGTCTGAACCTGGAGGCCCAGCCCAATGAACTAATGGCGCCTGGGGACTTGTTCTCATTTGGCCTGGACACTGAGAAATGCTCAGCTTGAATGGAAAGACCGGTTGACCAGCGCCCCAGAGCCCAGCCTTCTGTCCACTAGCCCAGCCACAGAGGGCTGACTCCCACCTACTCAGGGAAGGAATCAGGTGCATGGAGCTTCCTGGAAACACGAGTGCTCCAGGCTCATGTGAGATGAGCCCCTCTCCGCACGGTCAGTCAGAGTGGCTTTACCTAACACTACAGCTGAAATTTCATTTCCGCCGGGATGTTTCATTTTGCCATCTAATTTGGTGACAAATCAAGGTGATTTGTAGGGAGCAAGCCTGCATTTAGTGTGACATTCTCATCCCAAATGCTGGCCTGCTTTGCACCCTCCCATTATTGCCTTGACCTCCCAGTGGATATCCATGGATTCAGAAATACGGTGGGGGTGGGGTATCTGAAAGACCTCACCCACTCCACCCCAGATTCAGGCTATTTCCAATGCCATGGGCAAGAGTGGATCTAAAATCCTCAAGGCTGTTTCTCAAACAAGTGGCAGGAAAGCCCCCTGCTGCAAAATTAGCCAGCATGTACTTGGTACTTGGGATAAATGTCCTTACTTCCCTCAGAGCAGTGTCAGCCAATAGAAATATAATATGAGCCTCATGTGTAATTTAAAATTCTCTAATAGCTGCATTTAAGAGTGAAAGGGACAGGCAGAACTCACTTTCATAACATATTTTATTTAGTCATTGTATTCAAAATAATATCATTTCAGCATGTAACAAATACAAAAATTATTACTGAGATGTTTGGGGTATTGAACATTCCTTTTTGTGTTAAAGCCTTGGAAATTGACATGTATTTTACATTGACAGCCTTTTTCAATTCAGACCAGCCAACTTCGCAAGGGCTGTCTCCACGTGTGGCTGGTGGCTCCCGGTTTGAACCAACCAGCCTCTGATGCTGCCAGTCGTGGGGAATGAGGTTGTTCTAGATGATTCTGAGCTGGGGGCTCTGAATCTCAGTTTTCCCATCTGTGAAGTGAAGAGGTACTTCCTCTTCTTTGGTCTTCCGGGGACTGTTTTTAAGGTCTCTCAAAGTCAAGTGCCCTGAGCACTCTCAGTTTTAGAGTTCTTCATCTGAGAAATGATACAACAGGGTTTCAGAATGGTGGACAGTGTTAAATATTTGCATTTAGTGAGTTAACGTTTCCAACACCTTAAAATAGTAACATGTGTTTATATAATCTCATTTGGAAAGCAAAAGTCTACATCTGAGGCTAAATCTGGAGATGAGGTCCCAGTTGAATGTTCTGCCTGCTACTCCTCTCCTTGGCCCACTAGGATAGGCTCTTAGTATATGAAAAATTAATATGGGGACTTCGTTGGTGGTCCAGTGACTAGGACCCTGCCCTTCCACTGCAGGGGCCCAGGTTGATCACTGATCAGGGAACTAAGATCCTGCATGCCATGCAGGGCAGCTGAAAAAAGAAGAAAACAAATATGCATGTTCTTTGCAAACTGTAAAGAGTAGTACACAGGCTTTGGGTGGGTAGGAGAGATGGGATCTTCACACTTGCTGAGAAAGAACAAGGGTACTGGAGGTTTGCTTCTGGGTTGATAGTAGGGCCAGGCCCTCTCCATGGTCCACTGAGAACACTCTGGGGTTTCTGAAACTCTCAGATCATGGAGGATTGGAAAGAGAGATCTCCAGACGGGGGACTCAGTGCATGCGTGCAGGAAGGGGAGGTCCTCTCCTGGTCCTAGTAGCAAGTTTCTAGATAGTTGTGGTTCCTCTGGCCCGTTTCTTCATTCTTTGGAGGAAATGTCAAGGTAGCCTGGGTCTAAGCCCCAGCTGGGACTGAGCCGCTGTCTCTCTCCCTCCCTTTCTCTCGCTCTCTCTCTCTCTCTCTCACACACACACACTCACACACGCACACACACACGTTCAGCTTGTTGATCTTTTCCTCCTTTCTGCCTGTTTATTCCTGGCATGGTTTCCAGAGAGCTGCTGCGTGCCAGTCACCTGCAAAGGGAGATGACTCTTGCCCTAGAATCACTGTAAGATTCAGAAGGACAGAGAAGACAAATGAGTTTCTTCTCTGGGGATCTTCTTGTCCCAGCTTCAATCTTTATTCTTAACGAGATAAAACTCAGTGCCATAGAAAGAATATGAGATTTGGAATAAAGGGACTCCAGTCCAAGGCTTGACTTCTTATTGAATTTCTACTTTATGGTCCTCAATTTCTCCATTCTGATGCCGTGTGGGCTCCAGAAGGATAGGGGTCCCACTGAGCACAGTGTCTGGCACATAGTTATGGCATAAATATTTGAGGACTTATGAAATGTGTGTATCTGGGCTGAGTAGTAATACCTCTCTCATGCGATGGTTCTGACAGCTGATGGAGGAAGCATCGTGTACATGTGTGTGCACACGCACATGCACACACACACACATACACGCTTTCCAAGCCCCATTCAGATAAAAGAGAAATTAACAGATGGCTATTTAGAAGCTTATAGTCAAAGGAACAGGATGGTTGAAGACTGAACTAAGATCATGGAGCATGGTGAATATAGAGGTGGGGGAGGAATTTAGGTCTTGGATAGAAGGTCTCCCCTTTCTTATCCTGTCAACTATTTATGAGTGTTTGTGTGTGTGTGTGTGTGTGTGTGTGTGTGTGTGTGTGTGGGGAATGAGAGGTTGCTGTCTCTACACCAAATTTTCACTGGGCATTTATCTAGGGATGTCAGTTCAGTTCAGTTCACGCTCAGTCATGTCCGATCTGCTCCCATGAATCAGCACGCCCTCCCCCCAGCACTTCAAGTTTTCACATGTCCATCAGTCGGTGATGCCATCCAATCTCATCCCTGTGTCCCCTTCTCCTCCTGTCCCTCAGCATCAGGGTCTTTTCCAATGAGTCAACTCTTCACATGAGGTTTCCAAAGTATTGGAGTTTCAGTGTCAGCATCAGTCCTTCCAATGAACACCCAGGACATTCCTTTAAGATGGACTTGGTTGAGATGACTGGGCTCCTTCAGTTCAGTTCCAAGGGACTCTCAAGAGTCTTCTCCAACACCATCAGTTCAAAAGCATCAATTTTTTGTCACTCAGCTTTCTTCACCACAACTCTCACATCCATACATGACCACTGGAAAAACCATAGCCTTGACCAGATGGACCTTTGTTGGCAAAGTAATGTCTCTGCTTTTAAATATGCTATCCAGGTTGGTCATAACTTTCCTTCCAAGGAGGTCAGTATGTAGATTCATAGCCTCCCCCTGCCACTTTGATCAGGGGAACTGGCACAGCATACAGGAGAGAGCACTGGGCCAGAGAGTGTCACTGTCAACCAGAGAGTGAGGGTTGACACTTCAGATCCCAGAGGACATCTTCGGACCCCTTGAGCATGACTTCAGTTCAAGTGGAAACAACTCATCCCAGTCCTTTCCAGCCTAGAACACAGCTACCTGTTGATTCTACCTGGCCCCTGAGCAGCATTGGGGACCAGGCTTGCTGCTGAAGAGAGGGAAAGAAAGAAAGAGTCAGTCATTCAGTCAGTTAGTCACAAAGAGTGTCTGACTCTTTGCGACCCCATGGACTGTAGCCGACCAGGCTCCTCTGTCCATGGGATTTTCCAGGGAAGAATATTGGAGTGGGTTGCCATGCCCTCCTCCAGGGGATCTTCTTGACTTATGTTCAATGCATAAGCTCATCCTCTGCCCCAGGGCAAGTCACTTAACAACAGTGAAGATGCTGAAGCTTCAGTTTGGTTCAAGACGAGTTCAGAGGCTCCCCAATGGGGCTCATCTTCCAATCTCAGAGCCACTCTTGTGGGTGAGTTGATGTAGGAGGAACTCCAGGCTTATGTTAGGAGTCTGGACATCTGAGACCCGCCATGGTGCTGGTTATTCTGATTTCTTCTCTCTGGTCTCTGGCTTACTTTCCATGAGACAAGACAGCTTGCTTTGATGATCTGAGTCCTTAGCACAGTGACCTTCCGTGTCATCTCGTTCAGTGAATCAAAGTCAAACCAGGTTGGGGATATGTGGCCAGTGACCTCCGTCTATAGACAGCCTGTTCACCTCTGCAAAAAATCAGCATTGAATGGTCAGGCTTTTTTAGCTGTCAGAGTAAACAAATATCACTCCTATAGAGTAGACCTCAGGCAAATCTCAAACTATTCAGCCATGTATTTGGAAAAACATACAAACAAAAATGATCAAAGAAAAATGACCAAACAGAAACCCATTTATTGAGTTGTTATTATATGCCAAATACTAAAAGTTTGGCCTCAGTCTCCATGGAACTGTCTTCTTTCCACTCTCAGGACTTGGCTCAGAGATGAACATCCTTAGAAGGGCTCCCAATTTAGCCCCATTTTCAGGTGGGAAGCCTAAAGGTCAGAGGAACCCTTTAAAACTTAAATTCGATTATGTCATTTCCCAGCTTCCCCCTGCGCCTCAAGTGGATCCACACTCTTGCCCTTCTCGCTCCATCTCTCCTGCTCGCGGCCTCACTTTTTTCTGTGCTGCAGACAGCCTGGCTTCTGCCGGAGCCATGTGCCAAGCTCTTTCTATCTCGTGAACCCTGCACATGCTGAGTCTTCCTTCTGGAAAGCTTTCCTCTGCTCTTCAGTTGGATGGCTCCTTCGGATCCTGAAGATTTCAGTTTAATAGCCATCTCCTCAGAGAGGCCTCTTAGGAGAACCTTAAGTAATCCGCTCCGTTTTTTAAGTTGAGCTTTTTATTTTGAGATAACTGTAGCAAGATATGCTATTGTAACAAATAGTACAGAGAATGGTACATGTTCTTTACTCAGCTTCCGCCAATGATAACATTTTGCAAAACTATACTATAGTATCACAGTGTGGCAAACAGGATATTGACAGTGATATAAAGCATTAATCTTATTCAGAATTCCTGTTTTGCTTATACTCATGTGTGTGTGTGTGTGTGTGTGTATGTGTGTGTTTGTGTATCCTATTCAATTTGATCACATGTGTAATTTCACATATCCACCACCACAGTCAATCCCTCTTAATACGTTTCATGATTTAAATTTCTTATTTAGTTGCTTTCATTCTTTTTCTTTTCTTTCTTTCTTTTTTTTTTAATGTCTGTCTTTCTCACTTGACTGTAAGCTCCAAGAAGGCAGAGCCATAATTTTACTCACCTAGATGTACAGAAGTTAACACAATGCATGCACATGTGGAAAGCAGACATGTTTGAAAGGCCCCAGATATGTAAAGTTAACTGACAAGAAGGCCCTTGCTTTCCAAAATCTCATGATCTATTCCCAGAGGGACACACACAGAGATGGTCACAGTCAAGAGCCATCTTTTCTCTAGTAGATGTAGTATGTGTGATATGCTATGGCCCCAGAAGACACAATTGCTGACTGCAGACGTGAGCCAGTGTGCTGCAGTCAGGGAAGGCTTCCCAGGGGTAGTGATGTTTACCTAACAGCTTGAAGACTAAGTATGGATTTATCAGGTCAAGACTTTCCAGGCAGGGCGCTAGGTATGAATAATGATCCAGCGGTGTTTCCAGCAAACAAGAATGAGACATTTAGAGAAAAGCAAGTGTCTTCATGTAATGTATGCACAGGAGCTGTTGGAAGGAGCTTCAGGAGATGAGGCAGTAGTGGCCTCTTCTAAGCTCAGGAAACCCAATGACATATTGAAGATAATGGGAGAAGAGAAAAAGATGTTAAAGGGAGGAATGATTGGATTTGAATTTATGGGCAACTTTTAAAATCATTTAAAAATATTAAAATAATACACATCCATTGCAGAAAACAGTTGAAAATAATAGAAACATCAAGAAACAGGTGTGCTATGGCCAACGCGTATGGGAGTTACACGGGCGGTGCTGTCTGGCAGCAGGCTTGGGGAGGGGCTGGAGCTGGCCGGGACTGGAGGCACAGGGGCCCCTTGTGAATAAGGAGGGAGGGATGATGAGGGCTGGACTTGGACAGAGGGGATAGAGGTTGAACAGAGGCAACCAATGGAAGATTAAGGAAACATATGGGGACCAGTTGGGTGTAGGTCTGGGGGAGAAGATGGGGTCTGAATGATTATCCTAATCTGGCTTCATTATGTAAATGACTGATGGACCCTTTCATGAAGATGAATCTCTTAGGCAAGATGGGCAGTGTGTTGTGGAAGAGATTTGGGAGAGGTGAATGGGAGAGAGCGCTGTGGTCACACACCCACTCCCTTGAAAAGGGGCCGAGCGAACATCAGGCACAGACATGGATATTTGATGGCTGCTCTGGACACCTCCTGTGGTCCTATATCACATCACGGGGACATAATTCCTGGCTGGGGAGGTTTAAATGCAGTGGCCCTGGGAACTCTGTTTCTCTAACCCCTTTCCATCTCTCATGTTTCCATGCTCAGGATTATCCATAAAGCAGGGTTCATTCTTGTGTGCAGAAATGCTTCTAGGGCCACATGGACCTGACATGCCATCCATGTGATCAGAAGAGCAGATATGGAAGGGACCTCAGAAATCACCTAATCCACTTCCCTCATCCAGGAAGAAGCAGGAAGCTCAGGCTTGGCACTTACTTAGTGCCAACCTACTCCAGGCTTGGCACTTACTTAGTCTTCATCATTACTGTGTGCAGCAGCTGTTCCTACTGTTCCCAGTTTACAGAGGAGGTAACTGAGCTGAGGAGAGATGAAGTATCTCATGGAAGGTCACAGAAAAATATCACAGCTTGGATTCAAAGTCAGTCTTTCTGATTCTCCAGCTCATGTCCAGACTTCCTTGGAAACACCAGTTCTTTTTCAGGGGAGAGAACTAAAATCCAGAGAGATGGAGGTTGGCTTGTAGGGGAAGAACAAACCAGATCTCTTCACCCCTCCCAGCCTACCACTGAGTCCTGGGCTTTTTCTATTCAATGTCTGTTAGGTGGCTGGTTCTTCACTGAGTGAGGTGGTAGGAGAGATTGGTGACTGCAGGACTCGAGAACTCTGTTTTCCTGTCCCCAGAAAGAGTTTATATTCTTCCTAAGGAGGTGTCTTCAAAGATGGTGTCAAAATGATGGGGAGAACCTGGCATCTTCATTCCTTTCTTTTCTCCTATCTCCACTTGCCAACTGGGAATCTGGGCTGAGAGTGAGAGAAAATGTGTTCAATAAAGTCTGACACAAATAGTTCTGCCCGAACTATTAACCTGAGCAGGAAAGAATGGGAGGTCTTTCAGGAAGATGCATGTTCATGCACTCAGACCACAGATGCTAGCTTATCTCTGTCTACTGCAGGGGGTCAGCCATGAGGTCGACAATTGCATCTTGGCTGCAGTGAGATCTTGTTGCCTTGGGTATAGACAGGCAAAGGGAAGCCAGCGAGGGCTGCAAGTCAGGCCAAGTGTCAGTGATACAGAAACAAAACCTACAGGCTTTGGGGCCAGTGACTGCTTAATGGGAGGACACAGGAAAAATCTGACTCTTGGTCACAGTGGTTAGAAGGCAGTGTGAGGGAAGAGCAGCGGTCTTGAATCCAGATATATGTGGGTTCAGTTTACAACACTGATAATGACTTCCTGTGGGACCTTGTGCTGTAACTTACCCTCTGAAAGTTTCTTTACCTGTAAATGCTAAGGAGGATATTGATCTGAAGAGTAAATGAGGGAAAACTGGAGAAAAGCACCGTGCTTTATTTGAGTTTTCACTCCGTGTTGGTGATGGTGGTGGTGATGACAGTGAGGATGGTAGTGATGGTGGTGATGGTGGTGGTGATGGTAGTGATGGTGGTGATGGTGGTGATGGTGGTGATAATGGTGGTGATGGTGGTGATGGTGGTAGTGATGGTGATGGTGGTGATAATGGTAGTGATGGTGATGGTGGTGGTGATGACAGTGAAGATGGTGGTGGTGATGGTGGTGATGGTGGTGATGGTGGTGGTGATGGTATTGATGGTGGTGATGGTGATAGTGATGGTGGTGATAATGGTAGTGATGGTGATGGTGGTGGTGATGGTAGTGATGGTGGTGATGGTGATAGTGATGGTGGTGATAATGGTAGTGATGGTGATGGTGGTGGTGATGGTAGTGATGGTGGTGATGGTGGTAGTGATGGTGATGGTGGTGATAATGGTAGTGATGGTGGTGGTGATGACAGTGAGGATGGTGGTGATGGTGGTGAGGATGGTGGTGATGGTGGTGATGGTGATAGTGATGGTGGTGATAATGGTAGTGATGGTGATGGTGGTGGTGATGACAGTGAAGATGGTAGTGATGGTGGTGGTGATGACAGTGAGGATGGTAGTGATGGCGATGGTGGTGATAATGGTAGTGATAGTGATGGTGGAGATGATGGTGATGGTGGTGATAATGATGGTGATGGTGGTGGTGATGACAGTGAGGGTGGTAGTGATGGTGGTGATGGTGGTGGTGATGGCGATGGTGGCGATAATGGTAGTGATGGTAATGGTGACAATGATGGTGGTGGTGATAATGGTGATGATCATCATGGTGGTGCTGCTGGTGGTGATGATAGAGATGATGGTGATGATTTTGGTGATGATAATGATCATGGTTATGATCATGATGACCATGAAGACTGATCACAGTCTGCCCTTCTTCTTTGGAAAATGAAATCTCCCTGATACTAAAATTTTAGGCCAGAAATAATCAAGAGATGGATGGGGAAGAGGAGGAGGGATGACATATATATTTAGCTACTTCATGCATCTACTACGATAGGCTCATTTGCCCACTTCTTTTTCATTTACTCCTCAGAAGAATCTTTGAAATATGTCTTGCATTCCATATCTAATGATTTGGAGAAAATCTGTGATAGTGAGAAAAGTGAGGTCAAAGAAGTTAAGTTTCTTGCTCAAATTCTTACAGTGATGAAGTTGTAGAGCTAAGGGTTGATCCCAAGACTCCAAGGCTCAGTCTCTCATTGTTTCTCATGAACTCATCAGGACATGATTCCAAAACTTCTCAATGTCTTTTGCATTGGAACATTCTTGGATGAAATCTGCTCTACCACCACCCCAGCAAGGGGGCCTGGGCAGAAGTCCCAACAACTCTTTGTGACCCCATGAGCTCTACAGTCCTTGGAATTCTCCAGGCCAGAATACTGGAGTGGGTAGCTGTTCCCTTCTGCAGGGAATCTTCCCAACCCAGGGATTGAACCCAGGTCTCCCACACTGCAGGCAGATTCTTTACCAGCTGAGCCACCAGGGAAGCCCAAGAATACTGGAGTGGGTAGCCTATCCCTTCTCCAGTGGATCTTTGCGACTGGGGTCTCCTGCATTGCAGGCTGATTCTTTACCAGCTGAGCTACCAGGGAAGCCCAGAAATCCCACCAATCACACCTTAAACTTGATTGACTCCAATAAGCTTCATTCATTCCTACATTTATTCTATTATGCACAAATTCACCAGTGTTCATTGAGCCAGACATTACTTTTGGCCCTAAGGCTAGAAAGAGCAGTGAGATGAATGGTAGGTAGCAGCAGCATATTTGTTTAACATGCACTTGAATAGTTGTAAGTTGTAGGTCATATGTGGATGTGTCCATCAGTATCCAGTAAGGAGAAAGTTTTTTTTTTTAAACCAATAGAGTTAAAGGATTTATTACCTGGGAATAGTGGATTGTTAACTAGATAACTTGAAGTACAAAGAGAGAATAAGTTATCACAGATAGAGTAACTACAGAAAGCAGCTGCCAATCTTAGGACTAGGGGAAGAAAATGTAGATGTTGGAACTTAGTTTTAACTTAAATAAAACAGCTTGGAGAGAGGAGCCGTCAGAGCTGAAACTCAGCCTTCTGTGGAGGGAGCCCTTTTCCACTGGTGGTTCTGAGCTTGGAGGAGGAAATACATAGTGTTGGGACTTCTGAAGAGGGACCACCATCCAGCTGATGCTAGTGTTTCTGATGGAGTATGATGGAGCATGTTCTGAAACTGTTGGGAGAAACTGATCCAATTGGTATTACTGGACCAGACTACTACTTTAGGGACAGATGAGCGTGACTGGGCTGCTGCTGACAGGGAGAAGCAGCAGACAGGATGCCTACAGGAAGCAAGCTGGAAGATGGGTCTGATTCTCCCTCCTCCCTCCTTGAAGCCTTTCTCTAGTTCCCCCTTTTGGCAAAGTCCAACAGAGATCTAGTTGGCAAAGCAGAAATGGGGTTTGCAGTGTCTTATCATAAAGCAGTGTACAGGAGGGTGGATTTGAAACTGAGGGACAGTCATAAACAAAAATAGAGACCCAGAGTCTTGGATGAGCCAAGGCCTCCTAGAAGGCATGATGTCATTTTCAGAAGAGATTCTGAATCTTGGAGGATTGGAGTGGGGCTGAGCCAGAGAGCCAGTGTACATGACAGAGGGGAGGAGATGAGGTGGAGAGGTAGACGTGGGATGGGGGGGGGGGGGAATCTCACTCCACCATCCCTAGGTCTCAAGCCTTGAGGGGTTAGAGCATCAGAATTGGACTTCGAGATGAGAACAGAAAAAATGACCTAATTCACACACTTGCCCAATTTCATCCTCTCAATGACTCTGTGATTAAGACATTATTGTCTCTATTTTACAAATGAGGAAATTAGGACTCAGAGAAAATTTCTGTTGCGCAGCCCCAGAGGGAGCCGTTGGTATGGTTGCTATGAGAATGGTGCAGCCTGGCAATGTGAGAGGTTTCACCAGCATGGCTGCAGGGGATGGTCCTACGTCAAAACCCTACAGCTAGTAGGCACAGTAGTTATAAGGAGCATAGAGTCCTCATACACATCCAGGATCTCTTTTATTCCTCCTGTGCTAGAAAGAGTCTGTATATGAATTGTTGAAATCACACATACACATCAGTTCCTCCAGGGAGTCATATTTGAAGTCCCATCTCAAGAAACCCTATTTCTTTTACATTGCCCCATCCCTTTGGGATGCTTGGATCAAATGGGCCAATGTCAGCATCAATAAAACTTCCCGATAGTTACAGAACTACCAGCTTTTCAACTCTAAGATCTGTGATTATCTGGAACCAGAAGATTAGCTGGCCCCTTCTAACTGGGTTCAGGGTCAAGGAGACCAGTAGATACCCCTGGATCTTCAGGGCCAGCTACTGATTTCTCAGCTTGCTTGGGAGTTGAAAAAATTCAGTCCTTGGTACTTGTTATAGCTAATTTCACACTTTGCTGTCACTTGCTATTAGGCGAGAAAAAATACAGTCCTGCTAGCAAATCCTCATTTAGGGAGAAAGAGAAAACACATTGGCTCTGGCATCACTTAGAGAAAGAAGCAATTACCAAGTGGAGATTGCTGAGTGTAACTCAGGACTTAGGGAACCAGGGAGGAATGGCGTGGAGTGGTTGAGAAATTCCTTTGGTCTCAAAGCATGGTGTGACTTCCAGTGTTTTACTTGACCACACCCAGGTACCACCACACAGGGTCCTTTATGCATCATTATAGGTGGGCGACATCAGAAAGAATATTCCCCAAATCCCACGATGAATCCATTGGTAATTTACTATGTAGCTCTCTTAGAATTTGGGAAACTTATCCACAGGTCCTAGCTGACCGTTGATACTATTGAGTAATTTACGAGTAACTCCCAGCAGCTTTAGGCCTGCTGGGTGCAAAGCCCTGAGACCGGAGCATCAGAAAGCTCTGTAATAGTCTCGTACTGACCCTGTCATGCGATGCGATACTTAAAAGCAGGAAGCAGCTAAGGTGATGGAAGCCTAATGTGATAAATGTCCTAAGTTTAGGGCTCTATTCTGGGCTCTAGAGATACACGGGCATATAAAAGCACACTCACTACTCTCTGGGGTCTGCTAATCTGGTTAGGGAGACAGGTTGCATATAGAAAAAGATTAGTCACCGTGGAAGGCAGGAAAAAGTGCCGAGTGAGAGGCAGAGACATGAAGTCCCTCTGGAACCAAAAGGCCCTTCCAGAGCATCTCGTTAGACTCTGTTATTTTCAGAGAAGGGAAATCATAGATGGGAGAGGCGTGTGACAAAATGAATGGCCAGGGAGGGCCAGAACAGACTCAACTGACATAGTAAGCTTCTGTTCACTCCTGTTTCCAGGACACAATACCAGACACATCCAGATACACTCTATCAATTTATCTAAGTGTTGTCAGCCTCACTTTATACAGGCAGAACGTATGGCTCTGAGAAGCTAAGCAGTTCACCAAATTTCACTGCCGTTAAACAGAACTGAAGCTTGAACTCAGAGTCTATTTGACTCCAAAGCCCGTGTTTTTGCCATCATGGCTTGTTGATGGTGCCTGAGATCAAAGAGAGTCCCAAAGAAGAGGTGATACATCTGCTGTCCTTTTAAAGAGAAAAGAATAACAGGCATGTGGCCGTGGGGGGAAGGGAAATGGCAGCAGCATTCAAGGGTGAGGCTGTGGGGGCAGCAGGCAAGTGATAGTGACTTGTAGGGAAGTTGTCTTTAGGCTGAGGATGGCAGCATCTTGGATGGAATTGAGATGCTTTTTCTGAAATGGCCTCCAGCCTACATCATCACACAGGACATGAGCCAAACAGTCAAACCCATACTGAATGGGGGCAGGGTGGGGAGAGAGCCTTCTGTAAGCCTGTCCCTTATTACTGCGATCTCTGTTAACCTGTCAGGGAAATTTCATGGTAACCTACCTACCTACCCCAATCTTCCTGCATTAAAATGGTGGGCAGTGGTGGACTTTTGGGGTGCTTTGAAGATGGATAACATGATGGGGCTAAGATAAGGCATTTTATCTAGGTTCTCATATGTGGCTATATTTTAGTATCATATAAGAGTATTCAGAAAATTGTGATGTCCTAGACCCACCCAGGGATTCAGGACTGGGAGGTAGCCTTGGCATCAGGTGACTTTAATGAGCAGCTAAGGTTTAAATCCATTGCTATCACTTGTCCCCCTCCTCCTGCAAGTTACTTGGGCATCTTTCTACCCCGGTCATACACAGAGCTTGGCCCTCCCAAGACCTGTTGGTCTCCATGCCTGCTGCTTTTAGTCATTCATGTATTCATCCAATTCAACTATGCGGTCATTATACCCTAAAAGCTAAGCGCTGGGGATATTGTCAGTGAATATGTGGGTAAATATTTAACAACCAGCTTTCTGGGAGGATGCAAAGGTCTAATTTGTGGTGTTTTTGATTTCCCTGTTATAAATACTCCCACCATGACCCATTTCATGGTCACTGAATGCAGAGTTAGGAATAATGCATTGTAATTGGCTCTTTTGAGCCAGTGTAACCTGACTCTAGCACACCCTTGGGCTGAGGGATAAGTGGAATTCATCCCACATCCTTAAGGAAGGCAGAGCCTAGTTGGGAAAAGACATCGGTGTACACAGTTAACAGAAATCTCAAATATGGAGTGCTGGATGGACGGAGGTAAATTCCTCCGGGCCAGGTCAAGGGAGCTGAGCTTCAGTGAATGAATAGGTGACCAGAGACAGACCTTAGTAATCAGTTTCCTCAGTTTGTGCCTGCTTTTGTTTTTCTTGAATAGCCTCTGAATCCCCATGATGTCATTGATAGTCAATCAGAGCATCCAACCGGGCTGAGTTAACCGGGTTTTCACATTGAAAAGATGTAATTCTGCCTAAGAGAAGTCACAAGTCACTTAGTCAGTGAGGCATTAGATCAGTAATATACACAATTCTGTTGGGTTTTCTACAGTGCTGTGGATAGCTTGTGGGCCTCTAGTTCAGAACCATTGACCCAGTCCATCCAATCACAGGAGACCATGAGAAACAGGCCCAGAGCCCCAGAGTGACTTGTGCTAGGGGCTTGGGGCTGGAAGAAGAAGTCGATACCCTTCCTCCAAGAGCTCTATTCTCAGGACTCTGCCACAGGGCTGGTCTTAAAGATCAGACACCTCCCAGACAACATTTTATTAATATACTAATATGAGGAACATCAGCTCATTTGCTTCGAACAAAAGGTTCCGTGCAGAAAAGAAATCCAATCTTGTATCTAAATTGCTCCTAATAAGTCCACAATTGCAGCCCCAGTGATGATCCTCTCAGGCTGTAATTGTGTGAAAAATGGATGCGTTCTCATCACCAAGAGGAAAGACTAAATCTGCTCCCACTGGGTGGTGGTTATCTCATTAAGTTATTAATGAAATTAGTGGTGCTTCCTGCCTCAGTTGACAGAGAGTTATCAGGTGAGGCTGTTTCATTAAACATTGGAAAAGCCAGCAGTCCATTGTCTTAGAGAATTCTTCCCTACTGGGTCATTGTTCCCTGAAAGACAGACCTCATGGGTTTGTTCTGGGCACCCCACTTGTGGGATGTTGACAAGGGACATCCCACTTGTGGAATATTGCAACTCCTTACTCTACTCCAAGGAGGCGGTGACTGGCTTAGGGTCACTTTAGAATCTGTGTATGGGTACCATGATGTGTATGTGTTGGACCATAAAGAAGGCTAAGCGCTGAAGAATTGATGCTTTTGAACTCTGTGGTATTGGAGAAGACTTTTGAGTCCCTTGGACAGCAAAGAGGTCAAGCCAGCCAATCTTAAAGGAAATCAACCCTGAATACTCATTGGAAGGACTGATGCTGAAGCTGAAGCTCCAGTACTTTGGCCACCTGATGTGAAGAGCCAACTCATTGGAAAGGCCCTGATGCTAGGAAAGATTGAGGGCAGGAGGAGAAGGGGATGAGAGAAGATGAGATGGTTGAATGCCATCACTGAATCAATGGAAATAAATTTGAGCAAACTCCAGGAGATGGTGAAGGGCAGGTAGCCTGGCATGTTGCAGTCCATGGGGTCTCAAAGAGTTGGACACAACTGAGCTACTGAACAACAAATGTGTACATACATGCAGTTCCTGTGGACTGGAGGATCTAGAGTTGCTGATTCATGATGAACTCTGAGACCCTGTCCTGGTTCTCCCAAGCTAGGCAGCCTTGTGTGAATCATTTCCCCTCTCTGATGTCTTTGTCAAGAAAGCAGAAGAGGGGCTTAAATTAGCAGAACCTGTGAGGTTCCTGCCAGCTCCATCTTTCTGGTCTTTGCAGTGGCCACTTGAGATCTAATTATTATAATGTGAAAACGTATTTTTTCTCCTATGTCAACACCTAGCTCTACTCTGTGAACTTATAAAAACACAGAAGAATGTTTCTGTTATAATGGTCAACCCTAGTTAACTAGATCACAGATCACCCATGGGGCTTAGAAACTGTTTGAGTTGGAATCTAGAGAATGCCACACTTCCAGAACTACATTTTTCATTCCCCTACTCTTTTTACCATAATGACCTAGTAATTTGGGGTTAGTATTTTGGTAGAGTTCTTGTCTTTTAGCCATATCTTTGAGCTGATAATTATGTGTGTGTGTGTTAGTCACTCAGTTGTGTCCAACTGTTTGCGACCCCATGGACTGTAGCCCACCAGGCTCCTCTATCCATGGAATTCTCCAGGCAAGAATACTGGAGTGGGTTGCCATTCCCTTCTCCAGGGAATCTTCCTGACCCAGGAAGGGATCGAACCTGGGTCTCCCGCATTGCAGGCAGATTCTTTACCATCTGAGACACAAGGGCGTGAATACCATTATTCATCACTAATTTATTTGAAAAATGATGATGTGTATTTAATCCTTTGGGAAGGATATTAGTGTACCAATTATTTCCTCTCAAATCCTCCAGATAAAATCGATCGCTCCCTCCTTGGTATACTCAATACTCTCGATCCAGGCCTCTCACATAACTCTTCTCACACTGCACTTTATTTTGTTTCCTATATATCCTTTCAAGAACTTGTGAATCCTTCCAGGGCAGGAACTGAGTCTTATCCATCTCAGGGCTCCCCTTTCCACTGTGCCTGGCTCATAAAGGTTTATAGAACTAAACTGAGTTGTGTTCTTTAGAGAAAAATGGAAGTAGCCAATTAACTTAAAATTTATCTTCAGTGCTTGTTTGTCTTTGATAGGACATTTTTATCCAAAAGGTAATTGATCTCAACCGATTTTTTTTTTAAGTTGGCTTTCCTTTGCAGCATGTAGGATCTTAGTTCTCTGACCAGGGATTGAACCTGAGCCCCCTGCACTGGCAGTACAGAGTCTTAACCACTGGGCCACAGGGATGTCTTGATCTCCACTGTCCTTCGGCCATCTCCTCTAGTCCAGAGCTTTCCACATCTACAATATCAGCTCTGAGGCCAACCCCAAGACCCAACCCCAGTTGTCTGATTTACGCTTTAAAAAGCCCTAACATTTGGTGAGCATCTGTCAATTTATATGTTGTCAGACAGTTTCATGTGCCTCAACCCTTAGAACAACCTGCATTCATTTTCTCTTTTTTGTGGATGAGGAGAGAGAGGCTCAGAGAGCTCCTCGGAGCTAGTCACACAGCTAGTAAGTGGCTGAGCTGGGATTTGAGCCCACATGCTCTCTGCCTCTTTTGACCCTATGCTGTTGCCTCTCTGGATGTCCAGATATAACTTCAAGCTCAAAAGACATCAACTCAAACTCCCCACCGTCACCTGTAAACTAGTGCCTCTTCTCTCATCCCTATTCATTCAGGCACGAGGTCAAAACCTCCAAGACAGTTTGGGCCCCTGACTTTCTTTCCCTCCTTCAAGGTCAACTGCTCAATCGTGTGTGTGTGCACAAGTCACTTCAGTTGTATCCATCTCTTTCGACCATATGGACTGTAGCCTGCCAGTCTCCTCTGTCCATGGGGATTCTCCAGGCAAGAATACTGAAGTGGGTTGCATGTCCTCCTCCAGGGGATCTTCCCGACCCAGGGATAGAACCTATGTGTTTTATGTCTCCTGTGTTGGCAGATGGGTTCTTTACCACTAGTGCCACCTGGGAAGCCCTTTGTCAATATCTCTGAAGAGTCTCTTTCCTCTGATGTCTCCCTCTACTTTCTTAGGTTGGCTTGAATCACCAAACCCAAAGATCTCCTGCAGACATCTTTTCATCGATCTCCTTATCACCATCCTGTCTCTTTAGTTTGTCCTCTCCGCTGTATGCCGGCTTCTCTAAAATGTATTTTGAATATTTCACTTTGCTTTTTCAAAACTTTTATCTCTTCATGGCTGTGTTGGATCTTCATGGCTGTGTGCAGGCTTTCCCTAGTTGCTACGAGGGAGGGGCTACTCTCTAGTTGCAATGTGCGGGCTTCTCTTGTGGAGCATGGGCTCTAGGGCGTGTGGGCTCAGTAGTTGTGTGGTTTGCAGGCTTAGTTGCCTCGAGACGAGTAGAACCTTCCCGGAAGAGAGATGAAACCTGTGTCCCCTGCAGTGGCAGGCGAATTCCTAATCACTGGACCACCAGGAAAGTTCAGAATATTTCACTTTCTTGAGCAAAAACTTTGCAGTGACTCCTCTTACAAAATTGAGCCAAAATTCCCAATATGCAGGGGGGAAAAGGCATCATTTGTATCTTTAGTAATTGGCCAGAAATTTTCCTTTTGCCGTTCTTATTTAATTTTCAGAATAAACATCTGAAGTAGGTCCTTTCATTTCACTGTTGAGTGAACTGAATTGCCTGTATCAGGGCCAATTAACTATAGGAAGGAGTATAGAACTTAAGTGTGTCTACCCCTCGTTAGCCTGATACTGAAGAAATCCTTCCCAGTCTGGCCCTGGTCTCCTCTCCCGAGCTAGTTCTCCCTCTTCCACCCGGATGGCATGATTCCCTCTGTTCCGTAGCTTTGTCGCCCTTGGGATGTCGTTCTTTATAATAACATCATACCCCCCCCCCCAACCCTGGATGCTAACTTTTCCCATTGGGTTTATAACCTACATGTTCTTTGATGTTAAACTGGTATTTCTCTGTCTGAGACTTTCTCCCTCCTGCCTAAGCTCAAAGAAACCTCTTCCTGATCTTGAACTTCTTATCATTAATACTCATTTTCCCTTCACTCATGCAGCTCTGTTTAATCATCCTGTCTTACTAGCAAGAGAAAGGGCTTCCCGTTCAGACAGACGGGGATGATGTTTTAGGTGGGGTTCCCTAGAAGCAGTCTCTGAAGTGAGAATTCTTGTCTGAGTGATTCATTAAGGAGGGAAGCCAGGAGAAATAGTAAGGAAATGGGGAAGGCAGGACTGAACAGAGGGGGACGCGAGGCATGGGAACAACTTGGGGCTAAGTACTGGCTCATTCTCATTCCACAGGGGAGCCCTGGAGTGTAGACTATAGCTCAGAGCTGGTCCTTGCTGAGGCAAGCTTTCTGGGCCTTCATGCTCCAGCCACATTGTTTAAGGGTTGTGCGTGCACACCTGCCAAGTCGCTTCAGCCGTGTCTGTCTCTTTGCACCCCTGTGGACGGAGGCCCACCAGGCTCCTCTGTCCATGGGATTCTCCAGGCAAGAGCACTGGAGTGGGCCGTCATGCCCTCCTCCAGGGGATCTTCCCGACCTAGGGATCAAACCCACATCTCTTATGTCTCCTGCATTGGCAGACAGGGTCTTTACCACTAGGGCCACCTGGGAAGACCATCTTAAGGGTCATTCAGGACATTTAACTCTCAGACCCTTATTGGTCTCTGAGAGCAAAGGCAGAGTTGATCTTGTAGCTCCAGAATGGGCCTCTGTGAGGGAACAGTAAGAGCAGATCATTAGAAGCAAACAAAAATGAAACCCCCAACGGCTGGAGGAAAGGTGCACAGAAATGACGGAGGAATCTGAGTAACTTAAGTGGAGCTTCAGCAGTACCTGCTCAGGCTGGCAGGCCTGGTTGCAGGTGTCTTATTCCTTCAGAGCCTCAGCTTCTCCAGCTGTAAAATGGAATTGATACCTACTTCATGGCAGGACAAAGTGCCTGACACATGGTAGTCATTCAGTTAATGGTCACTGCTTTCCTTGGAAAGAGCCTTCTATTTTATGTCACATGTGTATTCCATACCTTACCCCACGACCCTGTAAATGGTCTGAAATGTGTTGTATTCTTGCTGCCACAGGTCCTCCCTTCATGCACCCTCTTCCTCTCAATCACCTTTTTGCTTAAAGTACAATTACTAGTCTTTAAATCTCACTTTTGATGCCATTTCCTCCAGGAAGTTTTCAATACGTTTATCTCAATGAAGCTGAGAAAATAAATTGGTTAATTAAAAATAGGACTTCCCTGGAGGTCCAGTGGTTAAGAATCCACCTGCCCATGCTGGGGATCTGGGTTTGATCCCTGGTCTGGGAACTAAATCCCACATATCAAGGGGCAGTTAAGCCCGTGTGCCACAACTACTGAGCCCATGAGCCCTAGAGCCTCAGCTCCACAACAAGAGAAGCCACCACAAAGAGAAGCCCATGCACTGCAACTAGAGAAAGCCCACACAAGTGATCAAGACCCAGCCCAGCCAAAAATACATTAAAAAAATACGATTTTTTGAAAGTTCAGTTAAAATGATTGCCTTTTCCTCATTTGATTTCTGGAACCTACTGATGTAATGAATGAAGGGATCAGTAAATATGAGCGAGAACAAATGATAAGCCCATTAAAGGCGGGGCAGAATCCCCTGGGTTGCTCCTTGCCACTGGTAGGTTGCAGGTGCCAAGTAAATGCTTTCTGATTGGTTGGTGAATGGATGGGAGGATGCTGGAATGGGATTCCCAGGCCTGCATCCTTGTCCAGGTTCATTACCGACTCTGTGTGCTCTTAGGCACGTCAGCAGCTCCTCTGGGACTCAGGTTCCCCACCTGGCTTGGATGGGCTTGAAAGGCCTTCCTGATGGTAGGCCCTCTTTCACAGCAGGGAGCATCTGGGAAGGTCGTATGGGACAGGGGTGCTGAGGGTTGCAGAGACTGAGGGTTGTACACTGTACTCCCATTATAGGAAAGTCCTTCTGCGGGATACAGGGCACTGGGGGGACTTGAGGAAGAGGAAGGGATGAGCTACAGTTGTCACTCAGAGCTGCAAAGCGGGATGTGGTGCTCACAGGAGCGATGGCTCAGTTCAGGACTGCAGCCCGCCTGACTCTTCCTTTCTCCTGATTCTGGCACAAGTGGCCCTGCCACTCCATAGCTGTGTGACCTTGGGAAGTGAATACGCTGTGTAACTTCTCCATCGTCTGATCTGTAAAGTGAGGTCCAGAGGGTTGTAGGAATTAAAAGACTTAATAGACATAAAGTGCTTAGAATAATAATAGCCGTATAGTAAAACCTCAAGGAGCACTAATCATTGCTGCTACTGCTGCTTTTGCCAATCAGGAGGGCACTCTGGATAGACACACAGCTCCCCCATCTCTGATTCTGCCCGTCAATATTTGCTGTGTGACATTTGCCACTTGGGTGTGGTGGAGAGTGAATGAGCTTTAGGGTAAGGCAGTTGTGCGTGCATGCTGAGTCGCTTCAGTCATATCCAACTCTTTGCGACCCCGTGAACTGTAGCCTGCCCGGCTCCTCTGTCCATGGGATTCTCCAGGCAAGAATACTGGAGTGGGTTGCCATGCCCTCCTCTTCCCAACCCAGGGGTCAAACCTAAGTCTCCTGCATTGCAAGCAGATTCTTGAGCCACCTGGAAAGCAAATCCCAGTTTCACAGCCACTTAATCTGTCTGAGACTCCCATTCTTATTTGTATGATGAGAGATTAAGACTCACCTTGGAGGATGACCTTGAGGGTTAAATATGTGTTTGCAAAACATCTGTTGCTCAAAAGTCTGGTGTGAAACATGGAGCCCCTGCCCAACCAGCAATGCCCAGGGGCTTGCCTGTCCCACTGGAGAGGGAGCAGTGAGGTCCCTCCCATGACATTGTTCTCATAGATTTAAAGATAAATTTATACCGTGGGTAATAAACTTATGGAGCTCATCACCCTGGGACCTGGCAGGAGATGAATATGAATAGGCCCAGAAGGATTTAGGAAAATGGATGAAGGTTGGCTCCTCCATGAGTTATGACAGCAGCATTTCCTAGAAAATGTGCATTTAGGAATCATGGTCATGCTGAGATGCTCTGTAGGAAAAGAAATAAGAAAGAAATAGCTTCTGTGGTTAGAAACCTTTGGGGAATTATGCTTCTTATATTCCACTTCTACCAGGATCTTTGCATTCACATTTGTTGAACTGCTGATTCAGAAGATATTTACAAGACACAGTTCTAGGCACTTGTAATACAGCAATGAAAAAAACAATGATTCTTGCCCTCATGGAACTTATAATCTTGTGAGGAAGATAAACAGTAACCAAATAGACATAGTAAATGATGGAATTACATGGTGAGTTTGAAGGTGAAAATGCATTGGAAAAACGATTAAACAGGTTAAAGGGGGATTGCAAATGTTGAAGATAGGAGGCTGTGAAATTCCATAGGGAAGTCAGAGAAGTCTCATCTTGAAGGTGGCATTTAAGCAAAGAAGGAGGCAAAGGAATTAGTCAATTGGCAGTTGGAGGAAAGACCCTGAGATAAAGGCCCTGAGCCTGGAGAATGCTTGTCTGTTTTCCCAGAGAAAGCCTGTGTGCCTAGAGAACTCGAAGGTGGGGAAAAGGAAGAAATAAAGTCCCAAGGGTCTTGCCAGCCACTGTATAGGCTTCAACACCACCAGCTTCAGATGAGGGGGGGACATGATCCGACTTGTGCAGTGTAAAGGCACTGAGAAGTCCTGCAGTAGAGACTCCTTCAACTCAAGCCAGTTTCTACCCAGAGTTTGACAATAGTACCTCTTTCGTTCCCAGTAAAGCCTTGTAATATCTTTACACATATTACCTCCTTCTCTTGGAGTTTCAGATATCCGTTCAACTTAATTTAGTGTCTCCCCAAACAGTTCACCTCTGGAATCTTTTCAGTTTCCTTTAAAGACTTTTTAAAGACTCTTTAAAGACTTTTTAAAAGATGTCCTTTTCATCATAGGGGACTGGAATGCAAAAGTAGGAAGTCATGATATACCTGGAATAACAGACAAATTTAGCCTTGGAGTACAAAATGAAGCAGGGCAAAGGCTAACAGAGTTTTGCCAAGAGAACGCACTGGTCATAGCAAACACCCTTTTCCAACAACACAAGAGAAGACTCTACACATGGACATCACCAGGTGGTCAACACTGAAATCAGATTGATTATATTCTTTGCAACCAAAGATGGAGAAGCTCTATACAGTCAGTAAAAACAAGACTGGGAGCTGCCTGTGGCTCAGATCATGAACTCCTTATTGCCAAATTCAGACTTAAATTGAAGAAAGTAGGGAAAACCACTAGACCATTCAGGTATGACCTAAATCACATCCCTTATGATTATACAATGGAAATGACAAACAGGTTCAAGGGATTAGATCTGAGAGACAGAGTGCCTGATGAACTATGGATGGAGTTCTGTGACATTGTACAGGAGGCAGTGATCAAGACCATATTCAAGAAAACGAAATGCAAAAAGGCAAAATGGTTGTCTGAGAAGGCCTTACAAATAGCTGAGAAAAGAAGAGAAGCTAAAGGCAAAGGAGAAAATGAAAGATATACCCATTTGAATGCAGAGTTCCAAAGAATAGCAAGGAGAGATAAAAAAGACTTCCTCAGTGATCAATGCAAAGAAATAGAGAAAAACAATAGAATGGGAAAGACTAGAGATCTCTTCAAGAAAATT